>NW_005054397.1:1789415-1842695 GCF_000277835.1 Geospiza fortis | reverse complement strand
ACCAAAAGTTGCTTCACATGGCAGAAAAACCAGATTTTTAAACATGCAGATTTTGTTGACAATGACAATTTGACCACTCTTCTTCTGACATCTTAATATATATTGAGTAGCAAACTCATGCAGTAATTTAGCATCACAGCAAGCATGACTGTCTTTACTGAAGGCAGTATTTACCTGATGAAATTAACAGTTGTTAAAACTGCTATAAATGCTGCAGTCTAAAGTAATCAAGGTAATATACCGACACCACCACCACACATTCTCAGTGCTAGAGAATGTTACTCACCTTGACATGGCTCTGAGCTCCCAGGTTGTAAATCTCAGAGGGTTTGACTTCATTAATGATCTTCACCAGGCAGGTGCTGTCTGTGAGATCCCCATAGTGCAGCTTCATGTCTTCAGAGTTTAAGAATACAGAGTTAATACACTTTAATCTCAGAACAATAATGCATTTTCAGTCCATATCCTATTTCAGGTCAAGGTCTGAGCAAACATTTATTGGAAAAAGTCAAGGGATCACCAGCTAAACTTGGTTTTGCTTGGTTTTTTTCTCCCCTGCTTTAACCACAAAATACATTTCCACATAGGAGTAATGAACAGCATTTCAGATTCTTTCTTCAATAATCTTACTTATCTAGCAACATTTATATCAATTTGTTTAGTAGATTGCACTTAATTTTCCCAGGATGTATTAATAAGTCAGATGTCAGATTAACATGTCAGATACAGAATTCCAGTCACAAAAATAGGGAATTTTTTAGTTTGGGCTTCCAATCTTTCACTCAAAAATATTTTAATAACTTCTTAAGCATCCATCAATGGCTATCCTCTCCTTCCCAAAATGTTGCACATTTTAGTTTCTCACTGTGAGTAATTTCACAACACAACAAAAATGTGTAAGGTATCTAGTAGGTGAACATTTAGATAATGTTTCAGTACAACCTGCTATATTTGTTACTATTGTTTTTCCATTCAAAAAATATGGATGCACACAAGAAGGGAATTTAAGAGAATAATTTAACTGTCAACGAAACATGGTTTGTGATGCTGTACATCAAAACCTCAAAATTGGTTAGATACAGATGTTATTTATCCTTTCCAAACTTCAGTTTCTTTCTAATTTGTGTGTACAAAAGAACATAGGAGCATGAAATCAGTTCCTGTCAAAATTTAAAGTGTAAGTTGCAATGGTTTATCAAGTTGTCCTTCTTTTCAGACCCTGACCTGTCAAGAAGATATTGCAAAAGTGAAATTCACAAAACAGATCTTCTTTTTGCTCTTATTTAAAACAAAACTGAAAAAGCAAACAACCACACTGCTATTCAGAGCTTTCCAATAAAAAGTTGTTACTATTGATACTTAGCTGTTTATGTTTGGTTGCCATATTTATATAGATTTTTGCTTCTTGTTTATGACCTTAATTTTTTTGCTGTTGTTGTTTTGGGGTTTTTTTTTTTGTCCTGAAATACCAGGCTTATTACAAGAGATATGAATTCACAAGACATTTTTTAACTGCTGTTGAGATTTGTGAATTTTGTTATTATTAATGCCAGTTTAGGTTTTTCTTTTTCTTTTTTTAACAGTATAAAACAGCAAGGAAGTTAACAGATCACACAGTTCTCAGATGTTCAACCCCCTACATTCCCATTTAACATGTGCATGAGGTTCTTCAGGTTGATAAAGTAATTCAGCCATGGTATATTCTTGAAATTTGTTTTCACATCAACATCAGTTGAAAAGGACATGCTGAAGAGACTTCAGACCCGGCTGAAGCTGTGGCTAACAGGTAATGCTAGGCAGGAAAGAGATGCCAGAGTCTGTGCTCCTCTTCCTACACCAAAGACATGCAGTCCTGCCATGACCCCCAGGCCAGAGAGCAATTTCAGAGCTTCCCAGGGGAAGTTGGGCTGCCAGCTGGGCTGACCCAGGAAACAGGGTCACTATTATCCAGTATTACTATAAATTTAATGCTCTCAAGGAGAGTGCTTATTTTGGTCTACCATCAAGTCTTCAAAACTTCTGGTCCAAATGGCCTTTCTGGAGGAGAGTAGGGAATGAAGCTATGTTCCCTCCTCACCCATGAAAAAAGAGGGTCTTTCAAGAGTGAAAGGCTAAGCGGAAAGACTTACTAGAAATGGAGTTTATTTGGTGCACAGATTCATAAACACAGATCAAACATCAGAACCTTTGGGCTTTAGTAATATTATCCAATCTAAAAACTTCCTTAGCAAGCAAGAGCTGGAGGTCTTGCTCTAGGATGCACCTTGTCTTCCTTCCTGTGCTCCCTACTTTTTTCATACAAAGAGGTTCACTACTGTCTATGAAGAGCACCGTCTTGCAACATGCAATCGATTCCTGACAGGAAAAATACACATGGCAAAGATAAAATTAGGGTTTGCTCACATCAACCACTATTGCTTCTTTGCTTCCTACAGTACTGCCTGGAAACCCATTGTTTTCAAACAGTTTCCATGGAGCAGCCTTTCCTGAGATTCCAAATCCAATTCCTTCTCCTCCCATTCATATGGCTACATTCTTCAGTTAAAGGAAAATGAGATAAGAAGTGGGGGAAAAATTAACATCTGCTTTCTCTTTTCTTCCTTCCATCCCTTTCCTTAAATGTTTGTATATATACTTATTGTGATTTACATTGTCTTCTCAAATTACTTTTCATAACCACAAGATGGTCCTCACAATGCACAGGTTCCTGTCTGATTTCATTTTCTTCATTCTGCCTTGTGAGCCAAGAATGCAAGTCATTCACAGTTCTTACATTGTTCTTGACAGAAAAACAGGTTTCAGTATTCTTCATAAAGATATTTTTTTTCAATTCTACCTCTCTCTTAATCAGATACTTTAATGAGCAGCGTACAGCAAGTAACAACTAATCTGAGAAATACCATGTTAGAAATTAATTATGTTTTAAATAAAAATTACAAGCAAAGACCAAAGGAAATCTGTAAGTTTCATTACTCATTAAACTTGAAAAAATTAGGCTCTGTTTAACCATGGTGTGAAGCAGACTTCAGACATGATTTTTTACATAATGGAGATACTTGTTAACAATACCTGAAACTGGACAATACTATCCTGGACTATCAGGAAAGCTTTCACAACTCTACAAAATAGACACAGCATGGAGAACTGTGTGATTGTTAAAGTGCTCAATCCTTCTCCTGAACTGGAGCCATCCAACATCTGAGCTGTTTCTCATAAAGAGACCAGTGAACTTCCCTTAAGATACAACAAATTTTTTTGCCATGTGTACAGTAAAGGTAAGAATTTCAACTTTCCAGATTATCATTGATAACCGAGGATACGGCAAATTGTCAGCAAATTTCCAAGAGCAATGCCTTTCCTTCAGGTAAAAGCAGATACTCCCTTCCTTGGGTGCAGGAATTCAGAAGGTCCAAAGATTCATTCTTCTTATCATCAGTAATCACTGATCATGTCTTATTCATGCTCTCATACAGGCTGTTTCCAAACCTTCACCTCCATCAGACACCATGGAGTGCATGAGGAAACACAGGTGGAGTACTTAAGATGACTGCCTCAAAAACCCCATGTTTAACTATTCTGAAATATCAGTATTTTTACCCTTACATAGCATTTTCCAGGCCCAGTAATTTTCTAACTGCTCCTGCCAGCTATTTCTGAACCATGGCAGCATTTCTACACAACATAAAGTGCCTTCCTGGGTCCCTCTTGTATTTTCCACTTTTAAAAACTCACACACACAAGACTATCCATATTTCCTGCCACATCTGCTTCAGAGAAAAATGGTCAATTTTCTTTCTGACATAGAGCAGCAAGTTAACACTAGCAGAAGAAAATTCAATTCCTTTCCTGTTCCCAGGGATCTTTCTCCACTAAACAAACAGCCCAGACTAAATATAGCATATAACACCTGAAATATAAAAGCAAAGCCTTACTTCCTTCAATGTGAGCCTGTGGGTTCTTATAGAGATGTTCAATCCGGCCTGTATTAAAAGAACTGGACCGACGAACGATGCCATGCACCTGGGAATTGAACGAGGAAAAAGGGAAAAGTGGTAAGCATTAAGAGGAAAGAGTTCATTACCATCATTCAGAATTCTCATGTATGTGGGCCTAACCCTTTTATCAGGGAATCAGAGCTCATCTCTATTCCTAAAGATGGACAGTTATCCAATTCCCAAATATGATACTGGGAGATGAGGTCGGGTGCTGTCATATTTATTTTAGTACCATTGAGTGGTTTCCCATTCTCCCTTGACACCACTAGCAGCCCAAACATCACACACAGCACAGAAAACACACTGAATTGCCCCAGAGCACCATCTCCTACTGAGTGAGGCTTGACAACATTACTGGAGTTGGAAAAGCAATATGTGAGTGCCTAGAAAACCATTGCTCCTTGGTTGTAGAGAAGTCTTTCTGGAGGCAGAGACGGGCAAAGAAAAAGCAACAGCAGGAGATGGGGCTATGGAAAGGACAGAGTGGGCAGAGAGGAGAGGAGGGTAGAAAGAAGAGAGACAAGGTGAAAGAAGGAGCAGCAGCTGCAAGGCCCAAATATATTTTTAAAATGAGTTGTCATTCACTTTCTGGGGTGCTGGAAGAACAGCCAGAACAGTCAGTGCTGTTTTGTAGACCTCATGAGTCACTGTTCTCCAGTGGGTTGCAAGAGACACAGACAAGCCTAAGAATGAAACCCAGGCTGGGAATTTCCTTTAACCTGCTACGATAAATAAGCTAGTGAAAAAAAATGCTACACTGGTTCTGAGTAATATTAAAGAAAAGACCCTTTGTGCCTAATACATTAGAGAACTTTTTCAAACATTGACCCTGTTTCCTCCTGTCCTGTAAGACTGCCCCATGATGCCTGCTGCCAAAATTCGTGTTACCAGTTACAGAGGTTGTGCTTGCACAATTGAAATCAAGCTTAAGCATATGACTGTCCTCCACCTCTCCCTGGCTTTTATTTCTGAAAGTGATCCCTTTTGTACTTCTATGCATCCTAGATTCGGTTTGTTGAGGCCATCCCTTTACTCTCTCCCATTTGATGTCAATTTGCAAGAACAGAGAAGCAGGAACAGGCAGTGTTAAGAGTTTTTGTTTAGTCCGGAGATTTTTGTTTTACACATAACACAAGCTATGGTTATTGACAAAGAAAATGTTTTTCATTTCATCTTAAGTCCAAAAGTTAACCAAGTGAAAAAGTGCACACAACTGCAGATTAATACCAGTTTGCTGATTTAAGAATGACATTTTGGTGGCAAGATTTAAAAGAGCTCAATAACTTCATTTTTACAACTTACAGGTCAAATTTATTATGCCAATTTCCTTGCAGAAAATCACTCGTGTGTCCTGTCCCATTGCTCACAACATACCTTGTTCTACAATTCAAACTCAACTTTCCACAACTGAATAAAACATTTGCCCTTTCAGGATCAGTAAGGCACTGAGAAGTGTGCCCCCCAAAAGATATTTTCATCAAATGATGGATTTATGAAAATACATCATAAAAAACATGTAATTAAAAGTCCTATCAAAATAATTCTTCATAGATTGTGTGATATGTGTGCCTATAATTTATAGGCACATCAAGTTTACAGAGAAACACTTTCAAAAAAAGACATTTTCATAATAACTTCACTTTCACAATGACTTCACTTGCACAAATGATGCTGAAAATATTTTAAGTACTCAAACAAACTATTACTTTGCTGAATAAAATATCAGACTGCAGTTTTAATGTAACTAATTATTCTGAAGGAAGCAAACTGAGGTGCTCAACAAGAGAGCAGGTTTAGATTAATATTAGGAAAAGATTTACTCATGGAAAGGGTTGTCAAGAACTGGAACAGGCTGCCCGGACAACTGGTTGAGTCACCAGCCCTGTAGGTATTTAAGAGACAAGTAGGTCTAGCATTTAGGAAGATAGTTTAGTGGTGGACTTGGTAGCGTTGGGTTAACCATTGGACTGGATTATCTTGGAGGTCATTTCCAACATAAACTATTCTGTGATTCTTCTAGCAAGATTAAATACTTTGGCTTAAAGTTCTGATGAGAGACTTCTTGAGCATTCAATTATCTATGTCTGAATTAAGTCATGCTGAAATTCATGTTCATCTGAACGGTTGACCAATAAATCAAATCTTGCCAGCTCAAAAGCTTGATGAAAGATTGGGCTTGCAAGAGCTTTGTGTCTCCTCATGACTGTGATACAAACTTTTGACCAACGAGATGTGCTAAATGCACCCGTCCCAGGACTTCAAAAGAGTCAGTAAACAGACAAATCCAGAGAGCCTGTTACATCCAGTGACGACAAAAAAAAAAATAAAACAAACATGTGAACCCTGCTATTTTCTTTCTTTTCTTTCTTTTTTTTTCTTTTCTTTCTTTTTTTTCTTTTCTTTCTTTTTTTTCTTTCTCTCCCACTCCTTATTCTGGTATGCACATACAAGAGCAAGAAAACCTGCCAAATGCTTAATCCATGACAGCAATATTACCGTAAGAAAACTGATGAAAGGTACCTTTGTCTGCATGGGACAGAGAATTGCAAGTGAAATGCAAACTCTGTGACAGGCCAAAATGTGTGCAGACTGGTTAATCTAGTTAAGAATGTATCAGTGGATTTTTCTCAAAAGAGACAGATCTTCAAACACACTGAAATTTTTAAAAGAAAAGGAAGTTGAATGAAGCATCTCAATTAGGGAGGCAATCAGTTGTCGCATGCTTGCATTCAGTTATTTAGGAACAGAGGTTTCTAAATGGGAGCACAGGAAAGAACTCCAAAAAATTGATGGAGAGCTGAAGAACAGAAGGAAAGAGCACTATCCAACTATAGCAACCTTTGTATTGTAGAAAGGGTTATGTTTCATTTGCTGTTGTCAGTTCCCAACTTCATTGTGGACTGTGAGAGAATGTGCTTTTGCCTTCAAAGTAGCAAAAGCAACCACAATGATATCCCTCATCCCCAAATGGAATGGAGAAATAGTAAAAAATAATCAATTAACAATGCTTGAAAACCAACTTCAATAACCAAATTAATCAATAAAGCCAAAGAAAGGATGGAATAAGCAAGGCAAGATTAACCTGGTACAAAAGTACAGGAAGCACAAACTGGCTGAGAAGAGACTTTTCACTAAGCTATGAAGCAGTATTACAACAGAAGGAATAAAATTAGAAGTAATTAAAACAAGCACTAACTTTTACTAAGCCCCCCAAAAACATACTACATTGTGGGGAGATTAATTTGACCGCCCTGTCTCCTTCCTTTTTCATATATTTTAGAAGCATCTTCTATGATCAAGAAGGCAAATATTCTTACATTTATGCCCACATCAGTTCAAACCCCTCAAATCAAACCATAACAATAGCAACAACATGATTGTTGCTTTGCTGGACCAGAAGAAATGTGATTTTTGCCAGGGAAAATTATGCAGCAAGAAGGAATCAGACTCCCTTTATTTCAAGGAAAAAGAAAGCAAAAATCATTTGCTAAGCAATAATTATTAATGCAAGAGAAAATGTAGAAAGTAACTGTACCAAAGTACAACTTGTTTCAAGTTTGTTGTTTGGGTTTTGTGTTTTTTCCTTTCTGAACAGAGAAAGCAAAATGCAAGGTTTTCATTGCTGAAATACTGTCAAAAAAGAGCCTTTACTGTGGAGAGAGAGGTGGGGAAAGAGAACAAACAAGAGATTCTTATTCCTTTATGTGGTACATTGCATCATAAATTATTCCCTAATTCCTTACAGTTTTGGCTCACACAGGTCACTGCTTATCTGAGCTGGCGGGAAACATGCAAACCAGTTATACCCCGAGGAGAAGAGGGAATCCACCAGTGGACATTAGATGATAAATAGTACAATAACCTGGCATGATTACAGGCCATGCTGCACATTCCTCTCTGGAGTTTTGATTTGTTATCTAGGACTGGAGTGGAAAACATACACAGGGAAGGACAGGAGCAGAGGAAGCGGGCTGGGGCTGCAGCATCCAAACGACTCCATCGGCCTGCAGCCAGTCACCGAGTCACTCACCTCATAGCCTTTTTCCAACAGGAACTCAGCCAAGTACGATCCATCCTGGGAAGAGCAAGATATAGGAAAATGTTAGAAACACAGTGAATAGGCCTGGGAGATTTGGACTGGTTAAGATCTCAAAAGAGGGAAGAAAAAAACTTATAGTGAGTAGACTGGGTAATGAGCCTATAGTTTGATTTCTTCAGATTCATACACCGACCTAAAAATACCACAGTCTCTCTTTAGTTAATTTTAGACTATGAAGCAGTATATTTTAAGATGACTTGCTTACAAATGCTGGTTGAGAATTCCCATCTCCTGAATCTCTTCCCAAGTTCCATTATAAAGTGCCTGGGGACTATCTTTCTAAAATATCCTAACCACAGTCTTTGAATTTGAACTATTTTGGAGATAGGGAAGGAAAAACATGTAAAAAAATAGTACAAGCTTGGCATCCTCTGCAAACCAACGTGCCTCTGTAGCACCTTGTCACACTGGCGTCTCTCTTGCTCAGGCACTCCTTCTACAAGGCTTCTGAAGGCAGCAATAATTCTGCCTTGCCTGACCTACAGAGCTTTCAAAAACATCCCTAGCACACCTTATATTTAAATTACACAAGAAAAACCATTTTCAGATCTTAAATATATATCATTGAAGGCTGAGAATTTGGGAATTTGGGTCATTTAATTTCAAGGGAGCGTCATTTTTTTTCCCTCCTGCGAAATCCTTGTCAAACTTAAATTATTAAGCTCCTCAAAAGCAAATACTTTAAAACACGTGCTAGCACACATTTTCCTGAAATAAGAGGATTCTCCTAGCATGAATATTGCCAGGATTACTAAAAACAGTAAGTCATATCACCTTTATAAATATTTACACACTATCACATACCCAGCAAACTTTAGCCCTCCAAAAGAGTTCTCACTAACCAATTCAATGATTACCCATGCCTAAAGTCTGCAGCTTTCAGTCACTTCTTGAATTGCTTGTTCCTTTAATATGCAAATGTTTTCCACCAGACCCAAATGACTTGCTAGAAAAAGACCATACAGGTTTAAACTCCGTTACAAACTCTGTTATGCGGATCTGCTCTGTCATAATCATGACCAGAGACATTTAAAGGCAAAGCTAAACAGACATCTCTTCCTGATCATCCCTTAAAAACATGTTGCTCCAGAGAAAAACCTTTCTTTTACCTCATATTAAATGATTTTTTTTTTTTTTTGCCACATAGAAAGCCTAAGAACAATAACACGCTAAAGTAAGAAATTTTAGATGCACTAGGAGGCTCTACAGGAGTAGGACTGACAAGGGAAATTGCTTACTGCATTGATGGCAAAATCCTAGGTATGCAAAATGGCACAGTACAGTGCACAAGGGGCACATTGCTCTATGTTTAAAAGTGCAGCATTAGAAAAGGAATTACTTCATGATACAAATGCTTCATAAAGTCTCATACAGTCTAAAAGGCCTTGAAACCAAGAAAGTTTCAGCTTTCACCTTCCTTGCACTACATGTACATGTGTGTGCACAGATCTTCACAGGACTAGAGCCCTGTAATAGCAGTCTATGACACCAGCTAATCAGGAAAATAACAAACTACATGGGCCATGGCTTCACTGGAAGAATATGTACATCAAATGATAAGAACAAGGCCCTACTGAAAGGAGAAAGTCAAAGAATATTTAATGGAAAATCTGGAAAAACGTGGGCGCAAAGGGGGAGATGACAGCTACCTTTAATGCTTTTGTCATCTTTTAATTAGCAATTCCTCCAGGATTTAGCAGAGACGGTAAAACTTCCAAGCTCTCCTTCGTTGCTCAGTCCACTACAACATAAAATTATAAATAAATTTTAAAAAGGAGGTGAAAGTGGGGGACCCAGAGAGTGCAAAGGAGGGGAAAAAGAAAGGCTGTGATTACTTAGGAAGTTGATGGGAAACAGACTTAACTAGGATTGAACCCTGTCAATAAGGTCTTGTTCTTCTCACCCAGGCCATTGCTCAAAGTTTCCAGTCACCCTGGAACATTTTGAACCAGCAGTGGCACTTGCTTCCTCTGCGCTTCCTTTCCAGGTCTATCAAGTGATAGGGCAGGGCTTTACAATGAGTGGGAAACAGGCAGCAAGTGTGAAAGCTCCTGCTTTCTGGCTCTGGCACAGCACAGCTGATTCAGTGTCTGGTAATCGCACGGAGCGCAGATCCGCGCTGTCCCGCGCTGCGATACCGTATCGCACACGGCCCCGGGGGTCATGGCTCCCTTCCTTCTCTTTTCAGTACAGCAGCCTGCCAGTGGGAATGGCAATCACAACAGCCATCAAAGCCTCAAAGAGTTTGCAGCTGGTAAGGACAGCACAGTTTCCATCTTCTCCTAATGAGGTCAGGGAGTAAATAATAGTAAATAAGCTTTATAAAGTGATTTAAACCTTTAGCCTTAGGAGACACATATATTACACCTATAAATTCTATTATCAAAGCTATTGATTTAAATTTATACCACAAAGTCTTCAAGATACAGGAATCCCTGAACCAGAAAAGGGGTATTAATAGAACTAGGTGTTAAATTATTATATAATATAGGTGCTATTATATTTAATTTGAGAGCTTAGTTTTGCTAATGTAAAGTACCCAGCTAATGATATTCAGTTTACAACAAATCAACAAAATATCAGAAGACAGAAGCGGATCTCTGTCTGTGGACAAACAGTTTTGGAACAAAATTCCTACAGGCTGCCTTTAAGTAGTATTATAATGAGGCCTGGCTCCGTACAGATATGTCAGATCAGACTGAACAATAAAAACAGTTTAACAAGACTGACTAAATAAACCACCTCAGCTAAAACAGTTCCTCATCAGCACACTCTGGCACCTCAGACTTGAATTTCTGTGCTGTCTTCAGCCAAATACTAGTTTGAAAGTTCACACAAAGAATGATACTTCAGCTGGCTTCCAAGTCACAACAGCAGGTTTCCAACTGCAGCTGCCTTACAACATGTCTGTAAAATTCCCAGACAAAAGAAAACAGCCATATAAACTAGCATGAGACAACTTTAGGATGCAATATTTTATATTTAATACAGTAGTTAATGTCAAAAACTTCAATAAGCTTTGACACACTATCAAAGAAAAACTTCCAACATGGTGAAGAAATTGAGACAAACAAGTTAGACAGTGCTTTGCCAAAATCGTCTAGAATAAAAACAGTATCAAGTTTGACTTGATCCATGAGCAAATAACAGGATAATTTATACAGAAAACTGAAAACAAGTGTAACTCAATAGCCTGTTTAGCAATCCAACCTCCTTTATTTTGCACTGTTTTACACAGTCAAGTTCCATTTGCCATGAACTCATTTGGGACTTATATTGACACATCCAGGGAAGGCTGTAGAAGCACCCTGACATGCAAGCCATCTCCATCCTCTTTCTTTGATTTGGCCAGCTCCAACACCCTTCCACAGAGCTCTTGGATTCAAGAATTAGATAATGCCTAAATGCCTGAGCATTCTTAATCCAGAGGACTCCCTCTTCCCACAGCTCCTCTGCTAACAAAGAGGAGTGGAAGTACTAGGTGGATGAAGTAACAAGGGAAAAGAGGTCAAGGGAAAAAGATCATGAGGAGGAGGAGGTATAGAGTTCTTTTATTACTACTCCTAGAGTTCCAGGACAAGTATATGGAGTGCTTTTTCAAAAGGAGGGAAAAAGAATTAAAGACCTAACATAAATGATGTAAGTGTATTATGACCGTACCATTGAGGAGAAAGGGCTCTCAGTTGCAGGGGAGAAGTATAAACATTTGAAAAGAAACACCCCACAGTGCATCAAGTATTCAGAATTCATTACACCTCTGAAAAAAATGTGTAATGGTTTTCCACATACCACAGAAGAGATCAAAGGTGCTTATACTTATAAAATTCAAAACTGATGGAGGCTAGTGCCATGCCCTTAGGAATAACTACAAAGGTGAGTGTGTGGAAGTTCAAACTAAATGTCAATTATCAAGGCCATTCTTAGAAGTTCTCAATTCCTTTTGAGCTACAAACTACAGTTGTGCTCTGCTGAAATTAAATTTTGGCAGGTTCAATTAATCTGTTTGGGGGGAAGTGCATGGAAAAAAGAGGCACACTTTCATCCATAGGACACAGGTTTTACTTCCTAAAAGCATCTTTCTGCAACAACACAAGCAACAGTGCAGAGTAACCATTTTCATTTAGCCTTGGTGGAATGAATAATCCATCTCCCCATGAAAATCTACAGAAGCAGGGCCACTGGTGGCCTTGCACAATAAATTGTTGGTTCACCAACTTTTAAACTTTTGCACAGCTAGAAGCTAATGCTATTTCAGAGACTTATTGAACTGGAGTATGGTGACAGATCCTTTGGGGCAGGAGATACACACCAGTCTAAAGCAACATCCAACTGATTTTAATAGCAGTTTGTAACAACTATTCATTTGTTCATGGCACTCTAGAGCAGTCTTCCTTAAAAACAAAAAATCCATGAGAGCAATAAAGTGAAAAGGTTTTTTTTTTTTTGAAAAATGCATACTTCTAATAATTTCCAGTGATTTACAAAGGAAATCAGTAATTTTTTGCAGATACTATAAAAAGAACAGTGCTACACTTTGTCTCAAATCTTCAAGGTGATAATCGAGGTAAAGCATTGAAGCATTCATAAAAAATTCCTCATACTGAAAACAGGAAGAACTATGAACTCTGAAGTATTTAACTGATTTATTAAAGCTGCCACCCTCTAAATGCAGTACTTATTTTGCTATTTTGATTTGTATTCTGGCCAAGTAAGAATACAAAAACAAGCGTCCTTTTGTTCCTGCTGTCACAAGAAAAAGTGAAAAGGCAGTAAATGTAAAAAAAATTATCTTTGTTTTAAAAGATTGTCCAATTAATCAAAGGTTTTTGTAATTCATTAACTGCAGTGCAACAAAATAAAATTAAGCAGAAGGAAAAGTTAGCAACAAGGAAAGCATTTTACTTACACTACTCTTTTCTTTTCCAATTAAGTTTTGTTTAAAGGCAAAAGAAAAGCGAAGTTGCTTTGGAAAAATGAATCACTGTGTTATTTCCTAGTCTGAGCTCCATCTGACCTCACACACTATTCCACTGGTAAAGTATTAAGTTATATTAAGAGCTGCAACTGCAGTTACAGAAAAGATCAACATACTCTTCCTTTCTCCCTCCCTCCAATTGTCTATATCTAAAACATTATTCACATCACCAATATTTATAGCTATTCCACTGTGACCGTCAACACAGACCCCTCATTTAAAGAGCAAGCCTTGCACCACTCTAAGGCTGAAATAAACAGAATAAACCTCTGCAATTCAAGTTTGCTCCATACCAACCAGTTTGGCTTAACTTAAGCCAACAACAGTAAGGTATGTCAGCTAAAAGGTGCTGATTTTTTTAAGTGTTGGTTTTTAAATACATAAAACCTTTAGTCTAAATGAATATGATATTCTACAATAATCAAACAGCTATCACACAGATCTCCCTCCAAAATCTCAGCTTGGGAAAAACAAATTGCACCAACAAACCGAGTATATAAGTTTTTTTCCTGATTGCAGGAACCTGTGGCACATAGCGTGTTATGTCCAAGCACACCACAAATTTGGCAGTGATGACAGTCAGGTGCTTGAAAGCTTTTTAGAAAAAAACCTAAAAATCATGCCCCTAAACATTCAGGCATCAAGATACCCAAAATAACTGCTTGCTCTCAGACCTATCCAAAGAACTATTACTAAAAAGAGGAGTAGTCTCAGTAGAGAGCCTTCTAAAGCTTATAAAAGTTATGAGCCACAAAACCTTAGCTTTTTCTTCAACTGTGAATGTCTAGTATTGTATACTAATCTATTGGTACACTAATATAAACCAAACCAGTTAGGAACTCTGAATTTGAAAGAAAACTGGCTATACTTCTCTGCCTCACTAGTGAAAGCACAGGGATTAGAAGATTGTGTCTATAAACACGGGAATGCAAATCATATGGGAAACACTCCAGATGAAAATAAAGATTTCTATGTATGTAATGGGAAACCCGCAATAGTTTTAAAAGCCACAAGATTATTGTTTTGCCCTTCCCTATTTCCTCCTGCTCTCAGAAAGGTACTGGTATCAGATGGTCTTTCACCTTTCCAAAAGAGCAAGAGTAGCTCCAATCAGCAGCAGCTATGAGCTTTTTGGACCTGCTTCATCCTTGAGTGCCCAGACTAAACCAACAGCCCCATTAAGTGACTCACAGTGACTCAGGGGGAAACCCCTCAATATGCAACAAATGCAAACTCACCCCAAACACTACCCAGTGGAAACCCAAACACAAAAAACCTAAGGCAGAGGGCAAAGAAAGCAGGAAACCCAGGACTAAGCTGCAGGCTATGCCCCCAAAAGAATAACTTTGACATCAAAATTTCAAAATTCATAATTGTCAAGTAAAAAATCCGTAAAGCCCTGAAATTTTGGGTTCAGAAGGAATTGTGTCTTTTATATTTAAAGGAAATGAGTAATTCTCTGAAGTGACACCAGGAGGAAAAATATGATATCTTGGCATGCCACCTTTAGCATCCTACAGTGGAAAACCAATAACAGCAGCAGTAACATGGCTATCACTGAAATTTGGAGAGGCCACCTGAACTTATGACCACAGCTCAACACACATCCTACCAGAAATATTGGACTCATCTCACTCCTAGAGAAAGCCACATTTTCTTCCTTTCTTCCTTCCTTTCTATCCTTTCTGCAGCAGCCGAGGTTAAAGCTGCTCTCAGCACTGCAGCACCAGCCTCTCAGGCTGATGGCTCAAGCAGGCTTTATCCACTCCTACTCACCTCCTGAGTTTTTTACCTTAAGTTTAGCCTAAGATGTTTCCTAACAGAGTGCAAGGTCAGTTATTTGAGACAAAACAAAATAAACACCTCACTTGCTCTCTTGTTTGCATGAGATCAAAGCCTAATAAAAGAGAAGTAAATGAGTGTAGATCAGGAAATAGATTTTTAATTCATTCTTCTGTACTCAGCTTTACAGATGGATACTGTAATTTTGTCTGAAATGTAGTTTATTTACAGGAAAACACAAAACAAGAAATCATATCCCAGTTGCAGGAGAGGAGCAGTGCACAGTAACCCAACTCTTATTTTCTTAAAGTTTGCATAGTGGGAAATTTGAAAATCCAGTCAGGAAGGCCTGTTTGTTATAACTTCAACAGCTCTCAGGCTTGCAATATTTGCTTGGGTGGAAGAAAAGTGCTGATCCTGCAGTGATATGATCTGCAAATCATGGGAGCAAATACTCTGTTTCTGGACATTTCAAGTTCTGGGAGTAAACAGCTTGCCTTACAACGGGTCATAAGTCTCTTTGGTATTGCCTCTCCCAGTCTGCATGGTCTGAGCCCAGTTTTTTTACTGTGCTGGTATCTTCTGAATAAATAAATTTTTTCAGTAACTCTGCTTATTTATGCAATTCTCACCTTTTCATTACAAAATTTCCAAACTTCCCAATTTTCAGCAGAGGTCTTTAAAAGATGGACTCTAATACTTTTCAGAGTTGTGGATCTCTCTGCCAAGAGATCAGACAGCCTAATTGTGGTCTTCAACACCCTGAGCTCTGGGCAGCTCAGATGTCTCTTTACACCAGTAAGGGATAAAATAAGAACCAAAAGAGCCCAAAGAGCAATCACAGAAATAAACTTCCTAATAGTTCTGCAATGGGATAGAAAAGGGAAAATGTTATTGAAATTTCAAAACAAACAAGGAGAACTCTACAGAAATACCAAAGCTAGATTCTGGTGAAAAGCATAAATATTTGGACAAAAATGTAACATATTCATTTACTGTCTTTACTTAACTATTTGCAACACCTTTTGTTCAGGAGAAATGGAAGAAACAGTAACAGGGGAGAAATTTAGCAGGAGAGCTCTTAAGAGTTGTTCCCCAGAGTTTACTGTACCCACGTGCACTTCTTCCTCACAAAAGGAATGTTATGCATTTTGAGTCCTCCCTACAGAAATCCATGCTTTAGTTTATTGGAAAAAAAAAAGGCAAAAAATTAAAATGGTAAGACTCTTAAGACAACAAGTTCTTCTTGTGCTGTCCAAAACATTGTTCTACCAAAAAAATAAATGTAGAAAAACAATTAGGAAGTCAAAGACACATGGTCTACAAAGATTTGAATACTTTTTTTTTCCAAAGGTAACACTTGCCAGAATTCCATGTTTCGCAAAATCTTTTTATTATGCCAAGGAGCAGTTTCATATTTGTTGGATATTTTTAAGCAAGAGTAAATATGCTTCTAAGGTTTTGGGCTTTTTACAGTTTAGGATTTACCTGGGTTTTGGGGTTTTATTTAATACACTGTGCATGTTCTATCCTACAACTGCAAATAAACATTAACTCTGTAGTAAAACATCCTTGAATGAGCAGAAGTATTTATTCAGACAGTGCCTGCCTTCCTCTCTAAGCAAAGACAACTCTTAGTGAAGATGCTTAACTGTGTAAAAGCTGCACTCATGTTCAAAACACTGAAATATAAATTGACTGAAATTAGACATTAGACTCAATACCTCTGTTCCACACGGCTGCTCTTGCTAATCAAGGGCTCTGATGCCACATGGACTGAGCTTCCTGGTGGCAAGAAGCCAAGCAGGATAAGGATTATCTGGGCGATAGCAAAAGGATGCAGTGTTTTTTCAGAGAAGGTTGCAGAAGGTCGTCCTTATATTTACAGATACCATACAATGCCTTGTGTACCCAACTTCACAGCTTTCCCTTGTCAGCTTCAAAAGGGGGAAAAAAACCCACCCAGTTTCATTAATTGGCAAGGTTCTTGTCTAAGGGAACTAGAAAAGCAAAGTGAGCAATCGCATTTGCTTATCCCATCTGTCAGGAGCAGGATTTGGAATAGACAACTACCATGAAACCACCAGCAAAATACCAATTCCTTCAATTTATACAGTATTAAAAATCACCTGCAGACTGAGTTAGCAAAAATCCTTTGCATCATCTTCAAGTGCAGTAACCAAAAGAATTCTTTCATCAAGGTAGTTTTCAGGAACAGCTTCCTAATTAAGGTAAGGACAGAGCAAGATCAAGGTAAAGCAGCTCTTTAAATAAATTTCCACATTTTAAACAATAGTTCAAATATTTCACATCAGTCTTCTTCCAATGAATTATGCAGTTTTGGACAGATCTCTGAAAACAGAAAAACTATTTAAAACTTTCATTAAGAAGCTTTCAACAAGCATCAAAACAGATTCTTTTCAAGACCTCAACACAAACAAGCTTCTTTCATTTACTATTGCACAAAAACCTAGTTAAATTTAACTGTCTTTGCAGACTGTGGAGAAGTGGAGTACATGGGACACATTTAATCATTTTTGTCTGTATTCATAGTGATTTCCTCTAATCTCAAGGTTTCTTTGCAGTTCATTTGAATGGCTTTGCACCCTAGGAACTACAGGAAATTCTATGGAAACCTCCCTGTCTCACTAACTTTGTAAACTGCTCCATTACATTTACTCCTACCAAAAGCCAAACACCACAGGATCACAGTGTTACTTCTTTGAAATTCATAAATTCTTTAATTGCCAAGGGACATAAGGGTACGCTTTAACTGAACAAACACAGCAGGTTTTGCAAAAAAGGCCAACGTGAAGAAAATAGTATCTACTTTTTTATTACACCCTCACAACCACTTAAAAATGGCAACACCTTATCTTTTTAAGAAACACTTAAAATTTCCATACCAGGCACAGTACAGAACTCTTGATTTTGCTAAAAATGGAATGTAAACATGATATCAAAGTGTAAGGAGGCCTCATTTTCAGAAACACAGGGACCCAAAACAGCCCATTTCTTTGAAGAATACACTAGGAGAAGATGATCAGATGTATATACATAATCATTTTCCTATCATTAAGTACACAGGTCCTCCTTTTAATGCTGTTAAGAATTGCAGACCAACACCACCATATAGCTATTTAGAATGGTCTTCAGGTTTCATATTTGCACCTACCACCTGGCTTTTGCCTGAGCTGGGGCAACACCTCCATTAAATAAGGACAACAAATAGCACCTGATACCATATGAATCTTCTTACATGCTCATCACTGAATCATTACAATATGCCTCAAGTCAACAGAAAAAGAAGCTTCCATACTGGATTACATCATACATACATTTGAGCAGTGCTTAAGGAGTTCTGTATCACCACATCAAGTAAGCTACTCTGCATCAAACCATCTGTCTTGTCCCTCTGCCTCACTCCAAGAGAAGGGGCATCATCTATTTCCCTCACATTCTTCCCCTTAAGAGTTGTCTGCTATTTAGAAAGCTTGAAGAGGCATCACGACAGGACTCCTGCTACTTGATTTTACAACTTGTGCCCTGATCAAACTATACAGTACAAAGTACCCTCTAAATGAGCATCCTTACTCACCAGCAGCTGAATGCATTTATTTGGTGCATCAGAAAATACACTGAACAAGGCCTCAAAAGTATGACTGAATGCTTTTGTGCTAGTGAACATGTTGGCAAGCAGTAGATGCATACAACCAAACAGCTTAACTACTCTATCCTCACAGAAAGCTGACCAGATGACATGGCACCAGGAGGCACCTTGGAGGAAGCTATGTGACTTACTGCCATCCGCAAAGTCTACAACAAAGTGCTTTGAGATAATGGCAAACCCACCCCCTTCCTGCATGGTCTAAGGCATCACAGCACATCCCTTCTCTCCCTGTCTCCCAGAGGTCAGTTGTGCTGGCTGGCACATAGCACCATGTCCCATTCACCCAGAGCTGTGATCAATGCAGTAGAAATCTGTGTCATCTGCTCTCTAGAGACCATCCATGGGCACAGGCACTTGTCCAGCCACACACACATTGCTCTCATGGCAGAGAAGTTTCCTGCCAAGTTTTCTTCCAAAGAAAAACTGTGGCTTCATGTTTTCACATCTTGTTTGTCAATACTGCTTTGTTTCTCCAAGAACCTGGCAAACCAATGGGCTCAAAGGATGCTTGCTGGTGCAAAGCTGCTCCTTTTAGCAGGATACCTGCTCATTGTAATTCAAACATTCCACGTGTATCTGGATGATCTGTGAGGGAAACAAACTTTTCTAGATATTCTAGAAAGTTTGTTTGTATCTAAACCATACAACAGTTCTAGATACATGTAGAGAACATTCCATTTTTTCCCCCCTGGATATTTGTTTTACTCGAGACAAAGGTTTACATGAAGGAATGTTCAACTTCAAAGAAAACACTTCAGAGTTTTCTCACGTACTTCTGTAGAACAATCTCAACCTGGCATTCAGCCATCAAGTGACTAAAGTTTGCATCAGAAGGTGAATAGCAGGGGTCCCAGGGAGGGAGTGGATAGAGAGGTGCTCATCCTACTGAAGTGTAACAAAAATTTCTCCAAAATTTCTGGGATGAGACCAGCAAAGATTGAGCTTGTTACCCTCCAGGTGGCATGCAGGAAAGGCAAAATTCTCAGTTGTAGTGAAAGTTGCTGCGTGGATCTACTCAGATAATGAACGCTATGTCTTCCCACAACTCTTTTCAAAACTGTTTCCCCAAAGATGCAGGTGCCAGATACCTATTTAACTATTTTTAATTAATTTCATACTACAAGAATGCCAAGCTTTTCTTTTCCTCTCCATGCACCCATGCTAACATATATATGGTACATTGAAGATGACCATATCTCATCAAGTAAAGAGTATTTTATGCCATCTTGCAAAAAACAGTCCTCTTAGTATTTTTTTTTTAGGTAAAAGCTTACCACCAGCTCTTGAACAGCATCTGGAATCATTTGAGTGCAAACATTTCAGCTGTGAACCCAAATACCTTTCAGACCTATGACAATTCAGTTTTCCTTTAAGGACGCATGGAAATAAGTCTGTGATCCCACTGGATCACCCCATGCCCTAAATGGCTTAATTGTTCTATGCTTCACTGCTGTAGAATCACAATGATTGTATAGTATCATGCTGCTTCCTTCCTCCTTTTGGGGAAGCTAGTAATTTGTAAACACTCACTTCAATTATATTTAACTTTTCACATCAAACTGGGAGAAGTTCACCAGGTTGAAGCTCCATGATCCTGATGACATTCTGTAGAAGGTGGCCAGGAATACAGGGACTGGCTGTCCCAGATGTCCACAGGAAAAACAAACAGAACACCTGTGTTTTATGCACTCTATTTTACAATCTTCTCCATCTCCATGTATCTGTGCTTTCCTAAAGTCACAGAAGTTAATAACAAGGTTAAGATCATCTCTATAAGGCAGTTCTTTACTTTGCCTATGTTTATTCATAGCTTGAGGAAAATCCTAATAAAAATGCATCCTGCAATACAACCAGCTTGACTAGTACTGTAAGACACTGAAAGAAATTGTCTGTCCTTCCCTATAATACACAGCAAGGCTAAATAAAACAAACTGATCTTGTTGATGCCATGCAGTTAAAGCGCAAATTTCAAAGTAGATTCCACAAGTGTTGCATCATTCTCCTGTAAAGGACTAAAACTCTAAAAATGCCATGTAACAAGAGGTAGAGGTTTAGTTGCATTGTTCCTCCTAGTCTAAAGCATGCAAAGAACAGTCCTTTGGGGCCTTGACTTTTGCCTCTGGCATAATTTTTGTTTGATCTCACCCAATCCACTTGAACTTGGTTTGAAGCCTTTTTTGCCAAAGCATAAGATGAATGATTATGCATAATGTTGCTTATAAAACACTATAGCAACATATCCAAACAGTCCTGAAAACAAATATCAGGCATGAAAACTGACTAAAACACAGATATAAGCACAAGTCCCAGCAGAAATTCTTCGGCAAACTTACCCTCTTGTGAGAAGGAGGAAAATTGGAAAGGTTTTATAACTGCAGAAATATTGATAAATGGAACATTCAAATATGGTTTTACAGAACAAGAATGAACATACTGATGTTAAGATTACTGGAAACCGTGTGGTGGCTGCACCAACACATTCTGAATTGAAAAGGTTTGCTGAAATGCATAAGAAAAGCTTGATGGAAAAATGGAGACTCTATTAAGGCAACATCAACATCTATCAGATCCACTGACCATGGATCATTCAGTTAACTGATCACTGACATTGACATTGTTTTGTGGAACCATTTTCAACCAGTTCATCATTTTAATGTATGACTTTTTACTGATATCAATAACACTTTACAGAGAGAGATGGAAACAAAGACAGACCTTTGGGGTAACCAGCTCAGGGAACAGTACTATAGTAGCTGAAAGGCTCAGAAAGAAACCTTCAGTTTCCCTGTCAGCAATCATCAAGTACATTGTGGAACAGCTGGCAAGACATTCTATTGCATCTCATCACTTCTTTTTCTGGCCCTCTCCCTTATAAAATTATTTCCTCTTGATATCACCAGGCACACAATAACGAGGCTAAAAATTTAAGCTTGCAGTCTAAAGCAATCTTCCCCGCTTCTTTTCTCCATCTGGAGGTCAAGCCAGTAAAGGAATATTGCAACATTTTCAGAGAGTTTTCATCATTATTTCTTAAGAAAAGAAAGTTCTTTTTAACTCTCATTTGAGCAACTTTCCCATGAATTGAGAATACTTAAAAAAACAAGGCAGCTAGAATTTATATATCTCTGTAGCTATATATATTATGGTGAACTACATTTCTTATGCCAGTAAAAATAAATTTGTTAAGGATCTTGCTTATCACACATAGAAAGACTGCAAGTTATGAGTAAAAGGTGACAAGCAACAGAGAGAAATACAAGTATGCCAAACACCGAACAGGAATATCTTATTCTTAGAATTGTTCTAATTCTTCAAGCTTCAGAGTGTCATATTTTGTGTGGACAGAAAGAGTGGGGAAATACTTCATAGTGGATCATCATGGGTATAAAGGTTATGGTATCCACTATTCAGTTTAATTTTACTTCACACATATTGCACAAAAGGAAGGGGAACTGTGCTTTGTTTTTTTAAAGCATACAAAAAGGCTTTTATCCCCAAACTTCATGAACAGCTATGAACTACACAGTATAATACAATATAATGACTACAAATACAATCCTTCAGGCTGAAGAAAAGTAATTTTTTAATGCTCACCAGCAATAATAGCTATCATAAGGACAGTACTAAGTACTTCCTCAGAAACACTTCAGTTCAGCATAATTAATATGTGTGTTTCCCCTTCTAGTGAAGGAAATGCAATCCTTCAGATTAGAGGAAGCCTTAAGACTTAGTCACAGGAGGTTAAGAGTCCAAGCAAAAAAAAATCCTTTCATATAAAGTAATCAAGTCTTTCCTTCGTATTTCAAAGTATAATGTGATGCTAGCATAACATTGAATCCTTCTGTACCATGGTAAGTCAGATTACTTATAGAGACAAAAAGGATCACCTCTGAAATAACCCAGAATTAAAATATCATCACCCCAAGTGCACAGCCTTGGTTATCGTGGCCATCACCAAGATTCAGGGATGGAACCACAGAGCATTGCACAGTTTAACAGGTCCGCAGCAGGGACTGCAAGTATCCTCCTGCGAAGCTTTCACCAAGACACCTGAAGTCATTAGTCTGTTTTAAAACTTGAATAGACTTGACAAAAATTATCTCTTACAGTCACCATGGAGACTAAGAAAGATTTAAGAACCAATGTCAGACCACAGACACCCTAAAACACTTTCCAGATAACCCACTGCATTAAAAAACAGGTGTTATCATTTTAAAGATGCATATGAAGGCAACATTATTCCATTATGAAAGCAAGGAAACTTTCTCCAAAACTCCAATTTAACTCGACATCTTCATATTGTTCTACAGTTAATTCTCATCTTTATACTCAGGATTAATTGAATAATTCACCAACATGATGATTCATCTACAGGTAGTCATTCAGCTTCTTTTTCTTAACCTCACCTGAAGAGCATTTCTATGGTTGTTTGGGGGGTGTTAGTTTGCTTTGGTTTTTTGGTGTTTGTAATTTTTTTTAAGCTTCTTTCCTTAACCAGTGGTAGACTGCAGGCTGGAAGAGGTACCACTAGACCATGAGAAACAGCCATTTTTCATCAATGTGTCCCTAGAACAGAAAATGTTTGGCTGCAGCATGATGTGACACTTTTGGTTTTGGCTCAATATAACAATCTTTCAGTCACTGTTTGAAATTACAGAGAAACAACTAGCAGGTCAAAGTTCAGCGGTAAATTAACACTCACTTTAATAAAAAATAACTTTAAAATAATTACATCAGCTAAGCCACTCTCTTGTAGACATCTTCTCACACCTGCAAATATAAAATACACAACAGATGTCGAAGAAACCAGACTAACTCCCTCCTCCCTCACCACAAGTGAAATACTGAGATTCTACAGGAGAACTTACACACTGTCACTTTGCTGTAAACTAATTACACTCGTATCTTTTCTAAATATTTTTTTCTGCTAGCATGTATATACATATAAAGAAATCAAACTTGCACAAAAAGCAGGTCTGAAAATGTTCATATGGTTTTGCTTCAATTACAGTACGGAACAGGAAAACTAGGGAAGCAAAGGAGCTGTAACCTGGTGCAAAATCTTTTCACTAACTTGACAATCAGTCAAGGAAATAAATATACTTTACTGTTTCCAAAGAGAACTGGACTTCCACAGTGTGTAGCTGACAGTAATTAAAAGCTGGGTGGATGTCTTGAGCTACAAACCAGTGAAAAGGAACCCACAGCTCCTTCTGGATGTTCCTGGCAAACAACTCATCAGCATTTAAAAGAAAGCCTTTTGTTACCTCAATTCCTACAGAAGACTGAGGGACTTGTCAACCTACCTGAACCCAGCCTGACAGCTGAGACTGGTCTCCGACAGTAAACAGGTTTGGAATTTTGTTGCACAGGTTTTGTTTGCTTTTTTTAATTAAGAAAACCCTATGCAATACCATTGGCTTTTCTATTAAAATACCACACTGAGGACAATCCTTACTTCATAAAAATGAGGTGCTGGTGGAGTATGTCAGCACACAAAAAAAAAAACATTCTTGTTATTACTGTACAATTTTATCGTGTTATTATTGTATTGTATTGAATTGCACTGAGTACTTTAGGGGTTTTTGTTGCTAGCCCTAAACAAAGTCAAACAAGATTCTGTAGGATTTAAATCACAAAGGGAAAGGGTGAGTCAAAAACTGCACACATTACTGTCACTGACATTTGTTAGAGGAACGTGCTTACAGAAGTTCCTTCAAGTCTCAAAATCTTCAAATCTAAGACTTCAGGAATATAAATTCTAAAGAAAACAAGTAATGTGTAAAAGACAGACAAATGCTGACAGGCTCTAAGGCACTAGTATCTTCCTTTTCTTTGCAAGCCCTTATCATTTTGCATGTCAGGGTTCTCTGGTTTCAAACACCAGCCTCTTAAACCAACAGGTAAATCACAAGTAACCTCTGACATTTTCAACTTCTACTCCCCAATGTTTGGTTCAAAACAAGTCTGCATAGTACAGAAGAACGCAGCATCAGTTTGAAATAATTAATTCCAAAATAATCATCCTAACTGAGAAAATGAATCAAGCAGATACCAAATCCACTTCCAGCTACTCCTTTTTAACCCAAAGGTACCAGAAGTATCTGAACAACTTCTTGTTTTCCCTAGAAGAGGGGGACGGCAATGAAGCAGGAGACCTCCACATTTCACTTCTAACCCTGTTCCCCAAGCTAGAAGCTTCAGTAGAGATCTCTGTTCACTTTCACAGGCAGCAATGGCAGGAGTGGTTTACTCAGGGTCAGCATCTCCCTGACCAGCCCATCACAGGCACTCTAGTCACAAAACCAGCAGCCACTTTAATCCCACAGAACTTTCAGGCTTTGGAAAGGCAAAAAGCAGCAGCAGGATGGAGGAGGTCTCATCTATAGACTTCAGATAGCATCATTAGACACTTCTGTATTTGGGCACTTAATTTCCAAGGAAAAGTTACAATGATAATGGCATTTAATCTCACTGTAAATAAGACTAAAGGTTAACATGCAGAAGCTGCCAAGCGTACCATCTCTTGGCAACAACAGTTGGAAATCTGCAAGCTAGGGATGCCAGGTCTTGTTATTTTTCTCCTTTTTTTTAGCATTCAATTTAGATTACTGCTTAGAATCACCAAAGTACAGCATCCTCTTTCACAACCTGTAAGAAAATTTACAATTCTTTCAACCATTTGCACTATCATCTTTAGAATACAGTCTGCATCCAGTATAGACATCAACTAAACCTCAACTTTTAATGATTTTCCTAGGCATATGTTCTAAAAGGTTTATCTGTTAGGCAAGGGTTGCTTTATTTATGCCGTGTTTGAAAAAATAATGATTGATTTGATTTAGCCACACACCAGTGCAGCATGCATAATGCTCTGATGAAGCAGCACTCCTGGGATATAAAACAAGTCCTCCTGAAGGAATTTATTATAATTTACCAACCTGCTCCTGGCCATTAAGAGTAGTCTATTGAACAAGATTTTGGGCTGTTGCATTAATTTAGCTAACACAAACACACCAGGCCAGCCTATAAAGGAGATTCAGCTTCCACCCCAGAGGAAGTGGATCCCTCACTATTTTTCCTTCAGGCCTCCCCAAAATACCAGGGTTCACATACTTGAGCTGCTCACACAATCCAAATTTCTTTCTCCATATTGTTCTTCCCTTCCCTTCAGACAAAGCTTGTTATGTCTTATAATACTAATGTTGAGAAAAGCTAATTGGCATAATTATTTATTAACCCTTAGCAATTAATAGTATCTGTTTAACTCCAAGAAAGATACTGTATAATTTTAGGCCTGCTGCCATGCAAAAGGTTTCACAAAACTGGTTGGGATTTTGCCCCCTTCTTCTGAACTTGCTTCACAGCCAGCTTCAAAGCTTTTTTATCAGAGCAAAACTTTCAGCACTTTTTAAGTTACTGAAATAAGCTGAGCTATCCTGTGAAGAAGGCAAAATGAGAACCATTTTCTTCCAATGAGTTTACTATTGCACCACTTGAGAACATAAGCTTGCAAATCACTTCCACTTGGCTAATCCTAAATATTCTAACTATTCTATGAATGGTATACAGTGGATGTCCCCACTGGAATTGGAATAAAAAGAGAGGAGAAAAAAAAGTACAGCTCACATAGTAGCCATTGTTTGAATGTCAAAAGTGGAAGTCAGCACTGGCATAACTCAATCTGCTAAACTACTAGTTTATCTTGATGAAATTTAGTTAAACCATCAGACTGCTTTGAAAGGGTGTGCGAAGAATATTAAAAACAAAAATATTCAGCAGCAGCTTCCAGAAAATAGCTTCCAGAAGACTAAATTCTGATTGTAGACACAGCTTTAGATGGAAATTTAAATGCAGCTATGTCTTGCAAGGCCAAAAAAACACAGTTAGTTAGGAAACTTAAGTCTTACTAAAGAAACATACATACCAAATTAATTTTTTTTTATCTCTACATAAAAGAACATGTTTGACAAATAAAGGGATTGTTTCTGAAACTACTGATCTCACATTTTGACAAAAGACTAATGTAAATATTACTACTTAAGTTTTCACCAAGGTGGATATGCTAGAGAGAAAAAGCACAACCCTCTAATAATGCAAATTAAAATTAATATACAGTTATATAACAGTCGTCACAGAACAGCAAGGTCAGAACTACAATTCTCAAACACATAAGCAGATGAATATCATCTTTTAAATGTGTTTATATTTAATATGAAAGCCGAAACGGTTCACTTTTAAGCAACCAGGGGTTAAGTTACAAGGAAACACTAGGAAATATTCATATGCTCCGAAAGAAAAACAACCAATTCTTCAGTGATTTACAGCCACTAGTATCAGATTTGGTAGATCAGTACAAACTTTAAGAAGTGAGACAGCAAATCATCAGAAAGGTTGTCAGGTAAAAAGACTTAATAAATTCATTTGTATTATTCTCAACCTTAATTACCAGGCTTACAATAGTCACTGTATTTAAAAACCCACTGCCAGTCTGTGCTTTACTGTAGCTTACATTTTTCACCTCATCTTTTCAGGGGACAGTTTCCAGTGTGGCACACTGCAGGGTGATAAGAACTGGGCATGAGTCAGTTCGGGAGGAAGGGAAGGTTCAAACCCATCAGTGATGAGCCCAAGTGGTGGTGGTTGGTGTTGCGACAGCAAGCAAATATTTTGCTTTTCCTCAGTGAATGAAGTTAGGTGGGGTGGCAAGGAATCAGACACGTTTGTCAACTCAAACTAGGAAACAAGAACATTGTCCCCCAAGAACAGGTGTACCAAAGGTATTTCACTAATGAAATTGCAAATTCTCCTCTAGCCCCAGTGGGCAAAGACAACCATCATGGTACAAGCAGACATTTAAAGTCTGAGTGGCCACTTGGCAGGGATGGAAGCTGCTGAGTTTATTCTGTGCTGTTGATTCTTTTCTGCAAGCCCTAATGCAAGTGAAGCTTCTTCTGAGGAGAGTCAAAACACATGCACTCACAGCCCAAGAGCTGGCCCTTCAAAACTGCATGGGCTGAGGCAGTCAGAGGGCATCCAGAGGAACACCAGGAACAGCCCACTTCACAATGGGAAGAATAAAGGGAAAAGCCCAAAAGGCAGAGGCTGGCTAGTTGTGGCCAGAAACCAGCAAAAGATGGGTGGGAATTGCGACAAAATTTTAGGAGAAGACTGTCCTTAGAAATCTGGAATGTCAGTGAAAGCCACCCTGATTTTTGTCTCTAAAAGAGAGAACTCTGAAGCAGCTGAAAAAATGTTGCTGCATGAAAAGAATGGGAGAAGCTGCATAGGTCTCAGATTCATGTTGTCTCAAGTGGCAGATCATTGCATTATGAACACCAGCTCTGGAAAGGCACACAAAAATAGCTGTCTTGAACCCTCTTTGTCTTTCATTTTCTCGTGTTCTTAACCTGAGTGTATTTCCCCAAATTCTTCCTGTCAATAAGACAAAGTACTGACATTGCTATGGTCATGTTTGGCACCATTGAATAATCTTCCAGCTTATTCCAGAGAATACAGAAACATAAAACTTGTAAAAAAAAAGAAATCTGCTTTGGTGTCCACTGACCCAACTGCAAGGAAAACATCATCCTTATTTCCAAAGCATCCACACAACTCTTATGCCTCATTCACAGCTTCAGACAGCTACAAGGTTTATCAATAGCATCATCAAACTTCACCTAACATTACACCATTCTCTTGAGTTGTAGCAGAAAAGAAAATCTTTCCCTATAGCTTTAGCTAAAGCAAAGTAGAGGACTACTATCCAGTTCCCACAAGAGGAAGGTAATCACAAAACTTCTCTATTTGTAGCAAAGATTCTCCTTTCTTTCCACAAGCCTAAGTGCTCTTGACCACTTTAGAGACACTCAAATCTGTAATTCCTTTACTTCCCTAGCCAGAATATGTTATGTACGTACAGGAGACTTAAAATTCCAAGTAGATATCAAAAAAAGAACCCAGAACTATCCCTATATCTATCTACATATATATCTGTATGAGAATTCCTTGTAGAGGAACAGCTCAGAGCCAAATCAACCCATTCGACATTGTTTTGTGTCTCAACCATACAAAAAAAGTCATGCTAACAAAGTACACATTTACCAATAAAAACCCTCAAATCTGTGAAATGAAAATTCCCTTTTACTTAAAGTCAGTTAAGTAGGATTACAGGTTTTAAGGTAGTGTCAAAGCTGTAGCATTTCCCATATATTACTCCCAAACCAGGTTAGACTATTTACCTTCTCTTCCCACAATGAAACAGCACAAACACCAAGCATCTGTTCTCCAAGACACATGGTAGTTGTGACTACAGTGTCACAGGCAAAATGTGTCAGGACCCCAGGTAACATTTAAAGCCTGACTCAGAGCTTAATAAAATAGGTGATCACAGAGTATGGAGAAAAATGGATAAAAGTTATTTGAAACATTTCATTAAAACAAAAAAACAAACAAACCCAAAACCAAAGCAAACCACAACAAACATAAGACAACAATAAGGAATACACTCCCGTCAAACCTGACGTTTGGTTATGTCTGTTCTTGGCACAGAAATCTGTACTTTACATATATTTTCATTTTCTTGGGTACTTACAACCAGGAAAGCAAAACTTTTTTTTAAGGTTAACACATTTACAGCATCATTATTTTCAAACACCAAAGTATTTTCTATATTTTAAACACACAAAAGTAAAAGAATGCAAGTTCAGAGCACTACCCATCTAGCTAGGAAAAGATGATATAACACAACATAACTCTACCATATCAGATCATACACCATAAATATTTATCAACTGATAAATACTTCCCAGGAAACATGGAAACAAGCAAGTTTGGAGAGAGACCTTGTACTCCAGCAAGATGATTACAGGCATCAATTACTTGACTATAGACATATGATAGTGATGATACAAGTTTATATTGTACAAAACAGAAGCAACACATGTGAGTCAGCCAGATTTTCCTACCAGGGCTCTGATGTTAACCTGCTTATCTGAAATGAGAAACACCTTTACCATTAAATAAACAATGACTTTTTCCTTGTAGGAGGTGAAGGGGAATCCCCATTCCCTCCCACACTCCAGCTTTTCCTTCAGCATCCTTTCAAGTCTCAATTTTAATACTGGCTCTTTCAAATGCCAGTTTTTCCTTTCTGTTTTTGCCAAAAGACTTGTTTTCCTTTAGCAGACAGAGTAGAGGCTGGAAAATATTCCTTCCTACATAGTTGCAAAAGAACATGCCACACTTACATGAGATTCAAATCTATCAAAACTTTTAGATACAACAAACGAGTCAGATTTAACACAAAATAAACTAAAACCCAAAATAGGACAATTTCAGTTTTAGAAGTAAGTAGATTCCAACCATTCCTGTCACGTTTCTTGGTCTTCAATCTGAGGAAAAAAAAGTGATTTCACCAGAGGCAAAATATTCCAGGTTTCCATAACAAGGCAGGAAGGTATGATTAAGCAGTTGCCTGTGCATGAGATGAATTTTTTTTTTCTTACCAAACAGAGAAAGAAAAAGGCAATTATAACACAGAACTCAAGTATAAGGCTCTGTGGTTGAGAAAAAAAATGAAGTAATTTTAAAACGTTTGCCAGACGTCTTCAAGCATTTCCTTTCTCATTCCAGGAGTTGGCATACAAACTAGGCACACCTTATAAACCCCACCACCTCCTGGCCCTAATACATTCCAGTTTTTGCTTCATTAAAAAAAGAAAGTTTAATAGGGTATGTATAAATATATGCTCAAACATTACACACTTACATATCTTATCACAAAGAAGACTGATAGTAGTCATAAAAATAGATGCACGCCCTGCTTAAATGTGAGAATAAAAGCATGATTTCATTTGCAATTAAAGCACAATGAATAAAGGCACTGAAGGAGATCAACACTGTATTCACAGATTCAGGGCATTTCTCCATAAATGGCACAAAAATCTCCAGTCATCATTTGTTCATTGGTGTATTATTTTCTATCAGTTGTGGTGGGCTGCTGCCACCACTACAATATTGCCTTTTACCTGAAGATACCAGTGGCTTTCAGAAATATATTCTGGCATGCTTACAAGTCAGGAATTTTTAAACTATTTGTTGTTTGAACCTTTAGGTTCTGATTCTGTGACTGTTCACAGAATTCACTGAAAGCAAGTGATTCACTTATTGGTTCACTGATTCACTGAAAGCAAATACGTCTCCTTATTGGTTCCAAAATCTTCAAGCAGTGATTAAGGCATATATTGATATACTGCCAATCCAGAAATTGAAGTGACACGTTAACATCATTCATGTTCTTATCCAATCCTGTAATGAATTTTAAGTAGCCTGACCAATAGAAGTCTGTTCAAGGATAGTACAAAGAGGTCATAGTGGCTGCTAATGAAGAAGGGGGAAAAAAATGCAGAGAAAGAAATAGAAGGATGAATTTTTCGCTTATGTTACATGGAGTAAAGCCATATTAGAGTCTGTTGTTATGTATTATAATAGGAAGGAATAAATATTTGTCACCTTGTTGGATGTGTAAGCACTACCAATGCCAAGCAATTTTCAGCTAAAGAGACTTCATTTGGGAAGGGTGGGGAAGGAAATGCTTCCTCCCATATCAGACTCCGAAATTAAACCATTTACCATTCATATGTTTCAGCTGAAGCTCCTTGCCCAGTTTGTAAACTTATATTGAGAGTCACCTTCCCTATTATAGTCTGTATTTTGCCCTTGCCTGGGCAAATAACACAAAACCCATTCATCTGTGGGGCAAACATGGTTACACTGGGGCAAGTAGGAGACTTGACACTCCTTGTATGCGTCCTGAGCAGGCATCTAAAATAGCTTTAACAGCCCCACCACTACCTTCATTACAGGCTTGGGTTGGGTAGAACTGGCCACGTCAGAGAAGGAAGAGCTGTGGTTTAGTCTAGACACAGAATTTCCCCTTTCCCTTACCATGGTCCTGCCTCCAGCAAAGATCCTTTAGTCAGGAGACTAAAAAAGCACATTGCTGTGAAAGAAAAAAAAAACCACCCTGGTTCAAAAAAGTACAATCTCAGGACAAAGCAGCTGTGGGACAGCCTGATGTTCAAAAGATTTCCCTTCCTGAGGTTTTCCCTATGCCTAAAAGGGTAGGACTAAGCATCCCAGAACTGCCCTTAATGCTGACCTGAAGAAGGAGACCTTTGTAACTAGTCTATTACAAGGGCAAGCATCCATGTGTAACCAAACAAGTTCCACCTCAAGGGCTCCAGTTCTACTGAGCTGCCCTCAGCTTCCAGCTCCTCTCAGGCCCCCACCTGCTGCTTGGCCACTGTAACATCACCAGTGCCAAAGCAATTTGCACAGCCTGCATTCAGCTGAGGCACCAGAGCCATTCCTTCAGCACAGGCACTGTCCTGGACTAATGGAAGGAAAGTGCACACCTTGCAAGGGACTGATGTGCTGACCCAACCCGAGCTCCCAGGTTGCACGCGCCACAGCGTCCTGCCAGCAAGCTGGTACAGGGCTGCATGAATTCTTCTGCCTGCTATGTATTTATTAACATTTCCATAGTTTTAAAACTTTATTATTTATTTCAAGGCACAAAATTAAACCAGAAGATTTGGGTGAACATCATCATACTTAAAATTTGACTAGAGCAGGAAGACTTCTCTTTAAAAATACTACTCATTACTGCTGGATGAACTCCAAATATACACTCCATGTGCATTCAGAACTGGAATTTTAAAAAGATTAGTAAGTGCTTGTTTCTGAGCATGCCATGTCAGTGTGATTCATGAAACGTGATCATCACCTTCTTACACTAGAGTAACACCACAGCATTTCAGTATCCAAGGTGCCTCTGCTGTTCCTTCTCTCTTCTCAATTTTAGTCCCATGAGTTTAGTCCTTAATGAGGTAGTCCATATAAGCTATAATCACTTCATCATTTTCCACAGCTACTTGAAAAATTTTAATTTTCTACTGGCTGTGAAATCTAAACAGCCAACTACAGATCAGAGCAGTTCAAGATTTAGGGGGTAATTGTATGATACCCATCTTTTTCAGCTTGCTCTGGCCTGTATTTCCAGTGCCAGAAATATCAGCAGCTGGTGAAAGTCAGATCATCATGTACTTATTACTTCAGTGCTGACAAGAAGTGGTCACAACATGAAGAAGCAGGAGAGATAATGAAACCCAGAACTCCCCACTATAGGTCTGTGTTTTCACAAGATCCATAAGATCTGCATTTTAATGCTGGCAATGTTAATATTTTTTTTTCTGAATCTTCAGAATCCTCTCTTCCCCACCTTGGTGGCAAAACTCCTTTCTCCCCTATCCCATACCAGCAGCACTAGGAAGCATTAGCTGTTATCAACAGGGGATGAAATCTGCTTCCATTCCAGCTCAGGTACCACTGACGCTTCAGGTTTAGCATTCCTACTGGCATCTAAGCTAGAATTAATAACAAGTTTTACTAGGTCAAAATGGAAATTGTGTGGGCTGAAAGATCATCTTATCCTCTGAGAACTTCCCATTTTTATTTCAAAACAAGGTGACACTTTTATAGTTACTTTTTGGTCCCAGGCTTACTAAATAGATAAGGATCCCACGTATCATGTTTCTTTCTGCAGCTGCACGGCCATTTTTACTTTAATTTTTTGGAAAAAGTTCACCTTCCAGTGTCATAAAAATACTATTAGTTCCACTTTCTAGGCAAGGCATCCCCTACTTTGAAGGGCTTAAGCATGGAGTTTCAATAAAAAGCTTCAAAAGCGAGTAACAAATCACCTTCAGAAAAATCAATTCCAAAAAGTTGGAAGTACAGATCCACCATAACATCACCCGAGCATTTGTGGAGGGCACCCTGCTGTTTTCACATCCGAGCAGTGCAGCGATGCTCTGAAGTAACTGCGCACTGCTCGGAGCTCAGCGTGGGTTGCAGCAGGTTTGCAGCAGGTTTGCAGCACTGATGCTTCCCCTGTGTCCCAATCCTGCCGGGAGCAGCTCCAGGCGCTGTATTGCTGAGCCACCTCGCGGCGCGCTCGCTGCATTGCAGCAACACCCGGGTCTGTGCAAACCCATCCATCCATCTAAGCATCCCAGCATTCCCTCGGTAAGGAAAACATCATTCTGTCGGTTGAGCTACACAAGACCACCAAGGTGCTGCTGTCAATCGCCCTTTTCTAAGCACTTGGTTATTCCAACAAACAGCTCCTTACAAAGCAACCTGCTTTGCGAGTCCTTGTAAGCCACATTCAGCCTGTACACATGTGATGCCTCATGGATGAGACAATTGTAGACCATAATATCAGCTGGAAAAAATACTCAGCTATATGAGATTCCCCCCCAAAAAGAAGAACAAGAGCATGTTTTCTGAAGACTGACTGCAAAGTACTTTCACTGTACTTTGTGACAATTTTCATACACTTTCACATAACTGTTGCATACAAATGCAACAGTTTTCATACACTTTTCCACGCACCATCTTCAAAGCAAAGTCCTACAATCCAAGATTTCCTCCAAAACTGTTAAATTGTTGGGCCAATGTAACTTAAGTGAATCAAAGACAGAAAGTGAGTGTGGGTCTTCTGAAGCCTCAGATAAAAAGGAAAGCATTTTACTGCAGAGGATCCCTAGGCATGAATCCATATGTATGAACTCTTCAAATTCCCTGCACACACAGGATAACTAACAAAGATACTGCCAGGGCACCACTGGTTTTACTGCAAGTCAGCTCTCATGTAACATCTCATTTCATTCAACAGTGATTTATTTCCACTTCTACACCCTAAGACAGTACCAAAACACACAGCTGGTTTTTATACAAAATGAGCATTATGTGACCAGTGGTAATGTAATCTTCTTACCACTCCACTGTGGTGAGAGTTACTCCAAGAGTTAACTCTCTTACTTCAAGAGATCCTTCTTGGAATAATTACAGTTTTACATTGCTGCCCCCTCTGGCACCACTGAAAGACAGTAGCTTTTAAGAGTTAAAAATCCCCAAACAAACCACAATAAACCCAACACCTTGCACACTTAAAGACATTTTAAATCCTTGTTTAGCACTATATACTACCCATACTGTTCATCAATGGTCTCTGTAAACATACTACATATAAGGTATAAATAAATACCACATGCTAACTACAAGTCATAAAAAAATTAGTTCCAAGCCTCAAAACACAGGAAAACTCATCATACAAGACCCTGGCAGAACACAACACACCGCTTATAGACATATAAATAATATAGGCAATCTCAACACAACAGTACCAAGAAGCCATATTCTTTCCATCAGCCCCAAAAGTTTCAAAGTAATGGAGAGGATTTACAAGGCTTTAACCAGCTTTCTAGTCTTTTCATAGACATTAGGAAAATGCTAATAAGCAGCATTGTTGTGATATGGCACACCAGATACTTCACTAGAACACCCATAGTGCAATTGACAGAAGATAAAAATCATGATTTATTTGCTTACTGCCTTAATTGTTTCCCACTCTATCCTTTACTGAAGTCACAAAACCACAAATACTAATCTTCTTTCTAGTCCCTTAATAGTCTCGAGAGAGGGAATGAAGATAACCACAGCACAAATACAGAGGCGTTGTAACACAGGCTCCTGCCCATTTCCTACCACCATATTCATGTTGCCTGCTTCCTTTCTCCTCCCTTACCTTCCTACATCTTATAAAGTTTCAGGTTTCCCCACATCTACAGCAAAAAGTAATGAGGGTTGGTACCAACAAGACAAGACACAATTGGAATCTGCAATACCAATTGGCTTGAAGCCCACAACTGAAGAGAACAGCTTAATCAGCTCAATCTAAAAAAGATCTCCTCTCAAGTGATGGCTTGAAAGCTATTAAGTACACAGGTAAAAAGAAAAACTAGTGACAGGTCTTTGAGTGGGCTTGAGGGTGGTCCTAGACACCTTTCAATCTCAAAATATCCAGCACTATCCCAATAGCTTCCAAAAGCCTTTCAGACAATCTTGATTTATATTAGTGGAATTCTTAAAAATTTTCTCTGTATCATAATCTTACTTAGGTTACTAATTTGGAAAATTCAAGTGATCCCACTATACATATATTGAAACCTGGGATGAAAACACTCAAGATAAAAACCACCAAGGTATTTAACTACTTTGTGCTGTGTTTCAATAGGAGGAAAGCATCTGTATTATATTTGTGGATTCAGGTTTTAACTACAATGTTAAAGAACTGCATTTTCCTATGGCTGGAAAACACGTGTTTCTACATTTTCAATCTGGACTGTTCCCATTACCATCAACATTCTGAATCAATGCAGTTTTAAAAATATATTCCCCAAGCATTAACACATTCACTAACTGATGCATCATTTCCTTGCAGTAAATATCCAGATCAATTTCCACCCAACTAAAACTTTGAAAAAAATTATTAACTTCCCCTTTTATCTTTCCTCAAGGGTTCTGGAGTTTATGCAGAAATCATTGACGTTTTACATCACCATAATCACTTGGCTTAAAAGACAATGTCAGCTGCATTCCATGAGGCATCTCTACCTGCTTGCAATGATTTGGGAAAAAGACTGCAGCTGATAACACAGTATTTTAACATTCATTAAAAGTTAAATAACAAAATTGGTACAAACAGGAATGGATGCAATTTAAGCAGTGAACAAGCTGAATGTTTCTTAAGATCCAAATTTTACAGAGGTGAAAATTGCATAACAATGATTAGTCAACTTTGGATTTTAATGTTTGATGTTTTAATGTTTGTTTCCACCTGAATATGCTAACTTTTCCCACATAGGCAGAAAGCTTTAAGAGCTTTATGCTGACATTTAAGACAATAACTAAATAACCCAAGAATATTTTTAAAATGGCAATGCATGTTAATTTAAGTAAACACTGCATATCAGCATGGGATTCTACACTGATACTGCTCCTAAAATAATAAAAATTAATGAATGTTGATAGAACACATTTAGAAAAAAAAATTATTAAAGCGTTAGAACATTAGGCTATTACTATTTTCTAAATTAATTCTATATCATTAGTATATTACCATTTTAAAAACAATGTTCTGTTCTTCAGTTCACTATTGAAATAATGCACTGAAGTGCATTGAATGAGGCCTGTGACAAAACAAATAAGAAATATTCAATAACAAAGAAAAATCTGAAACATCGCTACAGTGCCCAGATAAAAACTCTTTCGCAGCCAGATTTCGAATCCCAGAGCGGGACTTAACCACCATAAATGATACTCACCCATCTACATAACCATTACCAAAAAATAGGATTAGGTTTAAACATCCTCATGCAAAAAATATCCACACTTCCCAAAAAGCAAGTCACAGGCAGCCACTGTGAAGGCTGCTTTCACACAAAGTGAGAAATTTGTTGTAAGATCTGTAACTTAGCACTATTGCTCAGGAAGAAAAGGCTCACACATAGACAGAGTTTCTGCACAGCAGTAAGTATACAACACAAAAGTGCCTGTTAAACTTTCCTAAAACAGCTGATTCACATCTTAACTGCCTGCAACAACTCTAATCTATATTTAGAAAATATCCAACTCTCTTCAATAAAAGGAAATGCACCTCCCCTGTCTAGACATCCAATTTAAAAAGAGAGAATGCTTTTTGGATTTCAATTAAAGAACACATATGCCAGAAACTTCTTTTATCTAAAATTTTTGAAACTCACACAGTAGTTTACTCATGAAACTAAACCTGTAAGTACAAACCAACTATTTATTTTCCCTTCAACAGCAACAGTAAGTTTAATAACCTGTTTCATGTAAAAACACAACATAACTCTGTATTGTAGGCTTCAGCTGTTCACAGTCACATAAATATTTATACCAATAAATTTACTGTGTGTTGTTAACTATTTTATATACATCGTCTAAAATTCTTAATTTTGTTCTAGAACTGAGATTTTTCCAAGAACCCTTTGATGGAAAGTCATGGTTTCATGGAGAGCACTTCCAACTGGACAATTCTCTGCAATGCTAAAACAGGTCTGGATTTTAACACTCGGCTGGCAGCAGCTGGGGTTACCTCAAGGCTGACATGTTAATACCACCATGCATTTGCACTTGGATTGAGAAAATGAACTCTCAGCTTTGAAGGGTTAAATAAGGGAAAAAGAAAGTATTGCTTGCCAAGGGATTACCTGAAAAGCAGCAATTCCTATGGCTGTGCTTTTAACCCTGACTTCTCCAAAGCTGCAGAGGGGTACAGGCAAAACAAGGCTAACAGTTAACAGGTAAAAGCTATTGTCATTGTCAGAATAATTTAGATTTTTTTTCTTTTTAATTGAAACCAAAAACCAAGTCTGGAACTATCTTGAACTGTACAATCCCACAGCAATGAAATCTAGTTGATAATTGCCTTCCCTAAATTAAGCAAACTCATCAAGACTATGAAGAATCAAGTCACTAAACTCAGGGGAGCAGGGGGAAGCTACACATCTCTTTGTGCATTAGTGGATTGGGCTTTTATGAAAGCACAGAAATAAGAATATAACATACCACAACTGATGCTTCAAGTTTATGCATCAGAAAAACAACATTAAGTGTAGAATCAAAGTAATTTACTGATTTCTCCATCAAAGTGAAGATAATCCAGGAGATTAGACATGATCATGACATGATTTCAGATCAACTTTCACAGGAAATTTTATTTTTATGGCTCTTAGAAGCTCCTTTAAGTTTTTTTTATATCACTTACTTTTCATTTTAATGTACATATCAAATTTATGCAAAGTACAAGGAAAAGAAGAAATATTTTTTAATTTCTACTCTCCAAGTGTAATTTTCAAGAAGCCAGCTATATTAGCATACACATTATTTTCAACTGGAGCATATTAACACTTATTTTTATTCTACAGTAAGGAATACATAAATCCAGAAACTAGTTTTCCTTTTAGCAGATTATCCAACTACAGCTGACATATAAGTACTCAGCAAAGGAGCTGTGGTGCAGTCCCAAGTCAGTAAATTTAAGAAGAAAGTAATTCACCACATTTATTACAACAGTTTTGTCTTCATAAAATTGTTTTGCCAATAAATCTGATAAAACAAAGCTCAAACTAGAGACAAGCTGTTTTACAAAATATGAATGGCAGGATACATTTTAGCAAAGTGAAATCTCCCCACAAGGGAGCTGTCAAAAATGTAATTACTTTAAAAGCATCTTAAATGTTTCTAAAACTATATATGGCATGTAAACCAGCCATTTTATTATTAAGACCATACTTGGGTAAAGCTTTATGCAGTATCTGTTTCACTGCTGGTTACCAGACGAGTTTCTTTAAGACACAGCACAACAAACACGCTAAGGATTGTTAAAAATGGCAAATTTCAGGGGATATTTGTGGTAAGAACGAAAAATACCAAAGACTAACATCATTCTGGTCACAGATATGGATCACACTGGAAGGGTTTTCCAAGGTCTAAAGTCTTCTTTGCTGCTAAAAATAAAGCCTATAAACCAGTTACAACAAGAGAGAAAAAAAAACCCACACAGACACAACCAACTGACAAAAAAACTCAACTTGCAACCAGCATCAATCACCTACATGGAATGGGAGATAGAATTATTCTGTTTTATCTGAATAATTCTATTTATTGTTCTGTTGTTTTTTTAGTATTTATTTATACTAGCAGGAGTTTATATTATCATGCATGTATCAGATATTATTCAAAAGTGCTTTTTAATACGGCCATTTTCATACTCTAACTTCAGAAGCATTTTACTGTAGAAAAACCCAAGAACAACAGAAAAACCCTCAACAAAACAAAACCGTTTAGAAAATTCAGTTGAAAAGGTCTAACAGCTTCCTATATTTGGTAGGAGCTAGATCAGGTAAGAATACCAAGCAGTTGCATTTTCTGACAAAGATAACTGCGCAGCAAAAAAGTTTTCTCTTCATTGAAGCTGCCCACAGCTTCCAACCATGCAACAGTCATTTAGCTTAAGTGGCTATTGTTTTCATGCAGAAAAACCCCTGATATTAAAAATTATAAAATTATCTCCTGATTCAGCGAAAGATTATCCTTCACCATGGTGTCTCTCTAAAACTACTATGATTATTATTTGGCCTAGAAACAGCACGGGTCTTGAGCTAGTTGATGCTTCTGAAAAGCTTTTACAAGAAAAATTCCAGGTAAATCAAACTTTTCATGGGAATATACTAGGGAGAATTTTTACTAAGAAAATTATCGTGGTTTGCTGAGCAAATGGGCTTTTGCTTCGGGTGTCAGCCACTCCCAGACTTTGGGGAAACATTTGTATATGGTCTTTACGGAGAACCAGGAAAGACAATATTCACTTGCTTAATCTGAGAAGCTAGTGCAAGAAAAACAATCTGGATGATTAACTGAAAATTTGTTTCAGAGATTCATTTGTCAGAGAGATGAGGACCAAATTGCAAGTTTCACTGAGCAGACAAGAAGCAAATACATTACAATTTTAGATGCCCACAAAGCAAAAATAAAGGAAATCTAAAGGAAAAATAAAAAAAAAGAGAGAACTGATTCTTATCAAGTTGATTACATTAGCTTTAAAGTGGATTGCCCCACTCCAGCAGCCAGAAGCTGACAAATTTCACTTTGCATAAAAGTTATATCACAACACCAGCAAGAAGATATAAGCATAAAAATAGAGAGGATGCTCTAAAAAATAGAGAGGATGCACCCACATCATTCTTTGTGGTTTAATCAAGGTTGTTTCACTGTTATGCTCTGTTCCAACCCAAGCCCTAGTGCAGATGTAATTACAGATTAATGAGAAACTGTAACAGATGTTACTGTGATTTAAGGTGGGCACTTCTTACGTGAACTTTCTCAGAGAAGGTGCTGTGACAGCAACTGAAGGCTAAATGGAGCAACTGCACTCAAACAGGTCTAGGATCTTGTCTTTCCAGACTACCAGCTTGTCGTGGTTTGAGCTAAAGATCTCAACTATCACCAAAAAAAGTATTTATTGCAGTACTGCCTCTCCAATATACAATTCTATACTCCTTCTGTATAGATATTCTCAAGTAATTATACCTTTCTTTGGCACAGATCTGTGAACAAATTGACCTTGCCTACTTGCAAAAGCCCCCTCCTTCCTGATGACAGTCAGCCAACACAACCTACTTGAAGCCTCAATATTCCTTGCTGTCACAGGCTCTTCACTCCCCTAGCTCACAGGAATTTCCCAGGCTTACAGAAGAAGCATTCTCACATGGACATGCTCCAAATCAAGGGAAGGTGCCGAACACACATTTTCAACACAACAGGCACAGTATAAACAGCAGTCTTAGATTTTCACACCCACTATTGTGCTAAGCTTTTATTTAAAAGCCTGTAAATGTAAGCATATGGAAGGTGATAACAGTGCTGCAGATCAAGATCTATTAAACAAAATTGTTGCATATGAGAAAAAAGCTTTTTTTTAATCACACCACATTTGCCTGTTAAGCACAGAGAATAGTTGACTGTGATGGGTTTATTCTAAGTGTTCTCACTTAAAGACCACAAATCTCTTCAAACACTTGAAAGATAAAACACCACTTTCACTGTTTAACTTTAGACTACCTGTTACCACAGAAACTGCTACTCAGCCAGCAAGAGAAAATAGCTTTAAACAAGTCAGCAACTGTTTAGCGCAAAAGATATCTCCCATTTTGCAGGGCCTTGTGTCAGAGAAGGTATTCCCCTGTAGAGGAGGGTAACAAATTAAGGAAGATAATGAAGATGCTCACAATGCCTAATTTTTCCCAGACTGGGTGAGTAAAAGAAACTGTGTTGAAACTGTGACAGAATTCCAAAGAATTTATTACACACAGACCCATGAACCAGGTGATGCCACACAGTGGTACGACAACCTACGTAAAGAAATGTGGTTAAATCCAGAGAACTGCTCATGCTGTTCACTACTCGTAGCAGTTCTGATGCTCAGAGGACTCATCCACTAGGAAAGGACAGAGTTGTCATTCCATAATTTGTCACATACACACACAGGCAAGAGGAGAGACAAAAACATAGAAGAAAAAGGCTGGACACCTGATGCTTTGGGATTTCCAAAGGTAGCCTCTATCCCCCAACCATTTTTCACACTAACTGGAACCTTTCAACATCTGTAAACTGAAAATGGTGCACTCAATATGTCCTCAACTCAGTATAAAGTGTTTCCAAGTTGAAAACAGACCTCTGGGATAAAGCAAAATGAGAAAAAGATGTGAGAAACCAAATAATGCAGCATCACTCCATTTATCATCCCATTATAGTGAAAAATACACAACTTGTTAGAAACATCAGGGGACAAACACAAAAGAAATCTTGTGTACAAAACCAGTAAGAAAACATTAGACTGTAGAAGCCTTTTTCATTCTGTAAGTTTGTTTTCCTTTTAACACACACAAGTCAGCTTTACTGTGAAACTACCATGCTTTTCAAAACCCCTTATCCTTTGGCACTGTATTTTACAAAATGCTATCAATAACTCCTTTCAGGACATGATTTTAACATAAGAACTCAATTTTATTTGAATAAAACCAAAACTTATTTAGCTTACCCTATGCAATGAGGTTCAAGACTTTCCAACATAACTAGTCAAAACAGTACTCAATTATGGTATGAAATTTAAATCAGAAAAAAAAATCAACTTACGAGATTTGAGCCAGTTTTTAAGTATTATTTATATTAATTCATTAGGATCCTCTCCACTGCTTTGTCTAATTAAAAGTGTGCCATTTATATTTCTCCAAAGCTTCTACATTAAATGAATTTATCAGCTACAGCCTGGGCTGTCTTGACCCATTCATATAATATCAATTGCAAGCAAAAATAATAGAAACCAACCAGACAACAGTAACCAGCATAGCAGGACTTGCATCCCCAGTCAAGGCTGGAAAAATAACAGTCAACGGTGGCAAGGCAACAAACCCAGACTGTTCATCTGATGCTTGATCATACTCTAAATATCCACCATGTTATATTCTTGAGCTGTTATAAGATACATTTTGCACCTGGAAGTTAACTACAAGTTCCTCTATGAACACCTGCTAACAACTCACAAAAGAAAATCAGTCCACACAGTCAGCACTTACAGAAAATATGAGGCTAAACTAAATCTCTGGATCCAACTTACTGTAATTTACAAGTCTTCACAATACACCCAACAAATTACATGCCGTCTCTGTTTTAATACCATTTTAAACATTTTTAAGTTATTTGATATTTTATCTTTCCAAAATTATTTAAAAGTCTTACTATCAAAGCAAATAAAAGCAAAGAACAACGTCCTCAAATGCTCCTTTCCAATCTCTAGATTAGAGGCTGTGAGTTGGTCTGATGAATCGTTGTGACTCAAATCAAATCTCAGGAAAGGTTTCCTATTGTGGGAGGCAAGGAACCTCACTAAGGGAAACAAATTGACTATTAATCTTCTATCACAACTTTTACACAACAATATTTTTCTCTGTATTTATCAACATTCCCTTGTTCTGTCACACCAATCTTTTACTATGAGAAAAGCAATACTTTCAAGTGGAATTAGAAGGTCTAATTTTTAAATGGGTGCTCCTTTCAGACAACAGAACAGATCTCAAAATACTTCCATTTCTAAACTAATAGTTATTCACATTAAAATATACCTTTGCAAGTCTTGAAGTTCCAGCTTCTTATTGAGACTGTGAGAGTCAAACCTAAAATCACTTTTAATTAACTTTTTAAAAAATACTTTCTAGCACTGGCAACATTTTCCAGGACATTTCACAAGTTTTCCATAGCAAGTTTCTCTGCTTTTAGCAATATTGCAAGATTAGGATAACAATTACAATTTTCAGGTTTGTAAATAACAATCAGGAATTCAACTAGTTTTGGTTTTTTTCCCCCAGGGGAGTGAAGTTATTAATAATTCAGTAGCCCTGCTATTACATTTCTGATTTCATAGCCCTAGTAAACTGACCCATGAACTTTGGGTGTTGTACATTCCTAGTCTTGGTAATGTAACTTTCAACACTTCAGCCAATGGTCTTAGCTAAGGTAGCTCCTTAAATCAAAGCATTTTTATTTAACAAAGGTCTTCCAAAAAAGCAAAAAGAAGCTATGCATACTTTTTTTTAGAGATATGCACATTTGTATTAAAACCTTTACCCTAAACTTCTTCTGTCATTATAACTCTTATAATGACAGTAGTAGTTACCCAACCACTTGAACCTAAAGTCTGCCCCCATAAGACTGAAAGGTGGCCAAAGCCCTAATTTTGCTTCCCTTTGCTGTATATTTGGAAACCATTAAAATAAACTGTGAACAAAAATATCATTAAGAGCACCAGACACTCATCATTAAAAAACTCATTTTGAATTAATGTACCAGGAGCCCTTCAAACTTGGCTAGCTTATCTCCAGGTTTTGTTTGCCTCTATTGAGGAGTGAGAAGTTACTATTTCCAAGGGAGGAAAAAAAAATTTAAAAAAAAAGGAAAGAGGGGAACGATACTCTTCTGTGCCTGTATATTCTTAACAGCTCCGGTGTGAATATCCAGCTTTGAAGACTAATCTGCTTGAATAACTAGCTTGCTCTAACTCTTGGTGCTGCTGGCTGTAGGACATTTAATTAGAGTGCAGTGTCTAGTTAAGGTAAATTAATTGACCTGCACAAAGGACAAAACAAATAATTTAATGCCTTGATTCCTTCCCCTCAAACATGCACACCTCATCTCTCAGAAGAATAAGAATAAAATATTTCTGAATAATAGAAAACCTATGTGCTACTTCTCGCATTTTAGCCAAGGCAGAAAGATTTTTAGTGGGGCTTTTTGTCTGCTGTAATTTTAATGCAATTTAAATGTATATACCAAAGTGTTTCCATGTAACTAAAGCCCTTGGAAATTAGTTGCACTACCTGACTCAAGTTTGCAAAAATTAAGGCAGGACATCATTTGAAAGGCTAGAAATCCTAAAAAAACTGGAGGAAGCTGCTAGCTAGACACCTAGAATTTTATTGAAAACTTTCCACAACAGCAGCTTCTTCAGCAGGTGCACAGAAAATATTGACTTCACTTGAATTTATTCCACTTGTAAAATTGAATAACAGTTCCTACAAGGCTGAAAGCAGCTCTAAATAGAAATTCTGGAAGAAACAGTAGCTTTCTAATCTATAAAACATAACTAGAGATAATCTTGCACTTAATGGCAGGAAGGTTTCCACTCTGAACACCTTTAAAAGGGGCAGAGAAAGGAAGCAAGCTATGAAAGAAGCCTCTGTTTATCTCATTTAAAACCACTGATGATTGCCTGATGGGTGGTACCTTCCCTTTCTGCTGTTTTTGGTTGTAGCCCAGCTCCCAAGCTGAAAATCCCATCTTCGCTCCTCTCCCCCAAGAGAGTTAAAACTTCTTTAAGTAGAAAGGTTTCCAACTGCTGGTGCTTCAGTCATTTTAACAGAGTACAGGTTGACCCCAGCCACAGGAAAATGTTACCAATGCAGTAAACAAGCAAAGGACTATTAATTCATAATTCTAAGAAGAATAAATAAAACCATATATGTATATATATGTACTTCAAAAGGAGTAATGTTCTCCTGGTTAAGAGAAGTAATATCAAAAGGAGCACACAACCTACATGTTTAACCTATATTTAATAGTCACCATGTTCCATAACGTGTAGGCTTTGAAAATGAAATTATTTTCTAAAGGACTGAATGGTATAGAAGTACCATCTGAAGCCAACAAGAATAATTAGCTGACTTCAAACCAAGGGCCCCTGGCACCCCCGATTTTAATGAACAGATATTCCAATTTATCTCCCAAATAACCCCTGGGTGGATAAGGGAAAAGTAAGGTATAGACAGCACAGAAAACCTGTTGGCATTTATATTTGGAAGAAAGCATGTCCATTAACTGAGAAACTGTTGCCCATAACAAGACTCCAAATTCACCACAACTATACATTTTTCTCACATGGAAAACCTTTGAATGAATGATATTTTAGTTCGCTCAGGAACAATTCCAGCTCTAAGGGATTACAAAGTAGTGCTCAAAGACAAATTAAATGCTTTGTGCATGATGGGAAAGTATTTGAGTGAAGGAAGCCTTCAACACTTTTTGAAAAGCCACAGATTTTATCTTTACAGTTAATATAAATGTGGTTTTGCCAATCCTCAAGTGTTTAAATTATTCTTATAAACTGTGGCAAGCAAATGAATGTCACAAACCTGCAGCAAATGTACTTTGCTTTTACACTCCATTTTGATTATACTGCAGACCACCCTTTTTACAAGTGCACCAGTGTTACCAAAACCAAGGCCAAACAACCAAGAACCACTCATCTGACACACACATCTTCAGTGTATGAAAAAGGATGAGAGCTGACATATTCAAAATACAGTTGCAGAAAAGATTTGCAAATGCTTTTCCTGTGCCACATTACTCAGGCCCATCTGGACAAAGTTGGTCATTCTCTGAACTGCTTGCAAAACTTGCTTAAGAGCCTTGAAAAATTTTTTTGAGAAAATAACCCTAAAAATAATATTTTTTAAAAAATCCCATTCTAAAAAAGCATCACAACAGCATTCACAAAAATCTCCCACACTGCAGCTACGGTATTGTCTGATGGAATCTGGCATTTTTCTCTACAGCCAGTCAATAACAGGAACTCAATCATAAATGTCCTGCTTTCCGGCGAGCGCGGCAGCCTCAGCTGCACAGCCTAACGAGCCAGGGGCACACCAGTTTCAGCAACAGCTGGAAGAAAAGTCCACCAGAGAAAGTCAAAAGTTTTTTGGTTGTTTTTAATAAAGCCAGAATTCTTTCTTTGTTAAGCAAAAAAAAAAAAAAAAATTCCACAAAACCTCAAACAACCCACGCTCATGATTCTCTCAATATTGCAAAAAAAAGGCAGAAAAGAGCAGGGAAGAAGAGCAGAGATGAACAAAGAAGGGCAAAAAATGGCCAAAGAAGGGAGAGAAACAAAGAGAAGAAAAGAAAGGCAGAGAAGAGTGGAGATGACCTTATGTAAAAGAAGGGCAAAGAAAAAAAATGAAGACAGAAGTTCTGAGAAGTTCAAAGATCTTCGAAGAAAGTCAAGGAAGACCAGGGATGATCCTTACTGCAGATGCAGCTCTTCTGCTAAGAGCTCTTGTACTTAGAACATCACATGCATATCTGGTGCAAGTTACCATGCTAACAGGAACACACTTAACTGTTGGAAACTACTGAGTTTTAAATTGGAAAGAAACTGAAAACAGCCAGTTTTCCATTAGCCCAAAGATATCACTACTGTTAAAAAAGGTAACCACTTGGAAATATTTTCTATTCTTATTCCTTTTTAATTCAACTAAGTTTTCATACAGTTCATTAAGCAGATTCATCTATTTATTGGTGATCCATTTTGACAGGAATTCTGTAACATTCATGGGGATAATGGAGTATTGTTGAAGGAGCAGTAACACACAGCTCATTCTATGTATACCATGTGTGTAAGAATCACCTAAGATCTGAATTAAGAAAGCCTTTATATGAAGCTCCCTCCCCACAAAAAAAAAAAAAACTTGCTATAAATCTAAATAGCTAGAATTCTGACTCCTACTAAAAGTGAAAAATAATCAGTAACTTTAACATGTGCATAAGTTTTGGTATTAAAGATGTCATCTTAATTACAATTAAAGCACTGAGGTAATTTCCTATGAAAAAGCTGTTCAGGTTTATTAGTTCAGTGGAGAGTTTTCAATCTCAATCTTAAACTGAGAATGAAGATTTAGAGCAAAGGCATTTTCTGTGGTTACAGAAAGTCTAACTCACACTCAACATATTGCAGTCACTTGGTTCAACATAATAAATCTACAAGAAGTTTCTGAACAGTATCAAAACTGATTAGACACCTGTACACACACCTCATTTCACTTAGATTAGAAATGCCTGTAGCAGCCCAGAGCCCTCAAATATTTGTGTGGCTAAAATCTGTACCCATTTAAAACAAGATCATTTTTGACTGACACCTTTTTGATTAGCCTGAGTTCCCTATTTCACATTTGTCAGCTTGCAGTGATTGTCAAGAGGGGTTCAAATCCCCATCTCTATCTGCACAGAGTTACACTGAAATAAGCAATGGCCACTCCAAATGTCAATTTTAACCAAAAAAGTAGGTGGTTTTTTTTTTTTTTTGTTACAAAGATGTTAGCTCAATGCTTCAACTGAAAGTTGGACATATTTGCAGGCCCACACCTCACATTTCATTGAGATTGATCCCTGCAGCTTCCCTCCATCCTCCCACTTGACATTTGCCCCAGAGCAACACAGCTCCATCCACTTCTGGCAGGGTGAGTTTCCAGACAGGGGCATTTGTCTTATAGCACTCTGGAGCAAAACATTGTACTTGCAACCCAAATAACAGCACACACTACAACCTCACAGGAAACAGATCCCAGAAGATGCCATGCAAGAGAGAAAGACCCTGTAGATCACTGCCCCCAGACCATGACTGTCTCGCTGACCAAGGCTCTCCAAGGAAGCTAGACAAAGACTATGATTTCTTTACTCAAAAGATGAAAGAAAGAATAAAGTGCATGGACCAAGATGCATTTCGTATCTCCCTCATTGCTGAGAGGATGAGAATGAAGCCAGGCAAGCTGAGGGAGAAAGCCTTAGCTAGATTCAACATCCACCTTATGGAGGAAGAAGTGTACCTTAGCTGGAGACTGCCAGAAAAGAGGGTCCTCAGGGTTTGTGGACAGAGAAAAAGAATTGCCCCATCCTCTTCTCAGCTCCTCATCCAACACTAGCACCAAGTACAGTGGCCCCAGCACCCTCTATAGTCAAAGCACTCCTGGCTGCTTCAGGCCCTGCTTCTCATCTGGTTCTTCAACACCTTTTCTTCTCCCACTAGTGAAAAGGGTAGACAGTGATTAGAGGACTGAATTCGGCTACCACACCCCATAAGCAGCAGCTTATAAAGCCTAAGGTACTTTGTAGATATCTTATTTTGCACAGAATATTTTGTCTTTCGATAATTATGTACAAGTTGCTTTAAATAGTTTATAAATGGGCACTCACTGTTTCCATTCATCTAGCATTCTAAGAGTCACTTCTAGATTTAATTACATCAATACTGGAGACTTTTGCTATCCTCCATGTTTCCAATATGTAGGAAACAGTGATTTTGCATTCTCAGAATTCAAAGGTATCAAGAGAAGATACTCAGAAAGAATACCCATTTATTACAATTGAAAGAAATCAAATCTTTCCAACCTATTTATGTTCAAAACTGAAAAGGTTAGCACTAAGAACCCCAACACAAGATGTCAGTCATTGTAGTACAGCACAAAGACTGCATTTGACATAATACTCCTACACAGAACTGAAGGAAGGTTATCACTGTAGCACATGTGGTACTTGTGGAGCCTTTATACTTGAACTGTGATAAACAACATCTGCTTCATTTTTTAAATAGTTCAGAAATAGCAATAAGGAATTGTTTGTTAACAATAAAAAAAAAAAGTCACAAAGCTGTTATAGAGAAACTGAAAAGTCATATGAACAGCCCAGGCAATTTCTTGATGGAAGGAATGCTGCTCCATTTTAAACTTTAATCAAAACAGAGCATCAGTCAGTCACAGCATATCAAGGATTTTTAAAGTATGAATTTAAACACAAGGGCTAGTCATTTGATAGAGACATACTTACCTGTCTCCACAGTGACAAGCTATATAGAACTTGAAGTTTGTTTTCAAATTGACAACCAGCAAGGAGTCCTTATACTGTCAAATACAAATTGCAACAAAACCCTAACTCACTTCAAACATAAAACTCCACACTTTTGACACCAAAATCAGTATCCTGCAGTTAATTTCCTCAAAGACCAAAAATTACCTTTTGCTTCTCCACATACTTTACAGATTTCACTAGCACGACAAAAAAGGTCCTGAATTCTTCCTCCTTTCACTGCTCTGCTAAGTCAGCTGCCCAGGTCCACACAAAGCTGTCCTCTGCCCTCTCTCCCAGACTGCCACCTCGACTTAGCCAACATTCAGAACCTACCTCTTTGCCCAGCCTCTTGTTTAACTAGATCCTTGGTGGGGTTTTAACCATCTCCTTCAGCAGATGACTTCTGCCTTGGTTTTATTTCAAAGCTACCACTCCCCATTTCTATTTTACATAATGCTGATCTATTTCTAACAGCCTTCACTTAGATTACAGCACAGTCCTGCCTTCTGACCCAAACTATCAAGAACACCAAAAACCAGATGAGATGCTCTCAGGTTTCACTTCTGTTTCCCAGTCTCATCACAGCTTAGTGAGGAAGAGAAATTCAGTCAAGCTTTAGCTCTGATAGTCCAGAAAATACTTCAGACCCACAAAGATGCTGAGTCTCACAGAAGAAAAAGGTTATAAGGACTGGAACACAGTCAACATGGAGAGAAAGTCTTTTCAGGAGTCTGACAACCAAGACCACAAAGTCCCTATTTGTCTGCATGAACACACTTATGCAAGAGTTTATGAATACAGCCAAATCAGAGGAAAAATATCTTGCCCCAAAAAAAGACTTTGAGACCATGCTCCAAATCATTTGCTTCGCCCTAAGGTGGTACAAAGATTATGCACCACTGTAAAACATCTTGTCTTCCTCACACTGTTTTCTCTCATAGTTGGTTCACTTGGATTGACATGTTATGAAACAGAAAATCAATGTAGGAAATTTTAGGATCCACTGTAAAAGCCCATCAAGAACCAGAGTAGGCAAAATGGGAGTCATAACAGGAAGTTTCTAGGAAACAGTGCTACCAAACTCACCAATCATGGTGGTAGCAGAACCCTGAAGAAGATCCCCAATGCTCTGTAGGAACACCACATTGTGTTGCCAAATATAATCTGTGTTAACCATTTCTTTCTTCCCTGAAGCATCAGTTCAGATATCAGCAATTCAAGCTGATTTAGTGCAAAACTGTATTTAAAAAATAGAATACACAAAAGCAACAACTAAGCATTAGCTCCTGTCAACAAACAACACACACATTCCAGTAGTTCCTTTTAGACCATCCAAATTATAGAATACTACTTTATTTGTTTTCTCCCAGTTTCCATGCCAGTTATCCATAAGCAAACCCTCCTCACTGAGAAACTGAGGAGGAACAGAAAAGTAGCTCAGTTCACATGAGGAATCTAAAAATCCAGATGCCAGTGCTGTAAAACATTAAGCAACTGAACACCTAAGAAAACTGAAAATCATCCAAGCATGTGTAAGAACACAAAGATTTCATCCTACTCACAAGAATTTCCTTCTTTTAAAAAAAGAATGAAATTAAGTTTTCTCTCTTTGTCTAGACAACATAGCTTTAATCTTTGTAACACATATTTTCTACAATAACCACAGTGAATATACTTTTTGACAAAAAACCAGAAATTTTTCTGTTCTTCATCAGAGTCCAAGACTTTTTTAAAAAGGCTGCCACTATGCCAAAGTAATACATACCTTCTGCAACAACATATTTGGCATCCAGATGAACAAGATACATATAAAAGTTACATAGGTAACATTCAGCAAATGACTTGAAATGTTCTTTCCAGAAGATAAGTACAATTTTCTGCTGGAACAGAAACGTTATCACTTCCTGAAACTACACTCAGATGAAATAGTCCCCCAGCTCCTCATGGGTGGAAGAAGTATGTAAATCTCTGCACATCTGGACATGTTAAATCGCTAATAGAAAGAATCAAATCGTTGTTGGCTTACTTTGTGTCTTTTTTAAGCATGCAAAAAAGTCAAGTCTGGGAATAAACTGGCAACTTCACAAGTCTCAGAGTAGGACAGATAGAAATATCATTAATTGCTTCGCTCATTGCCCAGCACTACATCACTGCATAGCACTCCAGCTGTGACACAGTGGAACTCTGTCTAGAAAGACTCATCCTTCACAACTTCAGATCTGGAGAGAAGACTGCCCATTGAGGTGTTTTCCTCCCTTCCCACTCAACTGAAGAGCTGACATCAGCTGTGAAGTTAACCATCAGTTTCTCTGAGAGCTTGGAAAGGGGGAGGCAGGGAAATGGTGGCAGCTACAGCTGCTCAATGACAGTGCTTCTGGCAACAGGTTCCTTAATAACCAAAACCTAACAGCACAGGAGCTGGGCAGATAATTTCCATAAAAAACAGACAAGGTCCAAATCAGAAGGGACACAGTGGGATAAAAGATCTAATGAAAAAGGAGGAGAAAGCTTATATACTGGAGGGACATTTCTTGGTGCTTAAAAACACAACCTTTCACGTGTGATAAAAAATTCAGGTCTAGGCACAACCAGATCTTTTCTGCAAGCATAGCCATGCGTGTTGGGAAGTGCACTCATCCAGGTAATGTCTTCAGCCAGACTAAGGTGTGCAGTCACTCTTTAAAAGCCTGCTTTCAAACCAAGGAATGAATAAAGCAGTGACTCTAGGCAAGTGATTTCTTTCAAGTCACAAAAAACCATAAGGAGGCCTGAAAAACCTAAGGACTGTTATGACCAAGTCTGTGTATATGGCATCCTCTCTTAAGGCCTAGGAAAGATTAGACGTTTTATTGGATAAAAAGTACCAAGAAAGTTATCAAGTTATTACTTGATTTTCCCCCTTACTAAAAAAACCTTCCCCTTTGATATCCCCTTCACACAAAGGGCTCATCTTCCTTTTCAAGGCAGCCCAGCCAGATCCACTGCCTCCATCCTCCAGGCAGAAGTTTGCTGTGCCACTGCAGCACAGCCCTGCACGCAGGTGGGGAAGGGGAAGAGCAGTACAGTGCTGCTGCATCATCAGCCTTACAGGGTACAGGAGCAAAACCTCCACTGAGTGTCTGTGCTGCATCATGCTGCAGGGAAAAAAAAGTCAAGATAGAAAAATGGAGAGTACTCTCTGCTAATTTTCACACCAACATGAAATAAAGTTCAACAAGTGGAGAATAGCCATTATGGGATTTTGGGTCACAATCCTCCTGTCCCTGGCAGGAAAAGATGGGAAACAGTGCCCCAGTCCTGTTCCAAGCAGTGCTTTGCATGCAGATTTGGGATTTTCTTCTTTTCCCTATGCCATTAGGCCCTCTCCATTGATGACAATTTCTCACCTTGATTCTTCACACACACAAAGTTTATTTTCCCATCACAAAGAAAACTAACAAAAGTTTCCATGCCCATCTCATGCTTCACTGCACTAAAGAGTTTCCAGTGAAGGAGGAAAGAGCATGGACTCAACTTACTCCACTTCAAACTCCACTCTCAAGAGGTCTGGACGCCCAACAAGGTCCTCTCATAGCTGCCTGGAACAGCAGCTCTTCTTGAAAGCAGTTAAGGAAGTGACACAAAGCACCTTCTGTCTATACAAAAGCTCATCACTTACTAAAACACTCACTACAAAGCTCAGCCACCACTGTTCATACTTTGTCATGGGAATTCACAGGAAATAGCTTAAAAGTGGAATCCTAAAAACAGCCAGGTACAGCTGAGATACTGAGAATGATGATCAAATCAGGGTAACAAAGCAATCAAGGAATCAAGTCAGAATTTAATGACACCAATCCAGAACTGCTGATGCAGAGCAGCAATATTTACCTTAAGGCAGCTTGTCATGTTTCACCTTTAACCATTACTTCAGGAGTATCAAATTTATACACAGTACACTGCAAACACCTAGACAAAGCAATTCTCTTATTGCAACCTGTAAACAAGCTTTCCTGAAAAGTACTTTTTTTGTTCATGAACAACACGCAGTTTGCATGCTTCCACTGAAAGGGGCCATCCTACCTTTATCCTCCATTCCCATTGCCCATTGCATATA
>NW_005054397.1:1779908-1789323 GCF_000277835.1 Geospiza fortis | reverse complement strand
CTTTCCCTAGGTGTTAGTTCATTAGCAACCTTCAGCATCGAACACACATAATCTTCCATCTCCTGCCCTAGACATAGATGATGCAAAACCACCTCTCATGAGCTGAGGATTTCATTTGGTTGGGCTTGACAGCAGCAATGCTGCCAGACCATTGAAACAAAACTAGAGGTAGGAGAACCACCCAGAAGCCTTTACCTTTATAATTTCTCCTCCTCAGTCTAGTCCCCCCACCACCTCCCCAGCATTTCCACAGGATTAGTCAGACTTTTACCTCATAACAAACTAAGTGTGACTAAATGTATCAACAAGATAGCAACGTTAGGAGTGTTAGTTCTGCAAGGCTGGTCTCCTTGCTAATTAAGCCATTCCTCCTGCAAAATCTCTTAAAAACCAAATAAGAACTTCCAGCTAAATCCAGATCAGGTTCTTCACTACCTAAGCTGTTTAAAGATGCAGCTATACACACATGCATACTACAGTATCTGATATCATTTTGAAATCCATGTCAAATCATTATCAATTGCACATAAACTTCATATGCATTTTCCAAATGTCAACAAGCTCAGGTAGAGGCCAGGGAGAAAGAAGTGTACCAGTACCACACCATGTCTGCTAGCCATGTTTCAACAGTAGCCCCAGAGAGGTTATAACGAGTTGAACACTGACTTGTTTGCTTTATAGACGCCAGGAGCCACACACAGAAAATTGCTCACTTCTGAAACAAATTACTCTCAGTTCAGTTTCTCCAGAGGTCAAGATAATTATGTCCTGGTGTATTATTGCATTCGCCAGCACTACCTGGTAGAGGCAGCGTGCCAGCCCTCAGCTGCCTTAGAATGAGGCTCAGTGATAACTGCACAAGGGAACAACAGCTTTTACAGCTCACCCCACGGAGGGTGTTTCTCCAAGCTGTCTGCAGAGTGACTATAGCCACCTAAGCTGTTCCAGATTCACCTTCTGTACAGTCACTCCTTTGTCCTCCCATCCCCACCTCACACACCAGACCCAAAGGGGGGCAACAGAAAGCTCTGCAAGGGAACTCTGTCTTCCATCATCTGCTCTGCTAAAAGCACAGGACAACCCCATGTACACCCAGCAAGAACAGGGGAAAGACGTTACTACTATACACAGTTTCCCTTGCTGGGGTCTCAAACAGAAGCATACCAGTTTTTCTTCACAATTTTGCTACACCTGGTATTTCCTCAAAGAGAGCAGTGCTGCAGCTACACTTCCTACACTGTCCTGCTATCCCAGCAGCAAGGGCAGAACAGTAAAAAAGAGATCCATGTTTTTTCCAAGACTGACAACATCAGATAAAGTGAGGTTGCCCACTGTCACAGCCAAGACAGTTTCTCCCTGCTTTTCGCCCAAACACAGGGCTGGACTTGAAAAAATCAAAAATAATGAACATTTTCAACATATGGATTTTTACAACCAAAAACCTCAAAAGGAAAAAGAGTCAAAAGGTCTCTCTTCAAAAATTAATCCTGGAATTAACGTGATTAATTCAAAAACTTACCAAGTGTTGTCTTGTAAGAATTATTATGCACGAACACCTGTAAGGAACCACCTATTAATAGTACCAATGAAACTGTCACACAAAAACAAAGAAGTGCTACTTGTGGCCCTGTGATTAAGGCTGTGTCAGCAGTTTGGTTTTCATGACTTTAACACCCAGCTGTAAAAACTGCCTTCAGTAGAGGCAAGCTTATTGAGCCAATATCCACAGGACCACAGTTTCTGCTTCCACTGGGTGAAACACAAGAGTCAACTATGTTTTATTACATGGTCTTCAAATAGTAAGATCCAGAATCTGCAAATTGTTTTGGGAAACAATCATGGCCAAACAGGATTACACCTTGAAAGACAGTTTGATAATATTGCAAGACAAACGTGGCAGAGCACAAGAAACAGAAAAATAAGAATTTGTGATGTTCTGTTTTGGCATACATTCTTCAAGAATTAGAGGTATTCCAAAGAAACTGCCTGCTAATGCACATTTCATAGCTATAGATCTTTGCAACTTGGCCACCTTTTGCTTAAACACAGAACGGCATTAACAGATTTATGTTTCAAAAGGCACCATTTGAGATTCTTCAAGCGAGCAATCCATAACCAAACAGGCAATGATTAGCCCTGTGCATGCACAAAATTAAAAGCCCCACTTATGCTGACACAAGACCCACATCTGACCCAAACAAGCAGGAAAAATGCAGTATTTCAAACACATCTTAGGGGATGTACTATTCAAGGCCCTGCAACAAAATAGCATCTTCTTTTAAACAAAAAACAGAGTTAAACCCTAAACAGAATGTGACCACAACCCAAAAGAAACTTCTTCACAGTGTGTTTTGATGCTTCAGGCACCACCCTGAATTTTATTCCATTTTGCTGTTAAGTTTAAATTACAGAAAACATTACAGATTAGCTTAGAAGGCTAACACCCTTGACTGCCTCAGTATGGAAAAGCAGCAATGTCTCTTAGTTACAATAATAAAATAATTTAATTAAACACTGAATTTTAACAGTCTGATTCCCACACACATACATGCTATAAACTATGTTTCCTCCATAAGCATACAGACAAAGGCAATACAGTGCTGCTGTAAAGATAGAAACAAAGTAGTTTTTCATCCTGGCCTTTCCTACATTTTTTTCTCTTTATCCCACATTAAAACAAAGCCTCCTTATTGAGACAATCAGAAGAACACATGGAACTCCAAACACTCAAAGGCAATACATCTGACAAATTGTGTAGATTCACAAATTTTCTCTTTCTTCATCTTTCCCTCAATCCGAAACATATGAGAGGGAAAGCTGAACACATGCAGACACAAATAATTAGCAAACACCACTCTCATAAGTTCAAATTATTTCTTAGTGAAAGCTATTGAAAAAAAAATTCTTCAAAACCACCAGCACTCCACCACCACCATCAAGAACTGATCTGGATGAAACAGGGGACATTTCACTCAGCTTACTGAATGGCTCACAAGATCACAGACCCTCACTAGGAATGTGGGCTTTTACTTCCCTCAAAAGAATCGCTCTTAATTGGCTTTTGATCACTATTTCCATTTTCTTACCATCCAGGGCTATGAACTGGCCCTATCCTGCCCTTCAACACACAGAGACGATACAGCAGCTGCCAGCATTTGTGAGTAAACACAGGGAGGTTTTACAGGGGGAAGATGGACAGTCACTTACACAGCCAAGTACCACAGTCTCCATGAACCAATAACCAACCCTCCAAAACCGTTTGGAAGTAAAACCACTCAATTTCTGCCTGGAAACTTGGTTTAACATCAAAGTCACAGTACGCACATGAAAGCAACATAAGACATTACTGAGATCAGGCAAAGTGAAAAATGAAACACACTGGTCAATCCCTCAAAACACAAAGAGGATCAGGAACTGAGAGGCTGTGCAGCTGATGCTCAGGAGGCAAGCAGGGATTTGGAAGCACTGATCCTCTTCAGATTAACTCCAAAAAAAGTACTCAGACCCTATATCTTTAGTTGCATATAAACACATTTACTGTGCAATATGCTTTTTTTACTAGAAGAAACAACTCCAATAGCCAAATTCTATCATTTTTGTCTATCCTGTAAAGTGCTTTCTATAAAATAAATGCTTCCTCACTGCAACATGAGGTGCTTCTCAGGACAATAAAAGTCTAAGTCCCATCAGGTAGCCACCCTAAGCACCTTTCACACTCAGCAGAGCAGACAGGGAAGCCAGGTGCTGTGAATAGTATTGGCTATAAGCCCAAGTAGGCACCTGCATTTGCTTAAAAAAGCCTGGGCTCTCACTCACTGAAACAGCTGCCTAGAAAACCGCTCAGGTGTTGAAACAGTTAAGTAAGAAGGTTCCCAGCTAAGATGACAGAATCCATCACCAGCAACACCTGCTTGTATAAAGGAAATTAATTGGATTCAACTAATTAGTGGAAGTTCACTGTCACATTTTGAAGTCACACCAAGTAATTCTGAGAAACCCAGCCTACATAACCAGTATCGAGTAAACTCTTTGCCCACCTGTGGTACTTGTTACTTGTTACACAGCTTCCACATCAGTTAATGTATTTCGAAGTCACGTGCACACTCTTATATCCTGCTTTACATACCTTCATGTCTTCTAAAAACTTAAATCATCATTTTGCAGTTATCCCAATTTATCAAAATGAAAACCATGGCATCATTAGGGAATTTCTGTAGTCTTGAATTTGCTTTCAATTTGCCAAGTCTGTGTGGCACCTGTCTTTAACTGATCAAGACAGAAGACAGATGTGAGATCCTTGAATATGATGAAAGCCAAGAGTTTGCACGTGACAAAGCTGAATTGCACTCTAAAAGGAATTAGCAATCAGTATTTCCCCATTGGAGTTACTCTCCAATTTTAAGAAAAATCTGGTCTCTCCTAATGTTTCAACAAGTAAAGCTACAGGCAATGAAATTTTTTGAAATTCTAGCCAGACTTCACAAATCAAAAATAGCAGCATAATAATGCATTTCTACAAAGATGGCTTCTATACATTATTAAACAGTGATCCAGCATAAACAGAGTGTGAAAACACAATGATAATACCAATGAAAATACAGCAAGTGTAATTTTGGAGACACAGTCAGTCTTAAGATTCTTATTTTATTCTTGAATAATAAAAATCTCTCAAATTAGTAAAAAATTCTCTTCTCACTGAAAAATGCAGAAAAAGGACTTAAACAGTTACACTATATATTCAACCATAAAGTGCTGCAATAAGAACATAGAAACATTTAATGTATTTCAGGTGACCACAAGAAATTAAACACACAAAGCAAAACCACACAGTTACAATTTTCAGTCTCAGATCAGCTGCAAGTATGACTGTTTTCTTAAAATGTACTAGCAAGGGCATAAAGCAAAGTTTAACTCTTAGTCTTTGTAACTCCCTTGCCTTCACATATCAGAATAATTCTCCAACTTTATTTTGCCTTCAAAAATAAAATTGCATATTTTACTGAGCCTGCAGATCTACAACCACAGAGTCCCCACTGCTTTTTCAAAGACCAGCGAGATTCTGGAACAGCTTCCAGTATCATTTCAAACACTGAGGGGAACAAAACCACTTTTTAGCCCTGTGAGGCTGTGAAGGTCTGCTCACAAAGCCCAGGCTTGGGCTTCAGCACAGCAATGTTTGACCAGTAGCAGTCAAATCAGCACCGCAAAGAAGCTTCTCAGCTGCACCTTTTTAAGCATTCCCATGGAGCAGAGAGACCTCAAAGAGATACCTAAAGGATGTAAGAGTACAGTATTTTGCATGCAGGCTTGAAGAGTTCTGTATCCCTTTCATACTGTTTATCTTGTAGTATTTTAATAGTATTTCACTTCAGAGGCAAACAGCATGCTAAGTTTTGGCAGGAATAGATTGACAGACTATTACTGTGTAATCATGGAAAGAATTACACTGACATCAAAACCACAATTATTTAGTTGTATGAAATCCAGACAGTATACCCAGAAATTTCAGCTTTCAAAAGCAAACGTGCTCCACAGTAATGTTTATGCTCTTAGACAGGATATCAGTGCCAAAAAAAGCAGGGACAACAATCAGCAGCCAAAGATATGGTGTCTGTTTCTTATCCTTTCAACAGAGAAATATCAATTAAGAGGAAGCTATGGGTCATCACCAGCCTTACTGATGAAGCCACCCATTGCTAATGCATCTGAAGAGATTCTTCATGGACCAAGCAAATGCCATGGAAAAAAAAAAATAAACAAATAACCACACTCCTGACAGCATGCCTTTAATTTGACAAATAGCAACCTAAACAGTCAGATATTGCTACCCAGTTCCAGAATAGCACCAGCAGAAGTTTACAGTAAGACTTAGAGTAATAGTCAGAAGGGACTGCAGCATATCAAGCTAGAAACATAAAACTCAGGGAAAAAAGGAAAAACAAAAAAAGATGTAAAGAAGCAGTCAGAAGTACTTTCTTGACTTTGTGTTTTATTTTCTGCAAGACATATATACCAATCTATACACCTTGGGAAAGGCTTATCTCCATTCATAAAGTGGTAAATGTCTTCAAGGTACTTCTGGCACAGCTTCAAACATCCTAGGATACAAATAAAAAAAAAGGTCTACTGTTTTCTAAATTAGGGTTTGGGTGGTTTAAGGCTTCCTTTGCAGTATGGTGACATGCTACCTCAGACTGTCTCTGGATACACAGGAACAGTTACCATTCACCTGAGGCATAATCAAGAGCCAAGAGGCACCTCTTTAATAGCTGTGCAGGTGTCAGATAGGCAGCAGAAACAAGGCATCTTCTCATTACAGCAAAAGCACTCACCTAGACACTTAACATGGTATCATTTTTTCCTTCTGCATTAGAATTCACCACACAGGCTGTAGGAATTGAGAAGAATTTCCAAGCAGCAGTAAATTGGTCAAATGACAGCTGAAGCAAAGCCCTGCAGAAACATTTCCTAAAATTTGACTATATCTTGCTATACTTAGTGGTTAGCCAGATTTTTCTAGAACAAGCATAATTTTTCGTTATTTCAAGGGTGTTCAAGCTTGGCAAATGCAGCACAAGCTGGTTTATCTACCTGGATACGCCTTGCAAAAGTCCAAGATCTACGGCATTCCACATCCAAGGCAAGCACCTCTTTGCAGCCGACACACCTGTAGGACCAGTGTGCTTAGCTGAGCACTGTAATGAAGCAGCTGACAATATCCAAGCAACTTTGCACAATGCCAATGTACCATTATTCATCAAATTGCAGTTGTCTCAGGGTACACAGTATCTAATGGCACTTATCACTGAACTAACTGCAACCATTTCAAAGTCAATGGATGTGTTTTTACACTTTGCTTACTGTCAAATAACACAATTACAAGGAAAAATTTATATTTCCCATTAAAAAATAAAAGAAAATAATGAGACTTTAACAAGAAATACTCCTGAAGAAGGAAGCCTGCCTTGGGTATACTGATTTGCGTGTATTTGTGACTAAATTAAAATTGTTACAACATTCAAGTTGCATATGAGGAAGTTCAGTTGCTTAACATAAGTGAAAAGCACAGGTGACAAAAGATAAGCCAGTTCAGATCGATTTGTTTGGCAGGCTTTACAAAAGCTTCATTGTGGATTTAGGTTGTAAAGCCTGTGAACACACTCAAAAGGAACAAGCCATAAGGGCTTCCGGTAATAGGAACAGGAAACTTGAGAGAATTCCACTCTTTCACCTCACCTTCTATGGTTTTGCTTAACTGAAAGATTTGGACATAACTGCATCCTCCAGATCACATACATACAACCCAAAGGAATTCCTTAGCTGCGGGTCTGAAAAAACAATCAGTGGATTCATATGAAAGAGGCAGGAGGTGACAAAAACATTAAAGAGAAAGAAAATCTTTTTATTTTGCTCACTTGGCTAAAAAGCAACCAAAGTAGCAAGAAGAAATTTAGAGCAAGAGAGAACATACACCTGTGAAAGAGGAAGCTGGACATCAACCACACTGCCACCTTGCTCTCGTGCTGTCATCCACCAAGAGCTTCAAGGAAGCCATGCTTTCCAAAATAAGCCTGAGCTGTGCCACAACAGTGTAGGAGAAACTGAGCTGACAAGCTTGTAAGAACAGTCACTTAATCAGGACTCTACTCCAGACCCAGAAGTCTGAAGAAGTTGGGATAAAGTTGCTAGGAATTGCCAAGAGAAAGAAAGCACTTCCTGCCTCCCAGACTTAATGAAAGCAGAGGCAGGTGCAAAGAAACCCAGCCTTGGTACTCCTCAAAGACAAGGCGTCTTGTCTTGAGTAACAGGAAGCACCACTAGGATGAACCAGTATCACAACTGCACTGAAAAGCTGTTTATTCAACCTTTTATTTATTATTTATAGGGATCACAGTGGTAGCTTTTGATGTTTCTCACACAGGCCATCAGCAGGTTCAAGTACTCCATTTCTCCTTGCCCTTCTGCATAGCTATCTATTTTCTAAGAAACCGACTCCCTTGCGCAGAAAGCTCAACAGACAAAAGGATCTGAAAGAGATAATCAGAGGGGGAAAAAAAAGACCAAAATTTAGTGGTAGAAGATCAAGTCACATAGAAAAGATTTTTACAAGAGTTCTCTATTCAGATTGGATTGGCTCTAGGTACATGGAGAAAAGGAAGCTTTAGCTCTTTAAAACTTTAGGAAATAAAGAACTATAGGTTCTGTCTATGCCAGCAGCCACCAGTCTTAATTAAATTTAAAAATCCCCAAACAGTTAAAGATTAAAGAAGTGCATGCTGCTGGCAATGGAGTATTCTGCTCTCCTGGACTGTCAGTCCAGGCAGTAGTGTCAAATAGCCCTCTAACCACAGCATCAGATGTCATGAGAAGTGTTGCCTGGAGGAAGTCATCTTCCCAAACCCTATTTGGTTACCATGTGTAGATCTGTTTCATACCTCAGCACCATTAACATGAACTTCAGCATTTTCTTTTTCCTGGAACACTTTCATTATTTTTCCTACGTTCACAGCAGGTACACATCACAGCATACAGTACCTTATGATTCACTTGTTGTTCTCAACGTTTTTCAATCCACATCCTGCATACATCATGTTCAAACACAAGGAATCAGACTGCCTGCACTGGTCCTCGAATTGAAAGGCTGCCAGCTGAGCCAGGCTACCAGAACTTGCCTCTCCAGTATACAACTAAAGAACAGACTTCACTGGCAGTCACAAACACTGAGCAAAGCTGTGCAAAGGTGGAAAGAAAAAAAGGAAGTTAATACATCAAGGCACACATGAACTAATCCTGTATCAGTTACACTTTTTATTGTGAATATCTTCTAGGTAACTTATGTTCAAATGCCATCACTAACTGCATTATTCTGAAAGGCAATGGAATGCAGATGGGCTACCCCAGGCAGGCACAGAGAGCAACCAAAGTCCTGGACTCCCAGTCCTAGAAGAAGACAAAAGCCCTGCACATACTGGTGTAGAGTATAAACCACATGAAAGAGTAAAACATTGAACCATGTATTTACAGATGGCTATTACTGCATAAGTTGAATTAGTCTATCTAGTAGCCCTCCTCTTTCCAAAAGGGAGTCAAGGCAATCAAAAGTAAGGCATCTTTGTATAAATAGGGTCTCTGTTTTCAGAAAATATTCTAGTCTTCCATTTCAGTATTTGTTATACTACTTTACTCAGTAAAATGCCTTTTTCTCAAGAGTTTTGGGTGACAATCAATAGCAGCAGTCCTCATCTATATCCTGTAAAGGGAAAATACCTGGAATTATATTTTAGGAAAGTTTAGTTTCATGTCAGAGCCACTATTCATTTGCTGCAAATTATTTTCAACAAGGCCCTTATGCCATCTTGTCACAAACTGCAGGTTGTCCCACTTCCAATCCTGTGGAGTGGTCATAATATCATAC
>NW_005054397.1:1774434-1779898 GCF_000277835.1 Geospiza fortis | reverse complement strand
TAGGTTGCTTAGGGCCATGCCCAGTTTGGTTTGGGTTCCTCCAGGGACAGACGCTCAACTTCTATAGTCAATTTCTTCTGTGCTTGACATCCTCATCATTTAAAACAAACCAATCCAACAAAAGCCACCCCAAAAAAACACATACCCTCCCAAGTTTAAAAGAAGTTTCTTGCATTTAGGTTTGTGGCCAAATTCAGTGCTCCTACATCTCTGCATCCTCAGATTAGGATAAGGATGTTCAATGCACGTGAAATCCTCACTCAAGACAACTCTTGGCTACTTAGAGACAGAAACTGAAATAGACTACTTGGCTTCAAACAAGACAATATTTGTTTAAATGAACAGGCAGCAATACTAATATTTAGCTTTACTCAGAAACTAAGACTATTTGTTTTAATGAAATGGCAGCAATGCTAATATTTACCTTTAGCCAGTTTCAGCAAAGATTATCCTCCTATTTCAATGCAAAAAACCAATCCCTCCACTTTTATCCTTCTGGCAAACCAACATCCTGCCTCTGCTACAGCAGGCTATAATGTTTCTCTACCTGTGTTTTTCAGGTATACACACGTTCTCCAGTGACACAGATTCCCACCTCACAGTTTGATCTCAATACTGAAAGAAGCTTTCATAAACACTGTTTAACTGTTTCCTCTACAATTCTTCTCCAAGTAACATTTATTTTATTTTAGTCACAGAGTATCAAAGAGTTTTATAGTATATGACCCTCTACCAGCTATTCATTTCACGGGTTTTTTTTTTAATACTAAGCAATGACTCATGTTCTGTTATTACTGTACTTTGCTCCACTGAGCCTGTCTTGCTCAGTTTCACCTCAACAGCCAAATTTTTAAAAAACCTAACAACTTGATCTCAATTTACAACAGCAAATCTTGCTTTCTCAGTATCTTTTTTTCCCACTCTTGATACAGTTAACCTTTCTCCAACTGAACTGTAACTGCAGCATGAAACTTGCAGTACACCTGTATAAGGGTTCGGTGTGTTAGAGGAATAGCAAAGGCTGTAAGCAACTGAACTTTTGATGCAAAAGACAGAGGCAGATCCAACTATTTAAGCTCTCTTCAGGCTTGGTTGAAAGTTCTGAGGTTGCTGCCTTAAGTTTTGCCAAATGGAAGCTGTATTTGACAGAACTGCAGGCAAAGGAGCAGAGGCCGGGGCTAGTATTGCTGCTGAAAGAGCTCTGACAAGGCAGAGACACAACTGCTCCCTTCCTCCTCCTCCGTTTGCAATAGCCTCAGGGCATGTACTGACACTGAGCTCATTGCTTCATACTAAACTGAGCTTTGAAGTGCCTGCTGAACCATCGTGGTCTACCTTGCTGCCTCTCCTAGAAAAGCACCAGATGCAGATAGATATTATTTACTGCTCATAATCCAGGGGCCAAGTGGGAAAATTAGAAACATCAACATATAACTTCATAGTTAGGCTCAGAGAGGTTATTTCTTGGTACTTTTTCAAGTCAAATATCGAAATACTTCTACAAGAATCAGTATGAGAAAGACAATCAAACTGACTGCAGTGCAATCAGACATTCTGAATAGATATTTAAGTGCAATTTTAACAGATATTTAGTCACAAGGTCTAGAAAACAATGCTTTAAAAGTGTACTGCTTTAGTAGCTTCCTGGTATAAGCAACTATATCATGTTTGCATAACTAGAATTGCATTGTTAGTAATACTAGTATTTAATTCAAAACTCCCATTTTTACAGAGTAACTCTTTAAGTTAGCAACATTTGAAAAGTACAGCACATTTATTTTGCATTGTGAAAACACTCTTAGTGATATTCAAGCTGTTTTGAGATTTTTTTTAAAGTATTTTCACTTAAACACATACAAGAGGCCTGTTTAATATAAAATACTTCTCTACAAATGAAAAAAAAAGTGCTAAGCATTACTCATAAGTAGTCTACCAGCAAACCAATAGCTACCTACATGACACTTCAGAAATGTTTCATCCATCTAACCACAGCAACTGCCTCACTCTGGAAGTCATTTTAGCAAAACAGTGAAATGTGGTTCGTCCCACTGCTGTGGTGTGAGAAAGATAAGAGAAATCTCAATACTGCAAAAGGAGTACATAACACCACTCCCTACATGCTTAGAGTCTCTTATCAGCAATGCAAGTGCTGGAATGATACTGATTTCACCATAACTCCAACTGCAGAATGTGTAGAGGTTGATACATCTGCTTTGATTTAATAGAAACTAAGATTCAGCCCTTGGAGCCAGAATGTCATTTAAGTCCTGATCATAGAATTATGAAATTTGCTCTCCTTTGTGGCTTCACCATGCATGCAGCAAACTCCTCCTCTTATGTGGCCAGAGGTCAAACTCACCTTCTTATCAGTAACACATTCACCCTTGCAGATACCTGTCCTCTAAATGTCTTCTATCTAGAAGAAAGGCAAGTCACCAGAACTGATTTCATTAATGGGTGAAGTTAAGCTGGCAAATGGCATGCGCCTCCAGTCTCTCACTAAACAGAAGAACTTGTGCAGACAGCCCATCCTTCTCTGGCATGCTGTAAAGTCTCATGAACCCCACTCAAAGTCCCTTAATCAGAAGTTTCAGTTGTGCCATATCTCTATGTCATGTTTCAGTTAAAAGCTGCATCATCAGTCAATTGCTCCATTATCAAAGTATAACTATCTGAGCTCAACTCTCTCTCCATCCTAGAAAGAAACCCCCAGCTTTTATCAGTGGAAAAGGTGAACAATCCACATGTTCCTGGCTACACAGAAGTTCTGAAAAATAATGAGTTGTCTGATTCCAGCACTATGACTAAGCACACATGCTGTGCCATCATCTCAACTCAGGAAGGGCTGTTACAGCTCAAGCAGCACCTCACCTGACCCGAGAGTACTCTAACAACAAAAGCCCTACTCCACAATTGCCCAGAACTGTCATGGTCCACATCTAGCTCAATACCTATCTTTCACCTATCCTTATGTGCCAGGCCCTACAGGGCATTACTTCAGCAAACACTCTCAGAGAACAGTGGACACACACAAACAAAAGCAGGTTCCTTATACAATACAACTCTGCCAGCTTGCTTTTTGCTGCAGCAGAAAGGGCACAGTTTAAATAAGACGAGTTTACTATCCAATTCTGTTCTATACCACCTTCAGTCTGAAGAGATCCAAGCTTTTATCTCCCACCTTGAAAAAGCACCAGTTAAAGGAAGAATTTGAAACAGGCCAATACTCTTTAGCACAGTTGTTAAAATAATTGCCTGGGAGAGACAAAGCCTGAGCTCTAGCTTCAACTTCAGCGTATTTGTACATTTTATGCATGGTAACTAAGTTTAAAAACATATTGCACTGTTTCTTCAGGGACAGGGAGATGCAAGTCTCCCTTTCTCACACAGGAAACAAAATCCAAGTCTCCCATTTCTGGGTGAGCCTCTTCAAAGAGGAGTAAGGAACAAGTAGTATGGTGATGTTCTTTAAAACTCATCTAAGAAAACAGATGGACCAGGAATCCTGGCAGCAGATCTCAGAATGATGGAGAACTACACGGGCCCAACAAAGGCCTTTCCAAGCTCTGGTTCTCCACATGTTCCAATGATAAATAATACACCTGTCAAAGTTAAGCTAAGAAGGAGGAGCTGCTTTGGAAACAGACAAAGTATTAATATAGAGAACACAGTACTGAAAGAACCATGGTGTTGTAACTACAGGCCTCTAACTTACTATCTTTGATGAAGAGAAACGCACTTCTGCCAACAACCTGGAAGACTTTTCACACAGCACCAAAGGAGTCCTTGGGAAAGCTCTGACTGTGCTCTTGCTAGAAATAAACATCAAGCAAAAGTGTTAGTACACAGAGATCACTCGTTTTTCCTTTTCTCTGATATAGTTACATCTCCTTGTCAGACAGCCCCTTGGAGGGTTCTCCCCAGCCTGCTATAGGCAGACAGCTGCTAACCCATGAGGAGAGCATGGACCAAGAAGTGTGGCAAGAACACAGGACCAGGCATAATGAGGTGAAACACAAGCAGCAAGTGAATGTTCAAAGCACAGTGCAGGTTCCCTCAGACAGCAGATGAAAAGCTAGTCTCTGGATTTACTCCCTCACAAAGAACCCACTGGTTCTTCCACTATAAAATAAAAAGAGAGACAGCACTGACTGTCTCAGAATAAAAGAGCAACATGTTTGTTTTGACATGTACTTTTTCAGTGTTCATAGACTTCTCAATAATCCACACCAGCACCTCACAGTGGGTCTGCAAACATACCAGGACAAGTCACAGTTGAAGGGGAAGAAGTTCTTCCATGTATGAAGCTGTCACTGACTAAATGCAAGCCATAAAGAAAAAATGTTGTTCCACTGGGATTCTAAAATGAACCTTAATGGCTACTATACATTACTTACTTAACAAGTTATACCAATCACAGGAGATACACCCTCCAAGCAGAAGTCATTCAGTACCAGCATGTTCCTGGAGATAAGCAATGTTTAAGGAGAGCAAATTTTCCCAGGTAGTGGGAGGTATCTACATTGCAAATAAGATGTTCCTCAAATATGAGTAAGCATGTCCAGGACAACTTTTCATTTAGCACCCACTTGCCAGCAAAGACAGAGCAATGCAGATCTCTGAGTGCACAAACAGTCCAACCAACTATCCCAGCTGCCTACTGGAAGTGCAGCAGCACAAGCCACAAACTGCACATATCAACCCTCCTGCACACCTCACCAGGTTAAAACTCACCACCACCATATCTTTTTTCATCATGCAGAAGTTGCTTCAAGGGAGACTGTGATTTCTTTCTCTTTCCATGCCATCTTTCTCCTGCACCTTCTGCTCAAAGCACCAGGACTCTGAGAGCATCATTATCCCTATGAGTAATATAGCCAAAAAACCTGATGACTGCAATGAACATACACAAACACAAAACAGGTGGCCTGGGGAAATGCTTTTGTCATCCATTCAGGTTTCAGGACAGAGCAGGTACTGACTGTACATGCATGGCTGCCCAGTGTGTCACAGTGGCAAGTGACAAGCACCCCTCCTGAGTGACAAGCCTGATCAGGTCGCAACCAACGCTGGCTGCCTCACACCTGCACTGGTACCTTCCCCACCGCAGACTTCAGGATGAAGAGTCTCAACACTGGCTCCTTGTACTGTCTTTCCTAGGTGCTGCTCGTTTTTCAGCGATGCTCACTTCACACCTCATCCCTGCAGAGGTTTAGCTGTTTCTCAGGAATTCCTGGTACAGACTACTATAAGACAGTCCAGACACGAGACAAAAAAAAGCATTGCACCCCATCTCGTTCACACCAGCTGAAGAACACTGCAGACCCCGGGGCAGACAAGCCCTACCCACGATGTGGTCTGTCCGCCTCTGACCCAGCCGGGGGCTGTCCGAGGGAGCTCCAGCCCGGCGCGGAACTGGCAGCACCAGCGGGGAAGGGCAGCGGGCAGCGGGCAGGGCTAGGAA
>NW_005054397.1:1764371-1773697 GCF_000277835.1 Geospiza fortis | reverse complement strand
TTCCTGCCCGCGTGTCGGGCCGGAGGATGCGCCGGCGGTGCTGCGTGAGGCAGCGGGGCCGGGCTCACAGCGCCTCCCGCGGCGCGGAGGAGTCACCGAGGCACCGCCGCGGGGGCTGGGCTGGAGGTGCCCAGCGTTCCCACTCTGGAAACGCTTGGTTATGAACGGACCAAAGGCATCTGGAAAAAGGGATTTACAGCAAGTTTCTTCTTCTGATGGGGTACTGGACCAGCACGGCTTTTATCCAGGCAGTAGGTCGCTGTATGTATAAGGAAGAAGGTGCCTGCCCGTGTTTTGCTGTTATTCCTTGAAGGATTTCGCATCCATTCCCTCAATGCATGCTTGGATGATGGGGCTTCTGCGTATGCAGGTGACCATCGTACTGTTAATTTTTCTATTATTGTGCTACACGATCAAAAAATTTTCAATGTCATTGAAAACCCATAGTGTATTAAAAAACCAAAAAAAAAAAAAAACCCAAGAAGCCCTCCCCCCACCTCCAAAAAAAAACCAAAAAAAATTGAATCTAGAAGCATAATGCCCTTCAAATGGAACTATGGAACTGTACTCTCAAATTGTGAATACTTTCTTGCATGCCACTCTCCACTTTCTCGGTTTAAATTCCCTTCTTGCAGCCTCATGGTTTTTGATGCCATGGGGAATTTGTATTATGTCACAGTTACATAGTTGCAGGACATCATCCCAGTTGTACCATTTCTGCCTACTGTTTCTGAAGCCTCTTCTCGACAAGCACGTGCAGTTTTATCAAGTTGGCAACATCAGCTACTACTTGTGCAAAATGACTTCATGAGTAAGTGCTTGCTTTATGGATGTACAGTCTCGGATTCAGAGAGGAGGAGCACCACACATGAGCTCCACCCTGTCAGTTTTAAAATGACACAGGAAAATAAAAGGATATCAAATTCTGAGAGTTTCAGAATTCTGTATACCAGAAATAAGGCACAAATCTTTATTTGAAAACCTAGGATTTGAGATTAGAGTGAGTTAGGAGCAAGTTTCCTTTCTTTACTTATTTACATACATCATCCACTCTCCTGTTAGATCTGAGCTGCATAGAACAGTGTGTGAGCTACAGCCTTAAAAATTGTCCTTTATGTGGCCAGATAAGCTTGTCATGGCTGGCTCTCTTTGGCAGTCCATTCATTGGCTTACCTTTTTTCTTGTTCTGCTCAAAAAACTGGTGAGTCAGGCTGACAGTGTAAGTCCAGAAGCTGTGGTAGAGGAGCCCCCATCCCTGGGGCCCATATGTGCTCTTAAGAGCCTTTTCTTGGTTATTTTCTCCAAACAGTATTTTTCCTACCCCAGTTATTCAGTGTCCCACAGGAACTGTTTTTCACATGTAGCATTTTCCTTGACTATTTTTCCCAAAAACACTCCACTGAGGGGGGAAGCTGGTTCACACCTTTCATAAATTGCCTGATTATTTGAGTTGCATCAGTTGACCAATGACCTTTAGCTTTGGTTTTTCTCTCAGGTGACTGGCACCTCCTGCTCTTCCTCTATTCAGAGCAGTAGATCTCCTTCCTGCTGCCCTCCTGAGTGATTCAGAACAGAAGAGTCTGCAATCTGAGTCACTTCTGTAAGGGCAGCATCCCGGCAAGGCTTTGCTGAGAACCTTTACCAGGGTTCATATTTGTATTTTTGGTCAATAGTAATACTAGAAACAGGCAAATGAAACCAGACGGGGTGCAGCCCAGTTCAGGTTCCAGCTGACTGAAGCTAAAAAGAAAAAAAAATAAAAGAAAAAAAAAGCCCCCTTTAACTTGTTTAAATTTCTGTCCCATTTATAAGTCTGGCAGTAGTAGTTACAGACACAGTTAGCCAGCTACCATAATCCTGCTAGGTCTGCCCCTGGCATGCACAGGCACATTCCAGGTTTAATGCACAAAGACTGTTCTGTCACCAAAGTCTTCCAAAGTACATTTACAGAAGAGACTGAAGGCTCAATTGTGGCCCAGGTACTAGATTTTACCTAAGTTGCTGTGGTGTTGACAGCAATTTATGTCAGGCTGCAGCTGAAAACTGGACCAGCAGCCCCCAGGGACTCCAGGATTAATATTCATTCTGAGTGCTAGGCTGCACTGATGTCTCCTTGCTGCCTCCAGCACCTGCACCATGGCATGTGCTACCTTACTTAGAGCTTTGCCTGCCCACCCCGTAATTGCTTTCTCACACATCCATATGGACCCAGCTCTGGCTCCTAAAACTGGCAAGGCCCCACGGAAAGAGGAGATGGCAGACTGATGCACATCTGCACCTCCAGCCCCCTTGGATCCCTGGAAGAGGAGATGCTTGTGTGAGCATGGGTGTTCAGTAAACGTTTTACACCCAGTAAGTAAATGGTCTGACAAAGTCTCAGGAGACACAAAGAACAGCATGTGCAGCATTACCTTTAAAGCTGCCACTCCAAGAACTGGGGGGAAAGAGGTAGGACAGATGTGAAGAAATTTACTTGGTACTGGTGGAGAAAAACAGATATCTCGGAAAGAAGGGTGGAGGGCACAGCTAATTGAAATTGAGCTGGCTGAACCAGGAAATAATGTAAAATGAGCAAAGAAGAAGCAGAGAGGGAAAACTGGAGAGGAAATAAATGTCATTGAGAGTAAGGAAGAAAGTGGTAGTAGGAGAAAACAACTGAAGTGTGTTAGATTGCAAAAAATATCACCTTAAATGTTAAGGAAAAGTGAAAAGGGAGGAGAACATCTATACACTGAAATCTTATTGCACTTCAATACCACATATATTGCAGTCCTGATGATCTCAATGGTTAAATGGGGCTGTGACTACATTGCCTTTGAAATTTGGAAGTGTAACTATGTGTGGTTTAAGAAGTCTTGCAAATCAGTTCTAAGTTCTTGCAGGAAATAAGTAGAAGTAGAAATAGAAATAGCTTATATAAAATGCCGGCTTTATTCACTGTAGGACAAAGGTATCCCTAATTTTATTACAATAATAGCATCATTTGTGCTAGAGCTGTGGTAAAAGTTGACACGATACCACTGCATCCTATTCTGAGCAGGAGATAGAAGTTGTCATTGGACTGAGTGGAGCCCTCTTTCTCTGCATCAATCAGGGCAACAAAGGGGAAAACTGACTATTTTTGGTTTTTTTCTGGGGTTTTTCTGAATGATTCACATCCAATAGTTTAAGCAACTTGTGCATTATGGTGCTTTGAACTCCATTAAAGCAGTGTCCATGGATCACAGAAGAATGCTGACTCCAACACATTTTACTTTGCTTTTCTGCAGCTACCAAATGCTTTGGATCCTGTCCCTAGCTGTGAAGTCCATGGTGACATCTAGGGGTTGTTCACAACCCCACCAGGGCTGGTTGGGAAGTGCAGAAAAGGAGCCAGTGGAGGATGGGTAGCTCAACCAAGTGCACTGTCCTTTCTGAGGAGCTTTTGCTTTCTACAGGCAGGCAAGCAAGGGAGGCCCAGGATAAGGTACTGTAGAAATAACTTCCTTTTCTGCTTTGTTCTTTTAAAGTAATGGCAACAAATAGTTTTATTAATGGACTTCACAGAGCTAGGGAGCTGTGGAAAATATGGGCAAAAGAAGGGAAGGGTGAGTCTGGGGGAGATCCATCACAATGTGAAAGTGCAGATGTTGGCGTGAGGGGAAGGAGTACCAGACCTCATGAGGAAATAAGGAGTGAAGAGTGGGCAGAGACAAGAGGAGGAATGGAGGGAGAGTCTTTTAATTGTTTTTCTAACAATTATCTTTAAGATTTGAGGGCATGTGGAGTGATCCACAACTTCAGTGCTCTGACATGGAGCAGAAATATTAGAGTTCAAGGATAGTTCTGGAAAGTGAGCCTCGAGGCCAGGGCCTGGACATAAGCAGCATTTGGGATTCACTTGCTTCTCAGGTGGATCTTTTGGGCCTGACAAATCTTGCACTTCTTCCCAACAGGCTGAATTTCTTTCCAAGAGGACCTTCTCAGTGGAAAATGAAGTTGAGTCATCAGTGCTTCAACTCTGCAGTACAGAGGGGGGAAAATTCCTGGCAGTACTGACTCACAGCTGGAGCTCTTTGTGTTCAGCATTTGACGCCTGTGCCCAGCCCACAAAGTACTAACAGCCTCCTTTTCCTCTTCACAAAGTCTTGCCTGCTTACTTTTGAAGGGGTGGGTGAGTGGTCAGACTTGCTAAATTCTTGGCAAAGATTCATCCTTTGAAAGGCAGAGACCAAATTCCTGTTGGTGCTGTCATGATGTGATTTTTACAGCACTCTGTACAGCCTGGTGTTTCAAAGGCAGAGGCAGTGCCATGTTGCTCCCTCACATCAATCTCCAGCACTACTGAGAAATTGTGGTACCCTGCAGTAAAACAGATGAAAGAGCAGGATCCAGGCTGAGCTTGGTGCCACTGTTTATATCCATCCTAAAAGTTTGTGCTTGGGAGACTCAAGTCTGGAACAGCACCATGACCAGGCATGCGAGTCTCAGTCCCTCCTGTGCTTGGTGCAAGAACAGCACGGGTGTGAAGAAATGGGGATGCTGGCAGAGCTTTAGGCAGTATGGTGGGCTAGGTTTGGTAGCCTCAGGCACATGGGCAGGGCTATGGTTAGCTGGGCCTTGGCCCTTCTGCAGCATCTCTGGGCAGAGGCTGATGATATGGCATTCTGGGCCATGAGCAGGGGTGGAGGAACCTGTTGGCAGGCAGGGACAGCCAGGGCTGCAGATACCTTTGGGGCTCAAATGGAGCAGCCAGGGATCCAAGCCAAGCCCTGACTCCAAAAGAAATACTGTTTTGTTTAAAAGGAGCATGGCAGTGACAGTCTAGTACCTCCCTGCTTGTGGTCCCCAAGCAAGTCAGCCCTTGGTGCAATGTGTTCCTCAAGCACACGGAAATAATTAACAAATGTTCCTTTGTATCTCAGCCAGCACTGGAGGTACCTAATTATGGACATTGTTTCTGTAAGAAACACCAAATAAATGTCCCTTTTCATTCCCAGCAGAGAGTAAAGAGTCATGAATACAAAAAGCATCAGGCCCAGTGATATGTTAGCAAATGCAATTGTCCCTTGCAGCTTTGCGAACTGATGCTAACTGGACTGAAGCCACTGGAGTTAAAACACCTGAGAGAAGAAACAGGTTTGTAACTGGAAGGAAAAGGAGAATTCTCTGTGCATGACTGATTAGAAACACTTTTGCCCAACATGATTATTTCAGTATGTACTAGGAGTCATGAGACCTTTAAGGGTTGGCAGCTCTTTGAGAAGTCTAATGATTATAAAAGAGAAAACTATAAAAGCATAAAAGCATAATTTTGCTATACCTGACAAGCAAGTTTGCATATTTTAGAGAAGCTCACAAAGAGAGAAGCTGAATCTCAAATATCCAACTCCCCATGGTGGTCTTCACATGCAGTGCTTCCAGCAGGACAGCGTGATAGGAAAATACACCATACAGAATGAATGCTGTCAACATTTAATTGATAGGTTTGAAAAACCACCAGAAATCACTGAGCCTGATGAGAATGAGAAACATCAATATAAAAATGTGACTGATTAAAATCTTATTAGTTGGACTGTTTCCTTTTCCTGAAGAGGGTATCAGAGAAGGAACTGCAAGTTATATGATTAGCCTTGAAAGTCTGCCCAAAGAAAGAGAGGAGAGCCAGTACTGGAAGGCCAGGTTTTTCCCAAATGCCACAACTCATATACATACACAGACAAACCCAAGTATCTCCATCCAGTGCCATGATGTCTACCAAGATTCATCTTTTTATTACAGACATTTTCTTTATGGGGAGTAAGTTTCAACAATGCAGACTTTGTACTCCCATTGAAATTCTTTATTCCACTCACTAATGTGAATAAGGACATCAGGGACTGCTACTCTGGAAAGACATTAGAATACAGTATAAGAGTTCTCTTCTTTCTTACACAAGTTCTTTCTTTTCTTGGCCTTCCCTAAATATAGTCTAATATACACCCAAATCCTTACATAAATCTTGTCCAAAAGACTTCTAATCAGAAAAGAAAACAACAACCCCATATTTCTCACACTATAAAAAAGACCACCTTGGGAAAAAAAACAATGCACTCACAGAGTGGTATGGTGTCTGTTAAGAGAGTTCCCATTAAGCAAATGTTAGCTATTCAATGAATTAACTGAAATGGGGTGGTAAGTCAGCATCTGTTCCTTGTCACTGAACTCAGGGCTATAGCAGAGAGCAAGGATAGAAGTGAGTTATAAAAATTTTTAGCAGGAAAATGAAAAGAAATAACTGTCCTGTAGTCTGGATCATTTTTTTGGAAGGTGGGTCAAAATACCTGTGGTTACTTTTCCAAATTGTCTCCCCACTCATAGAACACACGAGTAGAACCTAAGAGATACAAGGTACGGACCAGAGAGGACTCTGCTTTTCTGGAACTGTGTTGTTTTGTAACAGCACATGTATTTGGCTAGATATATGCTATTCACACTTTTTATGTATCCTTTAGCATTTTATTTGTGGCTAAGTGTAAGGTAAGAATTAATGCTGTTGTTTTAACATGTGTATTTCAAGTGGGTAAAAGCTGTCTCACAGCCTTGTGTGCCTGGGACGAATTGTTCTGTGATTAGTTGTGACCAAACCCAGAAGAATTATACACAAAATTACTTCTTTATTACCCCATTAGAATGCATTAACTGTTTGCTAGGTGCTGACAGAGTCAGACCCTGGTAGCCCTTCTTTTGGTTTGTCACAAACTGTGCTGGCTCTGAACCAGCAAACAGAACACGCTGAAGCTGGTCACAGAGGAACGTGGGTGCCAGTGATGGGGAAATGACAGAATTCACATTTCTTTGGGACTAAAAAGAGGCAACACTACAGTAAAAGTCAACAGGATTTCAGGAGGACAGATTTCAGTTATCCAGAGAGTCGTTAGGTAACATTTCCTGGAAGGCTGATCTAAGAAAAAAAAAGGGAATTTAGAAAAGAAATCATATACCATGAAAGAAATTATATTAAAGGTGCAACTGCAAACTTTCCAGGTGCAGGCAATGGTCAGGAAGCAGAGTAAGTGACCAACTTGGTTATATCCCTTTGATCTCTAACATGAGAGGAAATTATATAGGAAGTAGAAACTGAATCAGAGTACTAAAGATTATTTTCAACAGCACACAAGAGCAACACCAGATAGGCCAGCGAGATGATAGTCCTGGCAACTATTGCTTGTGAAATCCTTCTGTCAATGCATTAATAATAGGAAAAAGCAGAGTTAATGAACTACTCAATGGAATAGTAAATATTAGCAAATGACTTTGAAAGAGAGATTATTTAATGTATTTTTGCTGAAATGTGACTGACAGTTAAGATCCATAGCAAAGGAATGGATCTATGCAAGGTGGTGTTTTCTTTAAAAGTCTAGAAGATGGAATAGAGGGATTTCAGTGAAGCTGAGTGGGAATGTAAATAAGTTAGGTTAGAAAGAAAAAAATTATCTCCAATAAAATGGTCTGTGGGAAAAATCATATTAATTCAACAGGGACTAATTCAAAATAGTGCATTTTGGTGAGGAGGTTGCGGGACTAATCAGTTTAAAAAAGGAACAGGATAAGGAACTGTGATGTATAAATAAGTACAAAAACTTTTAACGGAACCAACAGAAGTCTTTTGTTACTGAAATGAGAAAACAGTACAGATACAGGTATAATCTGTAAGTAGGGGGAGTAATACTGATGTATGGTTAAATGTTAGGGTCTCAAATAGGGTCACTGTGTTTGTTGCAGGATGTTCAGAAGCTGGAGGACAGCCATGAGAATCACCAAAGTCTAAAAAATTTGGAAGCAAAGTTTGGGAAAAAAAGTGGGATCTTTTAGCATAGGAGTGAATGATACTGTCCAGGAAGGAAGGAAGGGCCAAGACAGTCTTCAAATGCATAAGAAGGTGCTACAAAAAGTTAGGGAGTAATCTGTTTTCTGTCCTCTTTATGGATAGGGCAAAACATAGTAGAATTTTAAGGTTAAGAATTTACAGCACTGGAAGAGATCGCATAGGCAGCTTGTGTCAGCTCCACAATTTAGTTCCCTGATAACAGACTAGATGAATATAAGGAATGACCTGCAATAGTTGCCCCTGGCCTGGACAAGTGACATTCTACTTGATGCTTCAAGGATGCCTTCTGCCTTACAGTATTTTGATAGGAGTGGGTTCTTGACCTCCACAGGGTCAATACCAAAGAATCCCATTGAATTTCCACAAATCCTCAAGTGCCAGGCAGGCTCTCATAAATAGCACTAGCTAATCCTACAGCAGCCAGGGGTTTATTGTGCTCTCCTGCTCTTGGTGGACTCTTCAGGGTTACACAGGTAGCAAAGCTGCAACCAGAGAGTGGGAGACTGAGTCCCATAGATTACTCTTGTCTCACACAGGTCATCACTTCCCTGTTGCTTGACACCACGCTGTTCTTTCAGCCATAAATTTGATAGCTGAACAAACACTTGTGACAACCCCAGTTTGAGGGAGCAGCAGGGGTGAGGCTGAGAGGCGAGGGCTGTAGCCAGGCTGGCTGGGCAACAATTTCACTGGTGAGGGATGCAGTACTACAGCACCAGGAGCAGAGCAGGTCCCCTGATAGTAACCAGGGTTAGTCAAGTCTAGTTCACCAGGCAAGTCCGTAGCAATGAGGCAAAGCCAAGGACAAGCCAGAATATCAAGTCTGCAAGCCAGAGCCGGTGTCCAAATCAGTGAGGCACATGGCCAGGCACAGGGATCATGGGTGAGTGCCTTGGCTTGAACAGACCTCCTAAGCCAAGGGGACCAGACCCCTCCTTCCTCAGCTTTTTCTCACCCATTTCCTTCCCCAGCACAGTTCCAAGGTTCCAAGCAAGGCCACCAGATCTGAGCTGGCCGCAGGGACCAGCTACCAAAAGGCTGGGTGGGGCAGTGCCTTTACAATACAGGCAAAAACATTTGCCACAGCACCAGAGAAAGAAAATTCCCCACCACTCAGAATGACAGATCCATATTGCATTTTAAAGGATAGCCAGGCACTGATGAAAGAAAGAGACCACTGATAAGCCACAGTTCAAGGGAAAAAAATACAAACTCAAAATATATTTTCAACCTCCATGGCTAGTTTTAACCAGCTCATAATCTCAAGGCTGTTGCAATAAGAAATGAGGGTGCATTGTTTGGTTTGGTTTGGTGGTTTGCTTGTTTTATGTTTTGTTTTGTTTTGTTTTATTTTGCTTTGGTTTGGTTTGGTTTGGTTTGTTTTTTTTTAATAGGGCAGATTAGCAGTGACATTTCTGTTACCCTCATTTCTGGCTTCTCTAGGCTCAAGAGACCAGATCTGCTAATGACAACACTC
>NW_005054397.1:1716677-1764359 GCF_000277835.1 Geospiza fortis | reverse complement strand
TTTGTGTGTTGTAGAATCCAGTGCTACACCCATTACCTCCCTGAGTGTAATTGAGGTGGCCGCTACTTCTTATTGCTGCAGCCCTTTGCCCAGCAGCAAAGGACCACCAGACTCTAGGAGCAAAGGACACCAAAGAATATGGCCCAAATGTTCAGTATTTTATTTGTGTTTTACAGTCACTACATGATTATTGGAACAAAAAAAAGTTTTCTTGGTTAACTGAGGAAAGATTTGTTTGGCAGGACTAGAGCCAACATGCTAAAGTGTTTGACTATAGCCATCCCTGGTGACAAAATTGGCCCATGTGTATGAGGAAGTGACAGCATCAGCTCTGTCCCACCTCTGACTCTACCAACAAATCTGACCATTTTGGATACTATAATTACTTGATCATCTTTGTCAGATGCTTTCACTGACTCATGTGTTAAGGACTATGAGGTAGTGTCTCTGCCTTCTGGATCAAATTAGCCATTGGTGTGGCTGAGCCAGATGGTTAATAGAACCCTCTGCTTAATTCTGGTGGTTAATCTTTGAATACCACCCTGCTCATCATCCATCCTGTTCCCTTTTCCTTCCAGGGTGTTTCTGAAGAGCTGTCTCTTCTGGCCAGGCAAAGAGCAATTGTTAAGGAATCCCTATGGCTTGGGTAGAAGGGAGTGCTTTTGCAGGCATGCTTTCCCTTCAAACCAAGCTATTAAACTCACTGAGTCAAACAAGGAAAGGTATTTCATCAGACCTCAAGAAAGTTCCTGTAACCACTTCAGGATGAGCACTGTTACGGCTTTGGGAAAACAAGAACTGTGGGACAGAAAGAAAGAAAAGGAAGAGATATACAGGAGAAAACTGATTAACCAAGATGGAGCTTCTCTGTCACACATACAGGGACTTCATCCAAAATTATAAAGAGGCTTTATTCTCCATGGTGGCAACTGAACTAGCATTTATTTAAATGCAAACATGTATCAGGTCTGGTATTGGCTTTCGTTTGGTTTGTGTGGGGCCTCCCAGGACAGAGCCTCAGGAGTGGCCTCAAACTTACTTGGATAAATCTTGTTTTTTTCCATTCCCAGCATCACCTCTGCTTTGAACACCTAGGGATGTTTCTGGTTGCCGGCTGGCAAAATGGCACTGGAAAGAAATTTGTTAAATTAGCACTTCTTGCTGCCAGAAAACTTTTTGACTGCAAGGTGGGAATGTGAGAAACCTCCCACTCTGCGCATGGGGCACACATTCAGCTGCTATGCTCCACTGGAAAAAATCTGCTGTAATTTCAAACAGAAACCACAGAGGTCTGACAAAGCCTGTAGGAAACTCCTGGAACTTTTAACCGAATTGTTACTGTGTTTCTAAGTGGTTGGACTTTATGTGCTAGCCTGCATTACTTGTCCAGCAAAGTCCTTATCATGATATCCAACCAAACTTCCCATTGACTAGGATGAGATGGCCAGCAATGCACACTATAACAATGTAAAGGACAGGATCTACACAGAAAAGACTATTTAGATTTTTTGGTGGTCTCAATTTTTCCAAACAGGATTTCACACCCACATTTTTACCATGTTTTTCTTTCAGCAAATTTCTGGCAGGTGCAACCTTCACCCAGGGAAATGAAGGCCTCATTTAAAAAATAGGAATCAAATTATTGGCTGGAAATAATGAGATTATGTTTATCATCTTTTTCATTATAAGACAGCAAGGTCTCTTCCTTTAAGTTCCTTCTCCAAGTGTCTCAATCCTCAATCCAGCTGGAGCAGCCAGGCTTGCTCTTTAGGTTCTGGTGGCTGTACATGCTTAGGGGAAGAATTGCTGGCCTGGAACTCTGTATGACACCTGCAGTAGCAAACACAGTGGTCCAGGTTCATCACTTCCTGAGCTCCAGGAACTTTGAATCAGACTCTCTCTCAAGTTCATCAGAGGAGTAATCAACAAAAACTACAGTAACCAAAACACTGTTTGGCAGGCTGAACAAAAAGTAATAAGTAACCACCTCATTTCATCAACCCTAGCATCAGTGCAGTCATTTAAACGCTGAGATTGTGAACCAGAAGGTTGGAAGCAAACTGCTCCAGTCAATGGAAAGACATTCACTAAGCTAAATGGCTTTGTATCAAGGTTTTACTGGATAGAGCTGTAAAATATTTCCTCCAGAAGTTCTGCAGGCTATTTTAGTCTATCCACACTGTGGGGAAGGAAACTAGAAAACAATAGCTGGCCAGACCAGGAGAAAATACATAAATGTGGGCAATGGGAACACAGCAAGGTAAAATCTCATCAGTATATAGCCAAAGTAGGATCAGTATGCTTAACTGTAGCTTGTAGACTGCTCTCCAGTGGCTGTTCGGTTGTACTGATTCATAACTCTGCATGGAAGTTCTGCAGGGTGTGTAGCATTTCTAAAAAAAAATTAAAATTAATCCTAGGGGAAAAAAAAAGCTGGAGTTCTAAAAAGATTCAAAGTATAAAGTATCAAGCATAAGGCATCCCATTTCTGTTAAAAGGAGAGTCTTTATTTTAAATCTCTTAATAAGAGCATTCAATTAGCCTGCCAAAAAGATGTTTGTACTTTTGAATCTGGATATCAACACATAATATATTTCTAGTTAAATTATTATGTAACATAATTTATTGTATTAATAAAACACAAAGGATTCAAATCAACTTGCACAATGTCTAAGTGTGAGTGATTCACTCTTTCAGTCTGTTGAGTTTGAATCTTGTTTTAACACCAGCCACATCTTTTTTCAGCTAGAATAAAAGTGGTTTATATTACTCTGTTAATTATGTGAGCCTTTAAAACTGTGGTTTGGAAAACATTACACATCTGAAGTATTTGTGCAAATTAAGGGATTAATGACAAAGAGCTGTTTTCTTTGTTTTTAAATGGAGTCCTTGAAAAGAGTCAAGAGTCTGCATGCATGAGGTGGAGCTGCATCAGGACTGGTGTGTCTGTGTGCATTCCCCTCCCTCCTCTTTCTCCATGCCTTCTCCTCAGCAAGATACAGATCACCTCGTGAGCCTCGTGGGTGACAGCTGGCTGGCAGGTTACCTCCTCGCTCACCTGAGCATATCCTCCAAGATAAAACCTAGTTCTCAGGTGCTAAAAAATAACTTGTATGTACCAACACATGCACTCAATTGTGCAAATAAAAATAACAGCTTTGTCCCTCCTTATCTTTCAAAAAAAGATTGCCTGCCTTTCTGGAGGCCAAAACATAAACTGTGCTTTAGCCAAATAAAAGTTATTGAGCTCAACAGAGCAACTAAGTAAAATTTAATGGCCTGTGACCTAGAGGTTGCACCATGTGATCTAGTCCCTTTTGGTTTCCAATTCCACAAACCTAAATGGAATTTAAGCGGTGCTTTTTTTTTCCTTTAATTAGAACATTGGTGAGACTGGAGGGGCCTATCTAGCTTCAGCCACATGTAGGTGTGGATGGATGGCTGTATTTTCGTTGGGTAAAAGACTGCCCTTCTGCATTGTGTTTGGCTTCATTTTTGAGGTGGCTGGATATCCAGTCGAAATACAAATTGGCTCAGAATTAATTTCCACTTCCTATCCTTCCTTTTGCTTAAACAAATATAATCCAGGATTCAGCTTGCAGAATTCCTGACTTTGTGGGCAGGGTTGCAGGGCCATTCAATAACCAAAGAGCAAAGTACATAAGGAGCATGCAAGATGTATCCAGAAATTCTTTGGTATAATAATCTGACTCAATACCTCCAGTCAAGAAAGTTAATAATTGTTTCCAAGTAACTCTTGCCAGACAGCTGTGCAATTGCTTAATCGCTTATGTGCTGACTCAGGAGTGAGACCTGAGAGGTATTACAGAGAAGATCCCTACAGAGAAGAACATGAAATAGATCAAAGCAGATATCGAAATACACACTGTCATAGTTCCAAACATGTCTTCCAGGTCAAACTGACTGAGAAGAAATCCTGGAAATAACAAACTTGGATTTTTAAGCAGCGATCAGAATTCAGCATCTTACCTGGGTCTAGTGAGCTCTTGAAAGCTTGTTTCCAATTACTTTGTTCAAAGGCTGAGAAGGACTTACTATGTGACAATCATTAAGCATCTAACTTTGCCACAAGGCAGAATTTGCCTGATAAAAAGCCTTCTCAGAAGTTAATGGGATACTTTATTTATGAGGCTGTTCATTCATGGCAGTTCCACCTACTTAGCAACAAGTAAGTGAAGAAAATATTTGAAGACTTGTTATCCACCACTTATGCCAATACATGGTCTCTACAGGATACTCCATTTCAAAAACTTCTGTGTTAAAACTACTCCCATAGCATATTCAGGATGACATAAGCAACACCTAGTGCTTGCTTCAGTGTGGACTTCATTCTAAAATCAAGACCAGATCATGTTTTAAAAATCTCCCCTAAAATTATCAGGACTCCCTTCAGGACTGAGCCCTGTGATTCAAACAGAGTATCGTGCTTTGCTCCTTGCCCTTTTTCAGGTGGAAATAAAAAGTAATTGGAAAAAATCCAAGATCTATCAGAGAGATAAGGCAGCTGTAATTTTTACTATTAGAGGCTCACTAAAACTTCTAGTGTTCTGAGTAATACTATGAAGTCATAGAAGAAAAGAACTGGAAGCCATGGCACAGTAAGGCTGAGGTTTGGGAAGCTTAGCAATTTCTACTATTTGCAAAAATTAGTATACTGGATGCTTACATCCTGACTGCGATGCCTTAACTTTTAGCTTTCATATTATCCAGATTCTGTACTACATTGGTATATAAATCTGAACTTCATACATAGTATTAGCAAGTTCTCCTCACAGTTTAGTTAGACAAAACAATCCTTTTCCACCCTGAAAACCACGGACACCTGTGAAGATTCAAGCCCAAAAAGTACAAACAACAGCGAATTGAGGAGAGCAATCTGGGAGGATGTGACTTCATAAGCTGAAGCTGTAATTAGACAATTAACCCCAATATGTAAATGTAAACTTATTACTGTGTGAAAACTCATGACCCATCGTCCATCCTGGGTGGAGCCATAGCTGTGCTCTTGTACTGCCCAAGGTGTATCCTTTGAAGGCCTTTTTAATAAATATCTACTTTAACACTGTCTAGTCTCTGCTCTAGGTAGCCTCTCAAGGCATCACTGCAGCATACCAATTAGTGAGTTAGTTGGGTACAAGACAGTTCAATACCTTCTTTATTGCTAATATTGAGTAGCAGCAAGTATGAAACATTCGTCCATTCCCTAATTTTCATCTGCAGACAACCTTTCCTTCTTTCTTGCACTGGTACCTCCTTCTGTGCCAGCAACTGGCACATCCCTCTTCCTGCATTCTCCTTTCCATGTCATGCATGAGGCACTTGCTTTGTTCTGCAGTCTGCCCGCAGGGTTGGATAGCTACTTTTGCAGTTCCCCTTTCAAGTGACTACCAACCCCTATTCTTTGTGAGAAAATCTGTCTTAACTGTACTGCTCTTATTGTTCATGAAATCCATCCTCCTTTCCCACAGCAGGTATGACATTCCTGCCATGACTACCTCGCCCCATATAGAGGATTTGCATCCTCGTCTGTGCTGTGCTCTCCAGTGCTATTCTGTCTCTGTCAGAAGAGAAGGGTTTTCTAATGTCCAGCTGGAATGCCCTTGCTGCTGTTTAAGCTCAGTGCTTCCCTTTCTAATTGCCATAGATGGAGGGAAGAGATTATTCCCTTCTCCCTTGCAGCAACCTCAGTACTCAAGTGCTAACACTGTAAAGGAAACACTCCAGGCTTTCTTAACACTGAAGAGAGAGAAAGATTTCTCTTCATATATCACAAATTGTACCTGCATTTCTGCAACCCAGCACCATGTTCTCCTGCTTTGCAAGAGCACAAAATATTGATTTTCACTTGGTTTATCATCCACAGGTGCTCTTCATCCCCTTTCTACAGAAAAGCATTTCATTTGCTCTTTATCCTGTACATATCTATATGCCTGATGGACCCTGCATAATATCCCATCTTTCACCTGACCCACTGAATATCATCCCATTTTTTCCAGACCATTTCTGGCATTTGCTGGAACTATTTAGCCTCCCCAGGAGCATGTATTCCCAGCCCCAGCCACTTAGCCCCAGCCACCAGCCTGCTTTCACTTGAACACATACTTTTTAATATTGCAAACTGCTTAGGAACATCTTGAATAGCTCTGGTTCTGGGGCAGATCCCTGTCAAAACCACTCAGTATGTCTTTCTAATTTTGATAGCCACTGAAAACTACTCTCCAAGTGTAGTCTTCTCTTAGTGAACCTTCTGTACTATGCTGCTTACATTTACAGATCATTTTGACAGATATTTGAGACAACTGTAATTGCAGTTTTACTCCAGAAGCACAACTTGTATTTATTTTCAAGAAACTGCCAAAAATACCCAGTCTTCAAAGCCAGCTGATCATATTTTAAATATTTAAATAAGTAGCAGTTTCATTTCAGTAGTTATTTGGCAAAGATCTTGAGAATCCTCAGAGGATCACTGAGGTTTGCAGGTTACTGGTCTCCAAGAACTGATACATCTGTAATTTGCAATATGGATAAGTAACGTGACTAATGATTTCATGTTTAATAGAGCTCAGAGGGTAAGCTAGGGAATTGATTTTCAAGATTACAACTGAGACTAAAAAAAAAGCCAAAATTAAATACCTATATTCTGTTAAAAATCAAACTCACAGTGTCATTAAACATTAATAAACATTAATAAACTTCTTCTCGTAACATTTGGAAGAAATGTGTAGCAGTTTCCATATATGTTACAACATATCTTCTGATATATGTGGAGAAACATATTTTATCCTTAATCTAAAAGCCATATGTTGTTGTGCATAACCCTTTTTGTTCACTTTTGTGAATACTACTGAGGCAATATATTCTATTTGAATCAGAATTTCATTACAGAACAATGTGTTAAACTAAAGCCTTCATAAGTACATTTTCCCCCTCACAATATGCACTGCATATTAAGAAACACTTTCCAGCCATATCAGCCCTTACAACCTTCATTTACAGTTTTTAAAGTGTTTAAGTGAATGGTGTAGCAAAGAGAATTAATACTGAAGGTGCAAGCATGAAAAATGGGATTAGTAATTTTTTTAGGAGTCAAAGCAAACTGCATTGGAAAGAAGACTGGAAAATACCCAGATGGTCCAGCTGGATTGAATAGTTGATCTGCATCTGAAGACTTCACTTCTGTGAAGCTGGAAGGTACTGAGATGTGACCAAGGTAGCTTAAAGCCTTACCCCAGACAGAAGGATTTTGTGTAAGCATCTTTGAAATGGTGTAAATTAATTAGGAGCATATGTTCAATGTGTTTCAGTAAAATAGCTCCTTGTGAGGCCAGCAGCTGTAAAGTTAGTGGTCTTACAGCCCTAAATGACTTTTGGAAAAGGTAATCATTTACATACTTTTTAAAAAGCACTGCATACTTACTTAAAACATAAATAGATTTAGGCCTGAACAAATTCTTGTGTAAAGATAGACAAGAACTACAACCTTCATTTTCTTTCCATTACAGCGACAGGCTGACTGTGGAAAATGTAACATTTTCTTTCAAGGGATTTGAAATAAAGGTTTGAACAGTTTTATGTAGGGAATATGAGTTGATTTCTATTCCTACAACTCTCTTCCCAAGGCTCTAAGGAATAAACTGTAGCTATTTAATGGTATGCAAAAGTATTACCAGCCCCCAACTTCCTTGGAATTGTGGTAGGTGGTGGGCATGAAATACACAGGTTCTTTAGGAATCCTGGCACCACTGAATGCTGGTGAAAATGCTGAAATCTCCTTCTTTAAAGGGGCAGATGGGTTAGATTTCAAATAGAAGCTGGTTTGTCCTTTCTAGTGGGAGGCTTCCAGAGGAAAAAGGTAATCCTTTGAAGGCTCCTGTTGCTTACTGTAAGAAACTGCCACCATGGTTCATTGCTCACAGAACTTTTCGTTTCAGCCCTCTGCTCTCTTCCTCTTCCTGCCTTGCAAGTCTTGGGGTTTATTTCTTTTTATGCCTTTAGTGCAAATGGAAATGTTATGCTCTAAACCTTGGTATTTCAAAATTTCCGGCAGAGAAACATTAGAGAATTGTTATTGAATTTCAATTGAGTTGCATTGAAATTGCAAAATAGACAGAATATGCTCTTTTAGCTCTTCAGGAGTCTTGATCTTTCTCTGCTCTCCTGCAGCCACTGCATCCATCAACCACCCCAGGGAAAGACAAGATTGCAAAGCACAATTGCCAAGGAAGAACTTGCCCCACTCAGCAAATAGCAGACATAAGAGGTTTAGAGTTTCATTACTGCCATCCTGCCAACCTGTACACCCTTTGCTCTTGGAACTAGACCCATTACAAAGATAACATCTGAACTGTTTTCATGGCAGGAGAAAAGATCTCTCTCCTCATACTTTGGTGTGACATCTGTACCTCTTTGTCTAAAGATGCAGAGTTTGTAGGAGATACTGTTTGCAGGTATTGAAAGAAGCTTTTTTCTCCAGAGGGAAGCATGCTTTTGTTGTTCAGCTTCAAGGGGTGCCACAACAAGTGACAGATTTGTGCAGACCTCTCTGCTGTGGACAGTGGTTTGGACAGTGCTAAAATCTATGACAAACAGGAGTTCAGTGGTTAAAGGAGGGATCATAGCCTCAGATTGTCACCCGACAACTGGGTGACAATTGGGTTTCACCCATGGGGCAGCATGTACTGCATCCTAAGGTGTGATGGCAGCTGTGGATGTGTACATTATCTCACTGGGCAGTAGTGGATCAGATCCTGGGTCAGTCATACAGGTTCAGTCAAAAGCACCAAGAAACAGGGCCAGAGATGGAGCTGGAGATAAGATACAACAGGGGTCTGAGAGGCCCATCCAGAAGACAAGCTGGCTACAGCAAAGGTCTAAGGTGCAGCCAGAGACATCCAGAAACAGGATTAGAGTCTGACACACCAATGAGGCTGCTCAGGCAGGATCTGGGTGCACTGACCTGAGCAGAAAAGGGTGTCTTGTACAACAGGCAGAGGTGTGTACACAGGTCCCAGGTAGGAGCTGGTCGGGGCTGTTAATACTCTGGCAAGGCTGCAGAGCTAGGATATGGCTGGTGATTCCATGCTTTGAAAAAGCAGGGAAATGGCTAAATTCCAGCCATTACAACTCTCATCTTGCAGAGTCACAGTGGACAGGATTCAGCTTTCACATATATCCACTGCAGCTCACAGCTACCTAAATATGGACATCCTAGATACAGAGGCAGAACAAACTAATGGCCACAGTGGCAAACCTTTGGTGCTAGATGCCTTGGCAACCAAAGGAAAGGCAAGCTAAAGACATTGACATTACAGATTAATGAGACCCACTTTCCCATTCTGGAATAGAATTTCTGTCCCCCCCATGTTTCTTCTCCAGTTTTATTCTGTTACGTTGTTTGAAATTGACCTGAGCTTCCAGAAATGTCCCTAAGTCTCAAAACCAATATGAACATAGTTACTTCTAAAGTTCAAAATTTTCCTCCCCAGCTTCCTCTGTTTAAGTGTTTTTATGTTCTTCCTTTTTCTGCCACCATTCTGATTTCTTGTAAAGAAAGGGTATTTGCCAGGGTGAACAGTAGTTTCCTCTTCATCTCTGGGAATGGTGAGTATCAAAGCTGGCTTAACGAAACCCTGACAAATCAGAATTTCCTTCTATCTCCCAAACAAGACAGGATGCCAAAATCAATATATGGACAATACAGTACTTCTGAAAGAAGGCTTACTTTGGTATGTGACACAAAGGACTATATCTTTTAAAGTAGCAAAACACAGATAAGATTAATTTGCTCATTTCTTGGGAATTACCCTTTTACAGAAAAGAAAAGTTCATGTTAAGGTTTGTGAGTGCTCTGGGAAAAAGTCAACACTCCCACCTACTGGTCTCATCGAAGAAAGTTTTATCCTTTTTCCACTTTTTCTCTTTTTTTTTTTTTTTCTCTTTCCCCCTCCTTTTCACCTTTAAAAAATTTTCTCTTGCTCCTTTTTTATTTCTTTTTTTATTCTTTTCCTTTCTCTGTTTCTGTTTTCTCTTTTCTTTTCTGTATTTCTTTTCCTCTTTTTCTTTCCCTTTTCAGATTAAAATTCCTGTTTTCCTTAGGAGAATCTACAGATTCACAGACATAGAAATAACTGCACCAGCAAAGACAGAGTGTTGGAAAAGATGCATTTTCAGAATGATACATTTGTTCTCCTGTGACTGTTAGATAACTTGGGGTGCCTTGCTGCTGTGAGTGGAGCAGCTTACATCCCATCACTTTATTCTCATAGAACAAGTAATAAGGCAGAACTGACAATTTCTTCAAAATATGAAAAATCACCTTTTGGATAATTTTCTTTTTCAAAATAACTTCATTGAACTGAAAGTCCTGCTTGTCACTCACTGCAAGGTAAACAGTGTATTTGGGGATGTTTTTTTTATTATTATGTGGTGACAGTTAGGATTCCCATGTTTTCTGGTTCACAATTCCACAGTGGCTCTCATTTGTTCCTGAAGACCATTTACAACTTATAGCAGCACACTGCCTAAGAAAGACTGCCGGTATGCTGACTGCATGCAATCTTATTTACTTAAATGACCACTTAATGGCCACCAGTGACTTTGTTTTCTTTTCTTCAAGTAGACACTTGAAAATGTAAATATGGGCTATAAAGACTGAAGATCCCAGAACAGACAGAAATTATTTGCTCCAGTTCCCTTAAAATCATCTGTTTTGCTGGTGCAGTTGTCACAGCTGCAAGACAATGAGTAATTCTTACTAAAGAAACTCAGTTCAGCAAAAATTCATTTTGCCAAGTAATCTTCACATAGGCAGGATATCTCCCACACACCTTCCTAGGTACTGTTCTTATTTTTTGCATACAGTAATTCTGTATTTTGATTTTCTTCACTTTTGGTCTGAAAGCCAGTAAAAATAACGAGATACAAGAGGGAATCATAGTATTTTCGCTCCAAGAATTTCAATTACTTTCACTCTTTTATTTCCTCATTTTTGTAACCCTTTAAAGATTACAAATTATTGCTAGAAATGTGAGAGGAGAAGCAGGAACATAATTTGAAAAAGCCCTCCTAATCTTTTGTTTATAATTTAAAAGTAACTACTATAAATGGCTCTCTATGATTATTTGTGTTCCCTTAGTGCCTATGGGCTCCAACCAGGAAGCACATGGGGATGGAATGAGTTGCCCAGATTTCTGCTGCGAGCAGAGCCAAGCCAGAGAGTGAACCCACAGCTCAGACTCAGACTTAGGGCCAATCCTTTGGACTGTGCTGCTCCCCTCCCAGCCAAAAAGCACATTTCCAGAGGCTTTAATAGCCACTTGCCTGAAACCAGCCACACTTTGCTTAATGAACATGAACTCCGAGCACAGTGCTGCTGCCTAATAAACTATTTCATTTAGAATACTTAAGTGCCTGTGGAAGGTGGATTAATCACCTAAGAGTCAGATTTCCAAAGTTATTTAAGCATCTAAATGCACAAAAGACCATTGACTGGTGCTTTCAGAAGTACCTCCCTGTTACAATCCCCTGGGATATCCATCCAGCAGGTTTAGGCAGCTTGGTGCTTTTCATCACCTGACTGGGGTTCTAACTGGGAAAAAAGGCCTCAAAAGCAAAAAGGAGGCCTCCATATCATAAATATGGTTCACAGCCAGTGTCAAAGGGTGGTGGGGCTTCTGCACACCTTCCCTTCTCCTTTACCTTGGGGTTGTACTAATTGCTGTCTTGAACTCTGATAGAATTGTGAAGATCCATATTTTGACCAGGTTATGCTGGGTACAACTCGCTATGTGTGGGCTTTTCTGATGTGCTTTGGAATTCATCATGACCATTTTCTAACCTTTTTCTCATGGAACAGCACTGACTCATTGGATGGAACAGGCAAGCTGCTTTGCTCGTGTCTCCTCCAAAGTCCTGGGTTGGTTTCCAGTGTCCTGAATAAATGCTACAAGCAGGATGTGACATCCATCTGTCCTAGCCTCCCACTGCCAGCTGTAGAACTGAAGACACATACATGCTGCAGGGAGTGCTCAGGAGTGCACAGGCTCCCACACTCCTTGTCAAAATGCAAGTGCCTTTGGGGACAACGCTCATGCAGGTACAATATCACAGCTTCACATGGACTTAGTCTCTCATTTCCACTTTTGCAACAAAGGAGATACCAGCTCACCCTCATCTATGATGTGATAGCATGGCTTCTTCTTGCTGAAGTATTAGTTTTGTTCTGTTAGGGCTCCAGTCTAAGTGGTCCAATGCAAGTGCTACTATGGTTCCACCAAAATCCTCTAACCTGCATTTACATTAAACAAACAAACAAACAGTAAAATAAGAGTGTTCAACCTTCTCAACATGCAGGAACATTCCTCACCTCTGTTGGTGTCTAAGTCTGCCAGTTTGACTGAAGTGTGTGTAACTCTGCATCCTCACTGTGTGCCGTGGGATATGTCTGCTGAGCCCGCCCAAGAACGGGGAGGTTGCAGGAATAGCATGTGGGTTGCTCCAGGATGAAAGGTATCTTAAAGGCAAAATATTTTGTTTAATTGGATAGTCTTCCAGCTCTATTAATAAAATATTGGTTAGCAATGTTTATATATACAAGATTTATCATGGTAATGTTGATTCCAAACTTAGATTTATTGTGCAAGAAAATGAAGAGAAATCAGTCATGCTTTCAATCCAATTTCATTTCCTAGCACTTTTTCTTCTGAAGCAGACAGGCCCCGGGAAATATATATTTCTTAACCAGAAATGCCCTTCAAACTTAGCCCTGATGCCAATTTGAGGCTCAGTTTCATCAGCTAGTTTTTGATGCAGTGCAGAACTTCAGTATTACTGGCCCAATTGAAAGGGAATCCCTGGCCCTTTTCAAAAGAAAGAAGAAATGTGCTCTTGTTCAAAGGAGCACATTAAAAGCCCTAAGCATGGACTGTTGCAGTAAAGTTGGCTTCCCTACTCTTCTGCTGTGCAAGCTTTTAGCTCAGTACTTCGAAAAAGAAATATATATTGGGATGTGCACATTCCACCGCAAACCTTTCTCAGTGAAACCACAAGGTTTTTTGCGTTTAACTGCCAAAACCCGGGAAAAATTTTACCGGTTCAAGGAAATCCAGACTTTACAGTACAAGCATGCACAGTTATGGGTCACAAAACAACTTTAGCATAGGTATTCATTGACTTTTTGGAATAATTGATACAGTTGTGGTTCTAGATGAAATATACAAATTTTTAAATGCGGCATTTTTTATTTTCATATCTCTCTTGGTTTTGGTGAATCTAAATCATTAAGTTTTTCCTTTTGGATTATAGATATAACTACCATGGCTATCTGGAGGTGGAAAGTCAGTTGCCATTGAAATGTTAAAGCAACCTAGAGAGAAAACCCCCTGTACTTAAAAATAATTTTCTTTATTTTAAATCTGTCAGTTCTAAACCCAGCAACTTTCACTGTCTATATTCTTTAACGAATGTAAAATCAAATAAAAAATACTAGAGACATTGAAGTTAATTGCTGGAACTGACACATATGAAATTGTTTAGTCTTGACTCTGACAAGGATGTACATCAGTTTTCGGTAAACAAACATGGTGGGTATTATTTCTAGACAGGATATGCCAAGTTTTATGTGTGAGGGCGTCTGCAAGGGCTCATTCATCAACTTGACAAAGGTGTAAAAGGTTTTAATGACCTCCTAAATCTCCTTCCCTGGCTGTCATGGCGAGATGCCTTCCAAGGTCGGTCACCCAAGCAAGCAGGTTCACTTGCATTGTAAACAATCATAGATCAGACTGAATTATAATTGCTCGTGGGCTCCAGAGCAGAGAGGCCCATATATATCACAGCACTTTCTTGTCAGGGCAGTCCAGGTCAGCTGTGTTTGTTCATGGACATATTAGGCTTTGGTTTTCCTGAGCCTCTGCATCTTTGACAGTGGTCCTGCTTCCCCATTGTACTTGCTGTCTGGACAGGATGTTCTACCAGAGGAAGTGCTCCTTGTGGAAAAGGCGTCAATTAGTTGTCCAACTGACCCTCACTCCTATTACCTCCCGTGCAGGCACAAGATGGATTGATTTGTTTAGATATGTTCTTACATTTGTTTTATAGCTTTGCCAAATGAGTAAAGCAGTAAGGCTCACGAGTTGCTGACTAAAGCAGGCAATAATGCAAATTTCCATTTCCACCGTATGTCATCAGCCATTTATGTTATATACAAGATAGTTTTTGAATGGAAGAAACATTAAAAAGGGCATGGCTGGTCAACAAGGTTAATTAATTGCTGTGTTGGCAGGCAGCTTTGTTTGAGAAGGCTGTGATGCTGTAATCATCTGAGACTTTTAAGGTTTTGCTGAGGAAATGGGTCATTGAAAAAATACAGGATTTTGCATAAATTTTCTGATAAATAAAAGAGGAGGGAGAAAATTCTTAGCAATCTATTGTAAATATCAGCAATTGGGAATATGATACACTAAAATACATACATGTTTCGGGTACATTTCCTCAGAATAATCTATTCCAATGCATAGGAAAGCAAACATTAGAATACCACAGGCAGTTTTTAAAAGAGCTCTTGGTCCCTGGGCAGAGTTCTGGCAAGCAAAGGAAAGCTCTGCTTGATCACACAGCATGTGTTATGAGATGCATTTGATTTTATGGCTTTCCAAAAAGCTGTCCAAAAAGAAGATTGGTTGGTTGGTTGTCTTTTTGGGTTTTCCTCCCCGTTTTTTTGTGCAAGGGGTCTAAACCATCCTAGCATGTGTTTTTCCTCGCCCAGGGAGGTATTTGCCAAGAAGGTAAGCGGCTCCCAAAGGCAGTGACTAGAGTACAGAGCTCACTGGTTCAATTTGGAATAGTTGGGCTTTTGCTCATCTCTGTCTCTGTGCTCCTTATTTGTCCCCCTCTTTCTGAAATTCACTTCCTCCTTTATTTCTTTATTACTGCAGCAGCTGAATTTGCTCTGTGCCATGGTACAGTTGCAACGTACAATGGCAATGCAAAATATCTTTTTCTAAGATGGCAGCCCTCAGATGACTCTTAAGCATTTAAGAAAATAGGCAAGTGAAAACTTGATATGCAGGCAGTGCTGTTTGAAACCCCACACCTACTGCAACCACCTGGAGAAGAAAGATCCTTTGTGAGATAACTGAAACCCATAAAACCAAAGCAGGATCTTCCACCCAAGCGAGCCTCTAGGGAAGGGATGTGATTAACTCCTCCCTACAAAATTCACCTATGCCTTTGACAGTGTAAAGAGAGATTTCACCTGCTAAAGAAAATTGAGTCACAGCATCTTGGTCTTAGAGAAGTTGTACATGGATCAGACCTTTCCCTCTGGTGTAACGTGAGTACAGTAAGGCAACCTCAAGCACCATTTATGGTATGTGTGGAAAAACCAAGCGCAAACTACCCCAAATAAGAAAAATTCTGCTTTAGAAGGACTGCCAGTTGGAAATCTTTTGGAGGATAGGTCTTTGATGAGGCTTCCTTTACTCAGGTTTGGATTGTTTTCTTTAAGCAAGTGTGTTTAAGAGCTTATAAAAAATATCAATGGGGATGAAATTATGAAAATAAAATGCAATTATTTGTTATTTGGTTTTGTATCTCATGTTTCAGTTGGAATGTTGTCAATGCTTAGGCTTATTAGGGAACCCCAAAAGGGACAAAACCACTGAGATTTTTATGTTAGACTGCAAGGCTGTTCTTACCAGAGGCAGCAAAATGTGTTCAATTTTGTAACTACTCAGAAGACATGGCAAATCCTGCAATGGGCTCTGTCTGCTTGGTATTTGTAACACTTCAGTGCCAGTTTCCTGAGGCAAATTTTGAAAAGCTGTAGTTTTACTTTGTTCTTCTGTGTTTATGAAAAAAAAAATTAGAACTAAAGAGACCTTCTTCACAACATACAAACAAACAAAAGAAAAAATAGGGTAACAGAGAGGATGGAATTAAGCTTTTCTTCTGCACCAAAAATGTTGTCTTCATCAGCATGCACTGTGAAATCATTTCATTATATTTCTGTGTCATGGGTGGGTTGTTTGGCACTCTGTGATTGCTTTATTGCAAAGTCTTTTGCCTCAAGTCCTTTTTAAAACATGTGGTTTCTGCTCATTCTGGACTATCCAGTGGGAGTTTTTAACTTTACCAAGATTTAATTGAAAGTAAATAATTCTATTATTTTTTTGCATTGTTATAACCCAAACACTTTCAGATGTCTTATGTAATTACAATAATTACTTAAAGGTGATGCAGGCTGCTTCAGAAAGATTTATCATACCTTCAGAAATTATGTCATTCTTGTGGTTTTTATTTTTAGTTAAGGTATGTTTGGCTCAGCTTTTAAAGAGTAGCAGTTTTCAGGTAACTGGCCAAACAATGTCAAGGGGCTCAATTTTAGGAGAGCACTCTGCCTCTCTACTCAGAAGATTGAGTTGGTTGGAGGACACATAAATTCCCTAGCTATTTCCCTCTATGGCTCATTTATGGTGCAGAATTTAAATAAGAAATATTTGAAAATCTCTGGATGATTTCTTTATACTCTTACCAAATTTAAATATGAACATCATTGTATGTGGTCTCTAATTACAAAACCCTGTTCCTCATAATAAGATAAAATTCTATTGTCAGACTGGAATGGATCCTCCCTGTTATTAATGTCACTTTGGAAATTCCTACAAGGTGACTTTAGGTTCTCAGATCCTCCTCAGAATCACCTGAGAGAGCTCACTTGTGCTGTGGAAAGTGACAACATTTAGAGAGAGCTCAAAACTCCCTACACAAAATGCCATGGTTTAGGAATGGAAGTTGAGGAATTAAGCATAGCAAGGGAGCTTTCTCTTGGGGCTGGGAACTTAGGCATTCACTAAAATCAGTCATGAAGTAAAATTTAAGAAATAAAAAATAAATCAATGGATCTTGCTTCAGCTAGGTGTACAGATTGTACAAATCTGCAGGCTGTGTCTTCTGAATGCCTATGTGTTTGGCCTCTAAGTGTACAGGCACAGGGAGCCAAGTACAGAATGCTGATCTTCCTCTTCTGGATATATCAGCCTTGGGCACTACTGTTTTCTCTTGATATTAAATTCTTTGCATTACTTTAAAAGCACAGGAACAAGACAGTTTCCTAATGTCTTTCTCTGCACATATTTTGAAAACTAAGAAAACAGATCTGCCACCCAGCGCCTGCCAAATTTGGTTCTGGAACTATTTGTTGAGTAGACAGGGCTCTATAAATACATTTTTTTCATAGCAAGAAATATAACAAATACACACTCTACACTGTCTACAGTTCTTTTCAACCACAAACACATATGTACTGCTCTCTGGAGGCTCAATAACAGCTATTGGACTCTGGGCTCTTTCAAAAGCCTGGCACAACACAGGCAGCCCTGTGTGCGCTCATATGTGTGTGCACATATGCAAGACATGAAAGTATCCCAACTTTTGTTGATTGATTGCACTTTGTATCATTATATACTTTTACATTTCTGCCTAATTGCATTTTCTAGACATGCTTTGGACCTGCTCTATCGCAGAATCACAGAATGGTTGGGGTTGGAAGGGACTCTGGATAGCATCCAGTCCAACTTGCCTGCTAAAGGAGGTTCATGTAGATCAGGTTGCACAGGACCACGTCCAGGCAAGTTTTTAATATGTCCAGAGAAGGAGTCTCCACAATCTCTCTAGGCAGCCTGTTCCAGTGCTCTGGGCTCAAGCAAATGGAGCAGGCAAAGTGCACAGTGCAGTGGCAAATGATGCCTAGGGTAGTAAAAAATAACCGAGTTACATTTTGGTATTCAGGACTTATGTCCCATGTCTTCTGAGGTAGTTTCCCAAAAATAGCTTGTGAAATTATGAACCATTACATGATACTGGAAAAAAATGTAGATTCCTGTGATCCCAGCAAAACTGAAAGCATGCCATGAGTTTATACTTAGTAGTCATTAATAAATCCTGGGAATTTCCACTTTTCTTACTTCATGGCATATTTGTCTTTCTGAGTATCGCATGACTGTGCACCAAACACCACCACTTGCTGAGGTGCACTTGGTGAAAGAGAGTTTGACCCCAGTCTCCTGCTGCACAAAGGTGATGGCAAGCTTGGTGCATGATGTGTCAATATGCAGAGTGCACCTGAAGGCTGTCCTTTCCTCATTCATGGATGTAAAGGTCCTCTTCATCTTTCTTTCTTTCTAGTTGCAGCCTTCTGGTATGCTGTAGCAATTACTGGCATGGAAATTTGGTGGGGATGGAGGTGGAATTACTCTAATGAACGGTCAATTGAAATTTCCCCCAGCCATTGGTCAGTATATTTAAAGAATTACTACAGCAATTATATTTTATGAGCATGAGTCATTTTCTGTTTTTAAAAAAGTACTTCAATTTACCCATCTCTTTTAGTACATTTCCATTTGGTGTGGTTTGGCTGCATGGAGAAATGCGGCAGCTGGTTGCTTGAAAATATTTAACAAAGCACCAGATTCCTCAGCTCTGGCATACCTGTGGACCACATATATGGACATAATTGCAAACATCTGTCTACCCACCCATGGAACAGCTAAGAGGAGCCATTTAAGAAAAAGAAGGCTAAAAAAGTCAACTTTGAGGGTGAGAAACTGCAGAGCTACCTGTTCATATGTTTATTTATTCATAGTATATTACCAGCTAATGGTCTTCAGAGACAAACTCCTTGGCCATTTCCACAGTAGGGATGTTACAACGCAATATATTGCAGTACCACAATATATACTCATTAAACAAAGCAATGGTAGGCTATGAAAAAAGCATGAAAATTTTAAGAACCTTCCTGTATGTTAAGGAAGGACTTTCTGTAGTGATGTGAAACAACAAAGAGGAAAATGGGAAATGCACCTTGGAGCTAGTTGTGTGATGAGTAATAGAGCTAAGATTTTGTGAACCGTATAAATTACTTGAGCAGTCAAAATTGAGACTTTGGATCCAAACTAGCATTCTCACCTGCAATGAACTGTAGACGAGAGAGTACTGATGTGTCTATGCAGTCCTGGTTTTATCTGAACCTCAGTCCAAGCTCATCCTGACCCAGGCATCCTGAATCCAGTGGTTGCCTTCAAATTAAACAGTTGGAAGGGTCGCCTCAGTGTACTGTCTACACTCCAAAACTGGTTGTTTTTATGATCTGTTTTCAGATCTGGAAATCAATCTTTCACAATAGCTTGAATGATCAGAACCAACATCCTTGCCTAAAACCCTTCAAGCTTTGGGTTGCTTAGAATCTAGACACACAATAAAACTTGGTGATATGTATTATTCTCACATCAGTTATACTCACTGGCTGTCTCACTCAAAGCATCCCTCTCCTTTAATCCGCATTTGCCCCTCCACTACACATTCAAAAAGCTGAATGGTGGATTGTTGAAATCCTCAAATGTGGTAGACATGACAGAGCCATGTCTACAGTTCCTTGAGCTGTAAGAATGGCATATTTGAAAGTGATAAAATTCTGGGCAGCTGTTCTGCTTATAGAGGAGCAGGGAGGAAGGTGCTGCTTCTTGTAGACTTTCATCTCCTGGGTCTATAAATGGGGTTCAGATAGTAGATCTGAGTAGATGGGTAGCTTAGAATGCTCCAAGGTCACTTTAAATATCATCTGAATTATGTTAGGATACACAGTGAGCCTGTAGGGCACGTTTTGTGGCTGGAGCAAAAGTGATTTGCAAAAATCTTCTTCCTTGCCAAGTTAATTTTGTATATACACTGCATAGATATTTTGTACAAGATAAGATACAGCTCATATCTTTCTTTCAGAGGGGAATGTTCCTTGTACAGCAGTGCTGCCCTATGAATCCAACAAGAGCTCTTGTCAATGCATCTGAGGCAATTTAAGACCCTGCAATGCCTAGCTGACCACACAGCCTCACTGTAAGGGACTCCTGCCCCTGCCAAGGAGGCAGGGGAGTGGAGCACCCCAGCAAGATTATTCAAGCCTCTTCATACTGAGACTTCATCCATGTGCAAATATTTTACAACTAAAACTAAGTGCTCAATTTCCTACATATGCAACCAATCCACAGTGAATTGCTAAACTAAAGACTACGTTTTTCCTGCCCATTTATTTTTTCCCTCTCTTGTTGTTAGGCTGCAGGTTCACCTGAAAGGAAAGGGACATCTGTCTGAAGAAATTTACCCTGGAAAGAAACGAGGTTGAGCACATGGCTTTCCCTGCTATGTCTCAAGGCTCTGTGAAAACCCACACAGGTGAAAAAAGATCTGTCAGGGCAGTGTTATGAGAAGCAGAACATGCATTCACAGCCCAAACAAAAGTAAAATTGAGGATGTGGTGTGGTATGGTATTTTCTTGGACTGATAATTTCTGTCTGGTCAAGATCTGAATGCTTTGAAAGGACTTCATCTGCCATTTGGATGTACCTCATGTTGATTTACAGTTGAAATGATACTGTAACACTATTACTCACTGTACAACTCCAGAGGTGCATAATAAGTAAAACCTGCACCATTTTAAAAGGCAAGCTGGAAATGGCTCTAAGCATTTATTTTGTGGCACAAATTCTAGATTTTTTGCCAAGCCAAAATGCTGTCTCTGTCATAAATGCTACACATAAATACTGTGTAATGGGAACAAGGTGTCAGATAGAGTCTTGCAGGTTCTGCATAGTTCTTAACCTTTTTTTTGCTATGTCTTGACATATAGCACCACAGTTGGTCTACTGTTAGGCTGACTAAAATGCTGTTTTCCAAACAGATGAAGTGAGACCTACATCTATATCAGACAGGCGCGTGAGATCCAACGAAGGGCATGAAACCCAGGTACAGATCATTACTGATGTGGTGATTTCCAGTGTCTTTGTAGAATTGAGCTTTCACAATTGTAATTTCTGTTTATATAGAACAACAGGACAACCTTCACTGTCTCACTTATGGATAACTATTGCTAGAACAATTCCAGAGAACAATAATTATTCCTTGGGAAAGATCCTGAAGTATCTAGCAAGGACTGTGAAGTTGGGATTCTTCTCCCACTATGCATTGGTTTAGTTATTTCAGACATTCATAACAAAAGAAGCATTGGGATAATTGGTCAGTAATTTGATGTCAACCATTATTTAATTGTAAGTGACCATTTCATTAATTGATAGATATGGAACAGAGTCTGTATAATTAACTGTAGACTCTAACACTCACCTATTATCTGAAGGCAGGGCATTTGTGCCAATTCTCCCAGCATGTGTTGCACTTTGGAAACTAAACTAAAGTCACAGCATGAGAACATAACTGGGCATGAAAAACCTGTATTCAGGGATTTCAGTGCAGATGTGGAGTGAAGAAAGCATCTTGCCACAGAGAACAATGAAATGCTTTCACAGAACAATTGAAATAACTTTACTCAGCGGGTGAAGGATAATCCTGTGGGACCAGTCAGCACATGACATGGATTCAATTCCCTGCTCTTTGAGACTGTATAAATGGGTTGAACCCAGAGTTTTAATTGTTCTTGACATTTATCAGTAAAATTTCTTCATTTTATTTGCTAAGGAGTATTTTCTTTTTCTCGCTGGCATGTGGGTAAGAATTGTGAAGACTTTGAAGTCCTCTGATATCATTTCCAGAATCACAAGGTACTCTCTGTTACTAGATAGTGCTCCTATAAAACTGATATGAACACCAGATCCAATGAAAGTAACACTTTCAGTTCCTTCTTTTTGTGTCTAAGAGTTCAAGTCATGAATGAAAAAAGATCAGAAGGGGTTGTCTCATGTTTAACCTATTCACTGAGTCTGATTCTGACCTCTTTATAATTCTTGAGTAAAGGATGGCCCTAATGAGGAGTGACCAGCGTCCCTGCTGAGCTGATCTCACAAAAGTCAACAGTGAGCACATCAACATGTGTTAAGTGCTGTTAAGGGTGCTGCTGGCTCTCCCCCTCCATCATCTCTCATGATGATGGGAGCCAAATCAGAATCTGTTAGAAACCATGGCAAAAGATATTTTCTTTTCACTATTCTCTGTTCATCCCCTCAGTACTAATGGGTTGGTAGGATAAGACCAACCAGTTAAAAGTTCCCTCAACAGGTAGGTGGCCAAGAGGAATAGCAGCAACCACATCACCTGTAAGAAACAGCACCCAAGAGATATATCAGCAGCAGAAGTTTGTGGACATATCTCCACAAGCCCTGTCTCTTTGCATTGTTGGTCTTTGGGCTGAATTTTCGTTTGGTGGTGAAAGAGGCCCTCCAAATGCCTTGGGAAAGATGCTGGTCCTGGGAGTGGACAGATTTCTCAGAAGTGTGACCTGTTCCTTGGCTGTCTAAGAGCAACCTCCCAGAAGGAATGCTCCTGATGAATTATGCTACATCAACTGGGTTTGTCATTTGTTACTAGCCTAGTACCCTTTTCTGAGTAAGGGCTGGACGCATCTCTCCATAATTTTTCCTCTCTTCTGTTTGGAGGCTTTATCCCACACTTGAATTTATTCATCTGCTAGTGCCACTATTTATCCACATAGAAGCGCCAGATAACAAATCCTACTAAATCATGAAAAGAAACAAGCAAATTCACAGGTAATGTAGAGCAAAGTGGATCCACTGGCTTCAAAATAATTGTTGATGATGTTGATGTATGATGAACTGTATGATGTTCTAGCCTGAACTGTTTTGGATGGGGTCAGGTGGAGAAAATCCTTACAGGTAACTGAGTCCAGACTCTGCTGCTTCTCTTTCACAGTCTCACCAATTTACCAAGCAGTCTGAATGTACAGGTAGGTGGAGAGTTTTTCTCCTTCTGTTGTTTCAGTGTCTGACTGTCCTGATTATTAGAAACCTTATTTACAGACTAAATTGATGGATGTTTTATCCATGTTATCTCCACAGTCTCTTGTGGCCAGTGTCTTTACCCTCATTAGTTTTCCACTAACTGATGCAGATAAAGAAGTAATATAATTGATCGTCATACTTGAGTTACTTGGTTGAATAAATCAATGTCGTTATGGTGGTGCGTTCTCTAAGCAGCAGAGCCACACTGTAACACCACTAGCTGTAGCCCTAGAAGAAATAAAGTTGCATTTGGCTCTGACAATTTATTCCAGCAACCTGGCCTGGGCATGCTATTGATGTGACTGCACAGCTTTCAGTCCTCAAACTAGGTCGCTTTAGTGACCTACTTTGCAGCAATTTTTGTTTGTGTCCACAATCATCCTTTTGAAATAGGTACCCTAGCTTTTTATCTATTTTCAAAACCCTGTTCCTGACTAAATACCTTTTTTCCTGAACACAGGTAATCAGAATCATATATTGCATTTCACATGAAATTGTCTTACAACTGCCATACAAATATTTCACCTGCTACATCCTAAGATCACAATTACATCCAGCTTGGGGATCATCATCATTCTACATTTCAATGTACAGGCCCACGTCCCTCTTCTCCTTTGTTTCCAACAGAAATTACTGTTATTCATCCTGAAGGGCTGGATTTTGCAGTGCTATTCACTTTCATTCCATTTCTATTACTTCTGTCCTCATGCTCATCCAGCTTTCTCTGCATGGTATTCTAGTCCTCCTCTGAATTGACAGTGCCTTCCAACTTTGTGTCATCAACATATTTCATAAGCCCACTCCTACATTTTGAGCCAAAACCACTCCTTGAGGAACTCCATTAATAGCCTATCTCCACCCCAATACTTTCTCTCTTGACACAGAGTGCTGTCATCTCTTTAACCAGTTTTTGAGCCATCTTACATTTTCTCTCCTAATCCCCCTTTTCCTTACCTATACAGACACTTTCTCACATGGCACCAAATCAACTGTTTTACTGAATTCAGAGCACTGTATTTCTTTTGTCTAGGAAAGCAGTCATCCTGAAGAAAGCTATTATGTTAGTCTGGCATGACCAGACTATGACCAAACCAGACTAAAAATGGTGTTTTCCATTTTCCAGCTTATCTTTCTTCTTTTCTACGAAATCTGTTCTACAGATTTGCATATGGTTGAAAAATAAATGACTCCATGATCACCAAATGAGCTTCTCCTCTAGTTATTTCATTTCAACATTTGGGTATGGCGTTCTTTAGTCATGTCCTCTGTCTCAAGTGCCCCAGAGGGGGATTTTCTAAGAATTTGATGATTTCTTGTGCTGCTTCCCAAAAATTTTTGGAGTGGAGAGTAACCTGTCCCCTCCAAAGCAAGTTTGATGTGGCACTTTGAGTTCTATTTCTAGCACCATAAGACTAATTCCCTATGGGCATAGTGTGTCTCTCCATTGTCATTGTCATTGTGCACAAAGGGAAACAAAAGTCACCGTGTGTCAGTTTTAGGAAATATCACTATTAATCTCCACCCTGGCCTGGTGCATGGCTGTTCACATGCTTCTTTTACACTCAATTCATATTACATGGACAATTATTTTTTCTATTTTTTTTTTGTTTCCTCTGAAAGATCTAACACAGCTTGACTTTTGGCAATTTTCGTACTTAGTTTCTGAACTTTGACCTCTTAAGATGCTGCATTCTCTGCTGATTAGACTTCTCATTCTTTTTAGGCTCTCTGTCATTATTCACATAATTTTTAAGGTGGATTTTTATTTAGTTCCTTCCTACATGACCCCCTCCTACTTTTACTTATGAAACAAGTTCCAGGTATTTTTTGGAATTCTGACTCAATGCAATCTCAGTTTTAAGTAGCTGTTGCTTTTCAGCCTCTATCAAGAAGTGAATGACTCCTTCCTGAGGTAATAAATCTTCACATATTTCATGAACCAATCATTATCATTCCCAGCCTTATTTTGTTTCCAGCTTCTTTCGATCAGTGCAGAGCTTGGAATACCTTTGGTCCAGACAAGTCTCTGTTCTGTGCCTTGCAGAATAGGCGACTCCAGAGACACAGAACAATGCTGCAGGCACTGAAAACCACAATAATCACCTTATTAAGATTTTTTGTCCTGAGGTATACATATTTGTATTTAGAGAAAGAGTGCATCTTAATGCAAGACTAAAAGTCTCCTATCAAGTTTATATCTAAATCACATTAACAGAACCAAAATATGGCAATGTGTCTTAACAATTCATTGTACCAATGAAAGGAAATGTATCCTCCTCTATCAAAGCTCACAGAACAAAAAAAGAGTTTTTTCTTAGCAGTAGGAAGTTGGCCAGGGGAGACTGAAGATGTGCTTAAGCAAAGTACTGGGTAAGAAAATATCATTTTTACAGAGCAGTGTTTGAGAAAAATACCATACTTTAAAAATACTGAATATTTACATGTACTTAAGCCACTGATAGAGATACCCAAATCCCGTTTTTATCTTCTACTATATCTATTTAGCTGAAAAGTGAAAAACTGATTGAAAGAGTTATTTCTTCTTCTTGACTGGCTGCTACTCAGAAGTTGATACGAAGGTATTGGACAGCAGCAAGCATGAAAGTGCCTGAGTACTTAACAAGGGCCCCTATTATGAAAGAAAACTATTGATATCAATATGAATACTTAAATTTAATCTTTGCTGTTTGCATCTAGACCTAATCCTAATTAGAGCAATGGTGAAGGTCTGAACTGTTTTCCATCTGAAGACAAATAGCATAGGCTAGCACACAGAATGCCAAAGTCCTACGAGGTGTGTGCTATTTTAAGAGGAAATGTTTAAGTTGAAATATGTCAGGTGAAACACTGAGCCTTGCCATGGAGTGCAGCCCTCCACCAGCAGGAGTGAGGCACAGGCAGACAACCCTTAGCAGTTGCTGTCAGGATGGGGCAGAACTGCATTTCTGATGTTTGTAAGAATGCATGGGCTGCCCTCCTTGAGTTGTACAACAGAGAGGAAAGAGGAATACAGTCTTGCTTCCTTCCAGGCATGCTGTCAGCTGACCTGTTTGAGTCTTTTCCAAGGACTACACTCAAGGGAATGGCAGGAGACATCCTGCCTCCCTGAGGCATCACAACTGCAGTGGTTCACATACACAGCATGAAGCACAAGATTCAGGGCAAGGTTGTGCATAAAATGAGATGTCTCACCCCCAAAGAATATCCCCTAATCTGTACATTTGTTTAAATCATTGTTTCTTATCACATACCACGTCTTTGGGAAGATCATTATGAGTCATTAGAATATGTGTTCCAGACTCTTATCAATAACTGCATTATAGCACCCCATGTCATCATGGCCGTGTTATTTCACACAATTCCCATTAGTTAGGCAAAGCATTTTCTTATCTAAGAAGATACCAAACAGTCTCTACTAAAACCAGATACTACAGGGCAATGCTTTTTCCAGGCAATTTTTTAAGAACAAGAATAGCAGTTCAGCCCTTAAACATCCAGCAAACCAATGTTTCCATACACCTACGGCTTTTTGTCTCCTGAATTTGAGATTTTTTTCCTTCTCTAAAAGTGGAAAGAGAACGAGTACAGAAAATATAGTAAATTTGCTGTGTCCTATTATATAGACACCAAGTTTTTATTTGCACCCACAGTATGCAAAAATATGTTGCTCTAACACTGGCAGCCACATAAATTTCATAGAGACTCCTTCTCTGATTCACTCTGTAGAGAAGTGTTCTTGAGTGTATGCAATGAGTTTTCTCTCCTTTTTCTCCTTTCTGCCAGAGAAGACAATGCCAAAATCAAGATAGTCCAAATTTTTATGTATATACCCACCCACCACTGAGATTAATGGGAGAAGTTTGAGTGACTCCTTGGTTAGAGAGAAATTAGGAGTACTTTTAATCATGCTTTTAACTGAACCGTGTTCATTCAGATTTATGGCAAGAAAGGGTAGATTGTGCTCTTAGGCAAGCTCTTACAAGAATGCAATCCAGCTACTTTGCCTGGATCCTGGAAGAATGATTTGGACTCAGGAAGCTGGTTATGTAGTAAAGGAAAACATCAGGTTCTGCAGTGTTTGAAGCTGTCTGCATGTCTCCAGCCAACCTGCATGTCACACATGTGTTTTCTGGCTGTGGGAAGCCAGTGCTGAGCTGCCACGCAGTACCTGTGGCACAGAGCACGACAGTGGCAGGTGCCTCCTATAAAAGCAAACACATTGCAGTGGTGTTACCTCACTCAAACGATTTCTGAGAGCAGGGCAGAGAAGCCTGACCACTATTCATCTATCTGTATTTCTGATTTTATTCCTCTAAGCTTTTATTCACTTCAAAGTCTGATGGCTTCAAAACAATGCCAGCCAGGATTCCTTTAAATTTTAGGAAACATGCCACAAGAAAGCAATGATTGCCAAATATTTTTAATTTGTCAGGGATCATCCTTAATCCATGCTGTGAGCAGGAGCACAGTTGTTTTCATTCAGAATTCAACACTGGCTGAACTAGAGCATGTGCTGATATGTCATATAATGCTAAACCCTAAGCCTTTTCCCAAGTGCCTCTGAAACTTGAAAGGTTTAAGCATTAATTTTTTTTCTCACCTAAGGAGTGGAATAAATTGTATATCTCATCTGGCTTTAATTTCAGGCAGTGTTAGTAGAATCTCTAGCATTGTAGTGGGAAATTGGCTGGAAACATCCCAGTCGGAGTCAGGGACACTACCATCACGGAGATTGGTTTGCAACAGCACAGACACTCTGTGCAGCTGATGTAAAACACTATTTGAAATATGGAAACATCCAGCATTTTTGCACTGTGGCCAAGATAATCCCTCAATTCTGCCACTTCACTGGGCCCACCCTGTGGAACGGATGTGAGAGTTTAGCTCAAGTCGTGGTGCGAGTCAGACATGGCCAAATTCTCATCTGGGCTGTACCCACGTAACTCCATAAGATAACACAGCTGAACAGGTGTAATTCAGAGAAAAATAGGAAACTAGCCTTAAGCCAGCACTGCAAATTCAAGGCTTCATTTTATCCCCATGTTTTCTTTTTGTAGTCCCATTTTTCAATGACTGTAGTTCTGCTCAGGTTCAGCCACCATGCACAGAGCTTATTGTGGCATGGGAACTGCAGTTTGGACCTCATGTACTCCTGGAACTTAAGGCTGACCAAAAATATCCTCAGGGACAACTTTGTAAATGCTCAGCATTCAGCTCAGGTGCCAGAGTCTTACAAAGTGCTAGTTATAAATCTTGTGGAAAATGTGACAGTGCAGTGAAATGTCTGAAGCTGGAGCAGTTATTTTCTAGAAGCAGGATATTCAGTGCGCTGTGCGCTGCTCCATTTTCAAATCCTTATTTTAGGAGCATGGATTTTTATCAGAAAGTTGCTAAGTAATTAGCAGGGGAGTTTTTTTGTTGCATTTTGGTTTGGTTTTTGTTGCTTAAAAAACATGTAACCCCCACCCCATCTAAATTATTACCTTAGAGAGGAAAAGCATCAAATGAGTTTCCTTCATACGACATGTCAAGTGGACAGCATCTTGCAAGCCAAAGACATAAACACTAACTCGCCCACATAATCTTATTACTGACTAAAATAAAACCATATGATGTTTCTGTATCAGTGCCTGAAAAAATTAGTTCACTAGATTCTGGCACTATAAAGTGTCCCTAACACTTTTGTTCATACACATAAAAAGGCTGATGAAAAATGGTGATAGTTATTTTCAAGGAATAGAGGAATAGCTGGAAAGCAGTTCCCCTAGAAGAGAAGTTACCTCAGCTGTTTGCCATTACTGCCATCAGTGTTAACTCAGAAAACATTAAAATTGTAGTGTATACAATAAACTAAATTTTATAGGTCTTATTCTATAGAAAGTGAAGTAAATGAAAGGACTCAGATTAAGCTCAATGGATTTTGGAGCTGTCTATGTTCTTCACACCAAACATTACAGATACAGGTTCAAATGCTCTGACACTGTATTTCTCACAAAGCTTAGAAATGGTGCTACCTAGTTCCAGGAATAACCGTATAGTTAATGTTGCATATATCCAGAAGACAAATGCTTCCAGCTGTTTAAAAGAAAGACATTGTTTAGCTATACTTACATTTTTTTACAAGAAGAATGGCAGCAGAAATAGATGAATTCTGGCTACAGTACTGTTTTAAAAAACTACTGGTATTTAGCACAGTTATATTTTTACAGAATAAAATACAAGTTACCTACAAAACCTGCTATCTCAACTAGCACATTTGGAAATAAAATGCCATGATTTATGTAATATCTTGTCATCCAGGGATCTTGAAATATTTTACAAATAAGAATGACATTGAAGTCTTGTCCCTTATTACCTCCACTCCACAGAGTGAAAGTGAGATACTTAACTGTGTTGACCAACTTGCCATGTTTGACAAGCAGAGCCAGAAATGGGGTCTATTAATGGTATTGCCTTTTTGTCTTTTTCTTACATGGCATTTCCTATCTCTTTTCACAGAATCTGTTACTACAGATGACATATACTATAGCTAGAAATACAGTTGGTTGTGCACAACACCTTAAAATTACCAGAAAAGTCCATGAGACTGACAGCTTTGGTATAAAAGCTTTCATTGTTCCAGCTTAGGAAATGAAATGTAACTGTCAGGTTGTATATCTTGTGGGTGAGGCACTGTAGAGCAGCATCACAAACAACTGTAGGGCAATGGGACAGAGCCAGGCCAAGATTTCAAGCTGTGTTGCCTGGCACCTGAGGAAGGGGTTGGGATAAGCTCAGTCTGTAACACATGGACCCATAGATATGGAAGCTGAGTGACTCTGCTCTGATGCTCAAGTGGCTGCAGAAGCTGTTTTATGTCCCCACAGCACTGAGAGCTCTCCTCAGCTCTGCCTTTGGCAAACCAGGTGCTCCTCCTTCCTCAGCTCTCCAATGCCCCCAAACCAACACCAGACTCGCACACACACATGCCCTTTGTTTGACCATGTTCCCAGGAGCATGAATCCAGCAACAGGAAGCCAATCTGTATTGAGTCCATGCACTACAGAAAATTGTCCCTTTTCAAAGCTTCTCTAGGGCTTCTAGTCCTCTGAACCTAAGACCTATCAGCTCAAGTCTTTTTTAGACGTGACCAGATGCTACCCACTGGCTCCTGTGATTAATGGAGCCATCCCCTGATGGCTATGTAGTAGAGAGGATGAGAGATGTCCTGCTCTTGTCCTCCACAGGCACATGTGGCCATTGCACAAAGTGGCAAATCCATATTTTTAAAGCCAAGGTCTAGTCACAGTTCTGTATACTGGCTCATCAAATGCCTGCCGGTGATTTTTAGAGAATAATTTTGTTAGCAGCATGTGGATTGGCTTGCCATTTGCAGTTGGGGAAATGCTGGTGTGATCTTCACTCACTGCTTCACACTGGCTCTGATGACTTCTGTGTGTGTCTGTTTTACCTACTCATTCCGAGACATCACTGGCCTCCCCTTGAAATGAGACATGTTTAGGTATGCATGACAAAACTGTCAGACAGAGTTTTCAAAATGAAAGTAAGATGTCCAAAAATTCAGGACAATTTATAAGCTATAAAATAAACCAAATCTGGACATTTTCTGAGCCAAAAGGATACAAGACAGGTCCTATTGACAAGACAATTATTTAGAATTTTCATTCATAATAAAATGTTCAGTTACCACAGCCAAAAGAAAACCACACAATTTTTTCACTGCAATTATTTTAAATAAAGTGTGTCATTTTTTCTCTCTTGGTGCCTGATCTTTGGCACCAAGACAGAATTGTACTTGAAATGGAGCGGTAAAACACAATTAGCCTTTTTATTTAGCAATGGCAGTTTCAAATCCATTCAGCTCTAATAAAAAATTGTGGGGTTCTTGAATTGATAATAAATCACAGATTAAGATGCCTAACAGAAACAAATTTAGTTCTATATTTTTACAAGAAACACTTGATATTGTAGCCTCTCTGCCTGTTCTTTTTTCTCCTCCTTACCCCTTCACTCCCTCAAAAAATTTGATTTATGCCACCATGGTCAAAATTTCATTACCTTCCATTCAACCCAGTGGAAATAAAACCTGTCTTGAGAAATCTGGAATATGTGAAAAATCAAAGTTTGCTTTTTCATCTTTTACTTTAGGATATTGGACAGAAACTCCTTTTCTTTTCTCTCGAAGCAGCTACCTTGATTTTTGAATTTATTTTTAAAATTTCTTTCAGCAACAAGGAATGGAAGATTAAAGAAACGGGATATGGTTTATAAAACTTTTTTCCATGGGCGTGCCCTATATGACAGACTGTGTCCCTGAAACACCTTGGCTCAAATGCAGTGGCTGTGGGTGTGGTGATTATTTCCTGGCACAAGGAGGGATTTCAGGAAAGCACTAACTCTGCCTTCTCCACCCAGGCAGGTTCCTGACCTCTACTTACAAGTGACAAGAGCCCCCATGTGCATAAATCCTACAGAATCCTTTAGGCAAAACCACGCACAGTGTTTGCATTGTGGGACTGTTCTCTTGAAAATATAAATGTATGCATAGCGTGCCTGAGGGTACCCACTTTTGAATTATAGAGTGCCTTGTGAGCAGTCGTGGCATTTGGTTTGAAGACACTCCCCCCTGCCTCCCTCCCCACTTCCCACTTCTTATTTTAAATTCATCTTTTCAAAAGCTTGTTACCAAAAATATTCTGATAGATCTCTGGTGGTGCTGACTGGCAAGAGCTTTGCAATAGAGAGTGAAGGATCATTTTATAGACTTCAGCTCCTTCCTGGAATGGCTACTTTTTTTCTTTCACTAACACCGCCCCCCCCCACTTTTGGCAGATTTATTTAAAAAAAAAGAAAAAAAAAGAAAAAGAGTGTATGGGTTTATTGCTCCGTGGGGCTGTTAGATGGGTAGCCACAGAGATCAAAGTGCTCTCACTGCTGAACAGGTGTGGCATGGAAAGTGCCAATTTTCTCCTTTCTAAGCCCTGCACTGAGGGAATATATTTCTTGGACAAGACTTTACGCAACCAAAGCTGGAGAGAGCCTGAACTAAAAAAAATTTCACTGAATAGGAGGAATGGACACAGGAGCTGTGTGTCCAGATCAGGCTTAGATAGGTGGTCTGACAGAGTATTTAAGTAACACTAAGCTAATTCTTGCCCCATTCCTTTCAACACATCCAGCTTCCCCCAGAATTTTTATGAGGAAACTTTGATGGTAGTAAGTAGATCATTAGAGAAACTATTTACAAGAGCAAAGGATATTATTTACAATAGTATGTAGGGACAGGACTCTGGAGGAATGGCTTCAAACTGAGAGTATGTTTAAGTTAGATATTGGGAAGAAAATTCTCTACTGTGGGAATGAGGCGCTGGAACAGGCTGCTCAGAAAAGTTGTGGATGCCCCATCCTTGGAAGTGTTCAAGGCCAAGTTGGATGGTGCTCTGAGCAGTCTGGTGTAGTGGAAGGTGTCCCTATCCACGGCAGGGGAGTTGGAACCACAGGATCTTTAGGCTCCCTTTGAACTCAAAGCATTCCTATGATTTCATGATTCTGTAGTCATTGGCCTCTGGTCTGATCTTTGTGTATGGTTAGACCAGGAGATCTGTTTGCCTCATACACAGACCTCTTGTTTTCTTTCACTAGAAAAGAACAACAGAACACTAACTGTGGCCAATGCCAAAAAGCAAAACACTGTATCTGTTCAACAAATGACCCCTCCCTTTTCTTTGTAGAAGACAAAAGCATTCTGATTAATCCTGTCAAGGAGACTGGTGGTGAAGAGGAGCCAAGGAGCAACAGGAGCATGAACTGGAAAAGGACAGGCCATAATTTAGGCACAAACCACAGTAAAACTTCCCAGGGGCTGAAGTTTCTGGGGTCTACCAGAACCCAGCAACACATGGTTTAACCTGCAGCAGTGGAGGTCTTGCTGAGAGTTTTGATGTCCTGGGAAGATCGTGTGAAACACCTTCACTAAGCAGAACAGGGCTTAGGTCGGTGCTGGGGCTTCATCAAGGGACAAAGCAGTCAGCCAGCAAGTCTGGTCTTTGGAAGCCTTGAAGTTTAAATGGGCTTGAGTAGATCCCTGCCTTTGTTTAGGCAAGTCCAGGAAGAGCAACATCCTGGAAAGATCAGGCCAGAGGCAGTTTGGTTTAAGAAAAAGAGGTTAGGGGAAAAACAAAGACAAGAATGAGGTCCTGAAATGGACTGTGACCTCCAAAACATCCTATCTTTAAATAATCTTGGCTGGAACCCAGGATTCCTGATCATTCCTCTGCTTGTCAGCAAATATCTGTGAAGCCCACATGAAAAATCCATTTGATTGTCCTTGGGTACAGATCTGCAGCACCATCCCTGCCATACATCACAGTAACTCACAGCCCTGTCACAGTGATTCTATTCACCACTACCACAGCTTGCCATTTCCATGGCTTACCATTAGGCATGGGGAAATCTATCCAACACACCATCATCAGAAAGGATGTTACTGACTTTTGAAATGAAGTAGTCAGAAACAAGGAAATTTCTGTGCAGACTACACTCACACCCTAACTCACGTGAATGGATTATGATTGGGCCTTTAACTGCACTGAACTTAATGATCTTGGAGGTCTTTTTCAACTCTCAATGATTCTTTGATTCTTTGGCATAACACCCCTATCTCACTCAGAAATTGAAGTTTCCACTTTGCACAGTGAACTTGGGGGTGTTTGTGTGCAAAGAGTAAGAGAGGAATCTAGTTAGCAAAAAAAAAATCTCCATGTGACTGGCCCTTGTATGACAACCTCTTAATTGGCATAGCTGTGAGGTGTTTGACAAAGACTGTTCAGAAATAATTTAATGTGTTGTATCTCTTTGTAAGAGAACATGGATGAAGAAGCCAGGTTTTCTGAAACAGTGCATCGGAGACAGCTGATTACACAAAACCCAAGCTCTGAGCACCTTCAATAAAAGGCATTGGGAATTCATGTCAAGCAGTCCTTTTTCCAATCTTCATCTTGGTCTCCCAAATATTTTAGAAAATGTGTGTATTTTTGTCAGGCATTTTAGCATTGCTGGGAAATCAACTTGGTTTTTTTTCTCCCCATCACTTCTGGATTTTTTTGTATTATGGAGTGTAAACAGTATGCACCCAACATAGCACCTAAGCACATACTTAACTCCAAGCTTCAGTGGAGTTACTCATGTGTTCACAGCTAATGATACTTACATTACCTGGGCTTGTCCTGCTGACAAAGCCCAGTGGAGAAGGGCTGAGAACTCTACTGAAAGCCAGCAGGAGTCGGACATCTGAGTCCCCAAACTCTCTCCAAAACTCTTTTGGAGCCCTGCAATTCTGGGCTCAGGCCCAAGGGAGAATTTTCAATTCCATGTGAGCACGCTATGATTCAGTGCTCAGATCTGATGTTATTAAGTGAATGAGGAAGCTGTGACATTTATTTGCCATGACTTACTAAAAGAGAAGAAAATCCCCCTGTGTGCAAGTGCTTTGAGTATTCACTTGGCTGTAAAGCTGCTGTTCATTACCAGTATAGCTGTGTTTGTTGCATGGTTGCTCCATTTACACCCAGACTACACATACAGGGTCGTACCATCACTTGTTCTCTTTTCTTTGCACAACATTGTCTCCGGAAAGAAAGCATGTATTTTAGATCATGGAGAATAATACTAATTAGAGAAGAATTGAATGGAGGGAGTACCAAGGGGAGACATAGGAAACTAGATTGAGTCCCTCTCCCATGTCTCAGCTTCTTGATTTGATAAACGGAGAGCAATGATGCAAATTCCCTCCGAGGACTTATGAAAAAAACCTGAACAATATATCTAGGTTCACATGACAGCTGCATGTAAATTGAAATTAACTTCTAGGCATATATGATTTGGGTAAATCTGAATCTGTTTTCAAAAGGCCTTTGGAAGGTACCTGTCTGTACCATGTCATTTACAGACTGTCATCAGCCACATACCAGCCTTTTGTCCAAAAAGATCTGGCCATTATACCTATTCCAAAGAAACTGCAAGATTTGGGAGAAATTGTGGGAAAAGTGTAATTTTTGTTAAGTTTTGGTTTTGCTTGATGCATGCTCAAACTTTCCTAAAATAGTCACTCTTGGAAAGAGAACAACTCTGGAAAAAGTTCAGCCAAGAAGGCTAAAGTTTATGAAAATAATAAATAACTGAAACTGGGCCTTCAGAATGGAAATGTTTAGATGAACTTAATATAGTGCTTTTACATATTGGTGCTTCACTGGTTTCTTGAGTCAGAAATATAGAGTGCAGGATATGAGTGGGAGAAAATCACTGGGTTGATTTTGCCTTTTTTTTTTTTCCTACTGGTGTACTTTTAATGAAAACAGGAAGAAAATAGAATATGACATGTACGTTATGTGATAGTGATACAGTTCTCTTAGACCAATGACACATCCTTCAGCTACCAATGAATCATGCTTGATGAGTAAAGTGAATTGCAACTGAAAGTGGAAAAGTTTTGTAAGATTTATACCAAGTGTTCACCTCACGCTTTAGTACATTAATACATAGTAAGCCCACTGTCAGGTGCCTTCTGCTGTAGTGCAAAGAGGGAGATGAAAATAAAGAATGAAATCATGCAAGTATTTTAATTTTCTGAGGTTTGTAGAATGATGCTATTGATACATAACGCATCAGTAAAATTTGGAGAAGAGTTGGGGATAATAGATAAAATTAGAGCTCAAAATTTTTGAGATATCATTTGATATGTTGCAGCTACATCTTAAAACATGTTTTTTCTTACTTGTGATGCAGTAAGCAGCTTACTTGCTGCTTGGAAATACCTGTTTTTACAGCTTTGATTGTTACTCCATTTTCATGAAAATGCTCAGGCCCTCAGTTAAACACTAAACTCCTAAAACTAACAAACACAGAGCTTCCAAAATGGCCTTTCAAAAGCATTTGAAGCATACATATTATGGTGCAGAAAACTCATGTAAGATTTTTCCCCCTGTGAATTTTCTACTGACAAATATGTTCACAAACATTAATCGGAGAGCAAATAGAAAAGGAATAGTATTTATCCTATTTTCCTGAGTTTTAGTGATGTGAATGCCTAAGCCTGTTATTTCAAGCCTTTGCCTTCTCTGTGGCAGTGCTGTGTGATGTTTCACAGTTCAGCATGGATAACCTCCCCAACAGGAAAGACTTTGGGGTTAATAATAGGTAAAAATGGCTGACCTCTGGGCTCCCCCATGTCTGCATTAGCATCTTGAACTGAATGAAGTGTGGTCAAAACCTGAAGGATTGCACATATTTTTTACTTTGTAGCCAGAGGTCAACCGCTCTCTTGCTGCTCATGCTGGGATGGAGGAGAGGAGAAGCCTGCATGACACTCCACACAAGCTCAGGAGCTGCCTGGGCAGAACAGAATATAAAATGAAATCTCAGTCACTGATAAACACTGCCTTGCCTCCAGAGACACGAGAGATGTATGGAATATTCATGGAACTGAACACTTTTTGTGAATCAATTTTGTCACCTCTGGCAATGAGTGGAGCTCATGGAATTCATCTGGGCTTCCCACAGTGGCTATCAACTTGCACCCTGATCTTCCTTCTGCTCCTTTAGCATGAATTTCAGCAAAAATCCAATCTGACTTGCAAAATGTGCAGCCAAAATCTGCTCTTACCATTAGCATTGTCAGAGGTATAAACCAAGAATAACCTGCCAGACACATCTGAAGGCCTTTGAACCTGGGGCCAAAATGGCAGAGTCAGAGGTCTGGCAGAATGCATGCGCCCATGTGTAAGCAGGGAGTGGACTGCAAGCCCTGGCAGCAATCAGGAGTGCTCCCAGACTCCAAGAGCCATAAATGATGGATGAATTAACTGGCATGAGGGTCCAATTAATATGCTCTATTACTGGACAGATTTTTCTAGCTCCACTCTCAGAGCTCTGGATTTTCTAAACAGACTTCTGGCAAAAATTTTCAGTGTTTAAGATACATTTAATCTGAAACAGAGATAATTGTTTCTATCAATTGCTGAATTAGTTTCTATTAGTTGCTTATCTGACAGTGCAGTTCATGTCATACATGCACTTCAGATGAATATATGAAGCACTCAGGTAGCTCTTCCTTCCTCAGCCAGGAGGAGATGGAATCAAAGAAAGCAGCTGTTGAAGCACTAAAAGTAGCAGGGTGCTGGGAAGAGAATAAACCTTCAAGAGAGTGAAAGGAAAAGAAAAACAATTAAGAGAAATCAGAAAGCACAATTAGGAAATTTCATTGTAGTTAACTAAGTGAGGCCAGGAGAGGGGAAAATTTGAATCCGGGTCCAGTACTGGCATACATTCATCTAATGCTTCTGTTGCAGAACATTGCAAAAGAAACTGCAATTTTTTTAAAAGCTTCTTTAGTGATGTGCGTGCACATTCCTATGACTTTTATTCAAAGTTGAATGTTTGAATTTCCCCCAATGGAACTGAAAACCCTGCTGGAAGTACTGTGCTATCGGGACAGGGTAAGCAGCTCATGTGGTGATGTAATGCTACACAGATACAGTCGGTAAGAAGGAGGAATAGCAGAAACACTAATTGAGGGTGGGGGGATGGGGTGTCCTTCTGAATTTCACAGAAATTCTTCTTTCACCTCAAATAATATACTAGCTAGTCCAAACTTAGGATTCTCATTTAAGCAATCAGAAATTAAATGTTGAAATAAATATACATAGATACAGAACCAGCATATCTTTTTTTCCCATTTACAATTTCTTCCATTTTGGGTAGACAAATATGTTGATAAAAACATCACTTCTAATCTAATTTTAAAGCATAACAAGGTCCTGGACAGAGTAAAAATACAAACTATTTCTCTGACAAAAGTTTTGAAAAATTATGTTGCAAGCTTTCTCCACACAGTTGCACATTGTTCAGGGCACAGAAATTTCTGTCACAAAGTTTTATTCCTGTTGTAAGACTGGTCACATGAATATGTCACCTAGTGATTCCAATTTTGTCCAGATTAATTTGCCTGTGAAAGTTCGTTGCTTGTGTCCAATGCCTATAGGTTGAATTTATCTGCATGTATATGCCTGAATTGACCATTTGTGGTTGTGTACACGCTGGCCCAGGGGAAGGAAGTACCTACCAGCTCTTACAAACAAATAGCAATATGCTCTTTTCCCTACTGCCTTTGAGACTTTTCTTCCAAGAGATATAGCTCAGCAGGGACCAACTGCTTTCCCATTAGCTTTTCTGCATTTAGAAAACATAAATTAATACAGATCACATTAACACACAGTTCTACTAGATCCATTACAAAGTCTGGAATTCCCTCCAAGACAAGCACCGATGCTTTATTTCAGATTACTGTAAATCATGACTGGCCCATTTTGACTTTTGACTAATGGGATGTGGTACTGGAGATGACCTTTGACTGGACAGGGTCAGATGTTTGATTGACTTCTGCTGCTGTTGGCTCTGTTTGGAGCAAGAACCAACACTGCTGCCAGCTTCTGCAGAGCATGGATTCTTCCATGCTTCCATGGTCCTCAAAAGCTGCTGTTCCCACTGCCAAGAGGCAAGACCATGCAAAAGGGTATAATCTCAAATGATGAAAGTGCAACAAGTAACTTTCAGAGAACTGGCAATAGAACAGATAAACAAGGCTCAACCCAACCATGCAAACATTTGACTTTCAACTCTGTCTGATTTCCAGCTTCCAGAATCCCACACATTCTGCCAGCATTGCTTAGTGCTCAAGCTCTCTGGAAGTAACTACACAATTCTAGTTTTCTTCTCTGTGGACATATTTTGTTTGCTATAGTATAGTTTGTTATATATATTTACTTTGCTACAGTATGCATATAAGTCCAAAATAACTTCCTAAAATCACAGAGTCTGTACTCAGAGGCAGAGGTCTTAGCTAATCCTTAGAGTCCAAGAAGTACTGTAAGACTGGATAGACAGTTCTTCATGTTCACTGTGTGATAAGGCCTCTAAGGATTGTTCTGTTTTCATGTCTGTCACGAGCAGAGACAGCATGGAAAAGAGACTGAGTGTGTCTGAACTCTGAATTCTGATATGGATTGTGATAATGATAAGAACATAGGAGGCCTTTTCATTAATGCATGGATTAAACAGAATGAGGGCTTGTGAGTAAGGTCTCCATGTTTTACCCCAAAAGAGTGACTCATCACAAATACACCAAGTGGAACACTGACCTTGTTCTGGTTTAGGGGGTTTATTGAGGTTTTTTTTGTTGTTGCTTGATTGGTTGGTTTTGTTTTTCATTTGTCGGATAATGACCAAATTAAATCAGTTTCAGAAAGTTACTTACAGTTTGTCTAACAAGTTCTCAGGGTCTGGAGATTATGTTTCATAGTGAGTGAGTTCCAGGATATTTAATATCTTACATCAAATAGGCAAGGGCTTTTTGAACCCAACAACTATTTGTGTATTTCAAGCCATCTCTGAGTTTGCATCCTGGGATTGCAGAGACCTGGCTCAAGGCTTTTCTCAAACTAAGTAAAACTCAGCTGTTCAAGACGTCTGGAACCATGTCTCTGGGCTGCCCCTTCCATTGGAAAAGGAGAAAAATAGGATTGAGAAGGGGAGTCCTGGGAGACAGTTGTGTGGGAATGGGCTTGCCTTTCTTCCTTCCACCATGGAGGAGATTAGAGTTACCCAGCACCACATAAACCCAGCCTGTCTCACATCTATAAGCCTCAATGTCCAAAGCCCTGGCATGAACAAGCCACTGGAAACATATGTTTTACTGCCTTGGCAGGGCACTGCACTAGGCAGCTGCCACCTTTGCCGATTCCTGAGGCTGGTATTGGAAATGTTAGATTTTTTGGTGAAAGTTACTTCCCAACACTTCATTTTCACATACAGAGACAAGATATCAAATATGTTGGAAGGTAAGTCTCTTTCTGTTTGCTTTCTCAGTGCTTTTGAAGGTGCCATGTGCAAACAAGGCATCCAGTTGCAGACTGTCACCAAGGTCTTCTGCACTGGGACCAAACACAAAAAAACGGGCCTAAAGTGAAAGCTCACATTCAAAAAAATTGGGGCTCTGTGCAAAACACAATGTATAATTTTCAACAGAGCAAATAGTTTCCACTTGTTCAGTCTCTGCGGTACTAATGGCCATTAGGGACCCAGTGTCATTTCTCAGACATGTATGAGTGGATAGACCCAGTGCCCTAAAGGAATTCCAGTTAATGACGCCAAGGTTATTACCTTGTGTTCTTCCTACATAAGCTCTCCAGTGATTTTAGTTGGCTATATTACCCTTTGCTTCCCCTGCTAAAAACAATCTTGCTGGCAGTGCTGCTTTTCCTCAGTAGAAATGGCCACATTTCAATGACAGGTGACGTGAGCTCTGCAAATCCAGAGCCAAATTCCACGGCAACGTTAGAGCGTGTATTTATGACAGCAGCAGATTTGTGCCTGGTCACACTGTGGCTGTAGGAGGCTGACAGATGATAAAATTGTCAGGGATAAAAAGCATTATAAGGTTTTGTTGATGTAGCTATGGTAGGCAAGTCCTATCACAAACCTGTTTAAGGGTCTCATGCTAAGTCTTTCAAAATACCAGGTATTGACACAAATGTATTTCAGAATCCATCCATAAGTTATCTGCCTTTCATCCTTCATTCAGTCCGTTCTTCCCTCCAAAAAACCTGATAGTTCATCATTTTTAAAGCACTGCTTGCTTTAATAAAAAGCTATAGAAAATTTATCATCAATGGTATACTACAAAAACTAGTATTTCATTTGGAGATGAAAGGGCTATACCTGCAGCATTATCAGCCCTGGCTTAGAGCTAGAGTGCTATAAAATGGGTCCTCAAAAGCATGTGTGTGTGTGAAATTAGCCAAGTGGAAAAGGAATTTTTGACATGTAAACAACTATTTTTCTCCTGCAGTCTTGAGCACAGACCCATTATCTTATCGTTCATTAGCAGCCTATTGAATTCACATAATCAGTAATAGTTTCTGGAAGCTGTTTGGCAAGCAGAGATGGAAATTACTAACTCACAGCTGGGTAAGAAAAAATGGCAAATACACACTTTGTGCTTGCTCTCGTCCCCCCCTCTTCCTTGGACACTGTAGATTTATTGCCTCACGGTATTCACAGATGATGTTTTCATAGTCACTAATGAGGTCCCAGCAGTTTTTTAACAATAACAGGACATTACTACTCCTAAGATATATGATGTGTTTTCCCCATTTTTTCTCCATTTTGGTTGAATACTCAGAAGTGTGCTAGCTTAAAAATCTCCTGGTTTATTATTATTATGATTGATAGTCCAGTCATGTGACATAAACAACTACTGAGGTGTAACTTTTCAATTGCTAATTTGTATAAAAATGTAAAATATAATATTTTAATATGCTGGTCGTGGTTTTGTACAAAAAAATGGCAAAAGGCTTGTTTAGTCGCTTTCATTTCCACAAGTGGAAAGGCAACACAGCAAAGATCAATTTCCAATTGTGTTGTGGATTCATTTTTCCTACCTGCAAGAATCTGACTTCAGCCCATCACAGTTGACAGGGATATGCAAAGTAAGATGAAAATATTTACTGGAAATAGTTAAAATGCATTTGTTTGGAGACCTATGGTCTTTCTATGCTTATTCAGAAAAAACAATTCATTCAGATACTGATTCAGATAGGCACATAAATATTTGTTTTATTTTATGCAGGTGTTTCAGCTCTACCAACCTTCAGATAAGCCTGAGGGTTTTCATTTTCATGAATTTGAACTGCAATGCATAACTCTTCCACAATAAAAAGTAGGTTTCATTTAGAATAGCTGGTAGTATGCTGCTTTCTAATGTTAAATATATAATTTGCTGTCATTTACAATCACAATACTTGGAGGCTGTTAAAGATGAAGTCATGTTTAATGTGTGAGTATTTAATGTGTGAGCTATAATGTGTACACCTAAACAAAGTTGAGTTTAGGAGATCAGCTTCTCATCCATTCAGTTCTCTGAAGTATAAATTTTGCTGTCGTCCTTGCCTGTGATTTGAAATCTTTGCTCTAATGTGGGAACCTAAAGAGCCTTCTGCTAGACAGACACTTGCAGCAAGCACCATTCATAATACCAAAACTGTCCAGGTCCCAGCTACTCTAATATCTACATGCCTAGTGACTTCATGGATATGAGACTATACACACACACCTGCAGTTAACCTTGGGTGTAGCCTTTCACAGGTTTGGGACCAAAGAAGATGTTTGGTGAGAATGAGTCAAGCTGTGGTCAGGAAAACTCCTGGAGCTGCTATTTTCACAATTAGCTCATGTACAATTAGCTCATGTACACCTCCCAAGCCACTTAGGTCTGCACACAGACCCGCTGGGCACTTCAGAGAGTACCTGAAACAGAGGATGAAGTCCACACCCACTGAAATCAACAGGAGCTTTGCCAAACCATTTTTTTCCTTTCTTTTTTTGTTCTTTTTATTTTAGTAATTCTTCTTAGTCTACCTTCCTCTCCCCTCCTCTCTTCCCTGTGCAGATGATTTGGCAGGCAAGGCAGTAGGCCAAATGGATGAAAGAGGTTGTGGGATAGAGGGTAAATTCTCATAACCTGTGAAGCAAAGCAAAGATTTTATTTGGTCTAATTTCTGTCCCTTTTGGTGCAAACTAGATTTTGCCAGGAATTTTACTTATTTCAAAATACTCTGTTATACATTTTTGTTCCTGAGAGATACAGGGATGAGGGGCCGCAGCTCTGGTTTTGCAAACTTTGATCCTGAGTCTGTAAGGAGATCCTCATGGCCGGGCATTTTGTTCTTGTTGCAGTTGGATCAGATGACAGTTAGCTGGATTTTAATGCTGCGATTTGTAAGCAAGGAGTCTTCAGTCCCATGCTCTTTTTCAACCAGCTGCCAGATTCAGTCAACAAATGGTTCCAATTTTGCCCCACATCAAATTCTTATGACGTAAATTTTAATGGAAAACTGTCACTTTGAAAACGCAAAAACTTTGTCAAGGAGCTTAACATTTCATTAACAGATATATTTGCAGCCATTATCAGCAACTTGCTTCTGGCAACAACCCAGGGTGCTCTCCTAGATACAGTGGAAGTCTGCCCTTTGTAGCTGTTAAAGCTGTAATATTTTCCTTGAAAGTTACTTGTAACAGTCTTATCCTCAAGCCCCTAGTATCTCCCCCTCTCTCTGAACTGCTTAGACCATTTCTAGTCACTGAAAAAGAGCCAGTCCTTTAGAGCAAATAAGTGAAAAGAGCAGAGATGGGGAGGAAAACCATAGAAACTTAAGGGAAAATAATTTGCCTTTTATTTGGAATCAAAATGTCTCTATCAAAATTCTTCTCTTTCCCCTAGATATTACATTCTCACAGCTCTTAATTATCTCACCTGACTGACAGTGTTCAAACACACACCAGGTTTCCATTCCCATTTTGGAATAATTTTCCTTTTCCATGAGGCTCTGCTACAAGGGGAAGAGAAGCATTTTGAGCATTTGCTGATACACAAAATTAAGAAAATACCAAGCTTTTTCATGAGTGAAGCCTTGTCTCCTTCAAAATTGTCTTTGTTCTTCTGCCTATCACCCCAAAAATGTGCTCAACTTCCTATGAAGCCCTATTGGAGATAAACAGCATTTACTGTACCTCGTTCATGTTAATGCATGGGCTGACTGATCAGTGCTCTGCAACCAAAGAAAATGCAAAAAGGGTGAATAGCAAATGTTTACCCTGCTGTATTGTGAGGGGTGGGAGCAGAGGGACTGCTCTTCTTCTTCCAGCTACCAGTTTCCTTGAGGTTTTTGAGTTTCCTACCCCTCTTCTACACAGTCTAGGAAATGTGCAGTGGCTTCAAAACAAGCTGACAATCGGTAAAAACTGGCAAATACCATCATTACAGAATCTTAATCTTTGTACACATCAAGCAAAAAAATGGGAGTACAGTTCTAAGTGCCTCAGGTTGCTCTGTCCTTTGCAGACAGTTGAAGTTATCTTGCTCCCAGGAGAGGCAGAGACTTTTGATCCCTGCTGAAGTCTCAGCTTTGAGGTGGAGAGGAGATGCTGCTACTGACTCCTTCCAAAACTGCTTTCCCCAAAGGTCCCAGGGCTTCCTCTCATTATGAGATTGCTAGAGGCAAATGGTGGCATGCTGATGTTTCAAGTACAAAGTGGTAGCATGGAGTCATCCCACATAGCGCCTGACTTGAAGTGCAGAACAAAGCACCAGGAAAAGCAAGGCAAAAACTGTGAATCCATTTCTCTGTCCCTTATTCATATTTGCCATGAAAGAAAAATGCTTTTTCTTGTAAAGAAAGCTCCAAATCTTTTCTCTCAGGGAACTGTTTTGAGGGGCTGCTTTAGGAGGCAGAGTAAATTATGGTAGGCTGATCATTTGCAGAAGTTCTTGTAAGGGAAGTGTAAGAGCCCGAGGTAAATGTTTTGTTGGAAATAAGTCACTCTAGACCAAGGTGTCTGGGAAGTCTTTGCCACAGAAAGATGCTGTGATGGGCAGAATCTGCCCAGACTAGACCTGGAGGAAAGATGCTTGCATCACTATTTGCATTTTAAATATGAAGGGTGTGTGGGGGTGCTTGTCTTCCCCTGCATGCTCTGGCAAAGCTATTCCAGGAAGGAGCTGTTACTGGTGAGGATGTCTCTGTTTCTGGGTGCTGCCTCCCCTTGCTGGCGCTTTGTGAATTACAGGAGCAGAGACATGACCTGTGTGCATGAGTGCCACAGAATGGGACACAGTCCTTCCTTGAAGAGCCCTGCTCCTGCACACCCTGGTGCATTGGCTGCCTTCTGTGTTTCCCCTGTCTCATTTCCATTGTGCACAGACAGAGGCTGCCATCCCATTTTAAAGAGAATGCTTTGTTTCCCATCACAGCGTACCAAGGAACAGCTGCCACAGCCTGATAGTGGGAAGGATGTGTGATGGATGTGGAGATTCATCCTGTCCCCATGTTTTCCTCCGTTCTGTTCTATCTCCAGTGCTTATCAGCCTTAGCCAGAGGCAGGGGGCTGATGACAGCTCCAGGTTTGCAGCAGTATCTGTATGCCTTTACCTATACCCCATGTTCAGCTCCTTCTATTGATTTCTCCACTCAGTCACAAATGCTGCCTGCTCCAAAATCCTGCTACAAAGTCTGTCACTGATTTCTGAGGGAATTACCTCTTACCTGTTAGCCAGGAAAGTGGCATCTCAGTAGACAGAAGTAATATTTCAACAGAAGTCATTCAGTCTTTTCCCTAAGAGCAAACCAATTATAATTTTAAGGTAAGTGCCTAAAAATCTGTTTCCCTGGGGCAGGTGTCCATGCCTGTTTCTGGCTGAGGACTCAGCCAGTCCTCATGGATACCTATCATTCTTGGCAGAGTCTATGGGGACCTCCAATGAGAAGAACCCAGTGAAGGGCTGAGACACAGCTTTGGTGGAAAGACCTCCTTGATGGACTCTGTGCAAGCAAGTGTCCCCCATCAGCCCCACCTCCTCCGTGGGGAAACTGAAGCCAAGAAGTAAAGGCTGGATGTTCACAGTATATTTTAAACTTATATGCCCTGATTTGATCTCAGCACGTCCCATTGACTGTGATAAGGGCCCTCATATGTCAGATTCCTTATTTAGGGCCCTAAATTTAGAACTTGAAGTCCCAGCAAGATGAGAAATATAACCATTGGTTATTACTGCTTTGTGCACAGCAAAAGTGTACAGTTGTGTTGCTGCTCACCTTTCAGGCTATTTTGTCCTTTCTTTTGTCCTTTCAGGCAAACTTAATCCTGTCAGAACATTTGTTATCCTGAATTAGTAAAATCAGATGACTATAATACAATTTCTGCTGCTAGCTACCATCTTTGCTGTCAGACAAGGAGGTGCTATAGAAAGCATCCTAAATGAAACTTCATTTTACATTTCAGAACCAAGTTTTGTCTTCAGAGTACAACATCATTCTGCTGAAAGCTAGGAAATCTGCTTTGATTTTAGAGCTGCAGGACAGGCAAAGCAGAGTCTTAGACTGAAAGTTTCTCCAAACTATGCCTTTTCTATTACAGAGTCAATCTGTCTCCAAAGCTCTTTCTTTTGTTTTAGCTGGAACAGAGGAGAAAAGACTAATAAGATTAAAATAGAAGAATAATTTTCTCAGGTCATTTACTTCCTCTCTTTAGTTTTCTGTAATGATGGAGAGCAAGGCAGTTAACTTATTCTTACTATGAGTACTCAGTACAATATAGTATTACCCAAGGAAAAATCTTTCATTTCAACTACTCAATTATTTTCTAGTTATGTCTGGTTTAGAAGAAAAGGTGAGACAGATTTGGCTTGGTTTGAAGAATTGAACGTGAATTGACAATTTGCAGGTTTGGACACCCTCTGGCCTCCCACACACAAATTCATAAATACAGGGATAATATGATAAATATATATGCTGATCATTTGAAATTCCAGATAATTTAAAACTGGTAGACCTCTGCTTGGAGACTTTCTTTCCCCTGCTGATTGAATATGTGCTGTTACCTAAAGTCCAAACCAGCCTCACACAAAGCCGCTGAAAGCTTTATGTGCTCTGAGAGCACCCCACACCTAATTGCAGTAGGACATGGTTTCCTCGCCCTAAAGAGAGATCACAGAGAGTTACAAATAATAGTTCAATTGCCCAAAATATTTTGAATGGATTAGAAAAATTAACAAACTATATCTTATTTCTGGCTTCTTCTGGTGTAATGTAATTCTTTCAAAAGAATAGTAGATGTTCCAGTTTAGTCATCCTTCCTCTTTTCAGGGAACAAATATGCACGTTTTTGTTGCTCAAGTCCTTCACACTAGCCTTCCAAAAAATAGTTGGAAACAAGACAGCTTTTGTCTTAACTGTATTACCTTTGTCCTAACTGAAGTACTCAGTTCTAGATTTACCTTCTGAAAAGTTTTGACAGCTGGGGGAACAATTTTAAGAAAACGGAATTAAGTGGGGAAGATGTCAGACTACCTTCCCAGAGCAAGCCAGAAGTCTGTCAGGGACTGCAGCTTCACTGACAGTGATATCAGCTTTTCATTGCCGTCATCCGTGTTTCTGGCCAGGGCGGCTGGTGTCTGTGTGTGGTTACACCCAGCTGCAAGGATCCCAACAGTGGGAGGGAGCACCTTTTGTCTTCTTTTTTTTTTTCCTCCTTCTTTTAAACCTGACCTTCTTCCATTGGACTGACCGCTTCAGGCTCCTGCTTCTGGTTGGAAGGGTGGGGTGAATGGCTTCCTCTTCCTCCTCCCTTCCCGTCCCATCCCATCCCTTCCCCGCTCCCAGCTCTGCTGTACAGATCACTTGGCTGGGAGAGGCAGAGGGGAAGGGTGTTTCTAATGCCAAGTGCTTGGAAAGCACTGTGAGTATCGTTTGCATGATTCCTGTTTCAGGCAGAAGTAAAGCTCAAGGCAGGGAAGAATGAAAGGAAAAATCCCCAATCTCCAGGGAGATGCTGATGATGCAAACAAGCCCAGTGAATGGCAAAGACACCTATGTATCCTGAAAAATCTAAGAAGCAGTGGGGTTCCCACCAGCAGCCCAGAGGTGAAATCCAGAACCCATTTCTCAGTTAGAGAGCTGCCAAATCCTTTCCAGACTCAGGGCTACACTGTCCTCACCACATTTCAAACTAGGCAGAATTATTTCCCTCAGAACTCACAGTCAAAAAGGAATCAGAGCTGAGATGCAAGCACTGGGGTCTACACAGTGTAGTGTGAAGTATTTTGAGGGCAAAGGCTGGTAAAAGAGCACCCTCGTTAGGAGAAGACAGAAGAGCACCCTCATTTTTCCATCAAACATAAATGAAGGTAGGGAACTCAGCTGACCATGTTTTCTGGTGCATTGAATGCTGTGCAGCAGTAGAAAACCCAGCTGAATCT
>NW_005054397.1:1675377-1716644 GCF_000277835.1 Geospiza fortis | reverse complement strand
TACACAGCAAAATAAAAACAGTTCTGTGTAAGACCTAAATCGCAGTTCTCCACTCATTTTCAGGTCAGCCTTTTGCAGTCTGATGCAATCATGGCAAAACTTACTGGCTGCTTCAGTTAAAAGCAGGCTGTTTTGAATCTCCAAATCAAAAATACAATGTTCTTGAACAAGTACTATCCGTTCACTTCCAAGAACACCACCAAATCCTATGCACTGTGAGAGATGATATGATCACCTCTGACATGAGAAACGAGGACTAGTTACCAGAGGCTACTCAGGTATTTCTAAGTTGCCCACATGGCATGATTCTCCCTTCGGGTTCCTTTTGGAAATGCTGCCATGCATCAAAAACCTGGTCCTTGTCCTGCTTCTGCTCCTGGATGCTGGCAGAAGATGGTGCCAAGGGGAAATCTGCTCTCACAGCAAAGCCAGCACAGCCTGCTCTCTTTCAGTATATGATGGAAAATGTACTTCTTTGTTCAGCATTTTTACTGAGTGTAAAAGTGTAAAACCCTTGATGGTTTGCCATCTGGATGGAAACTGCTCCCCGTTCAGGGGAAGACAGGTAAAACTCAGAGCATGTGTGTTCTGAGTTTTGATGTGGAAAATATTCAGTCTCTTGGGTGATTACTGCCATATTTATGTGCAATAAGGCTAAATAATATCAAAATAACAATAAAAACCTGACAAGCATCACCAGTGATGTTTTGAAACCAGAGTCAACAGCTCTCTGAAAGAGGAGGGTGAAAATGCACCACATGTTAGGTGCAAAGCGACTTTGGAAATGCATGTCTCCCTTTTGTCTTCAAAAAGGGGAAAAAAAAGGGGAAAAAAAGAGGGCAGGAAAAAAGGGTATGTGTTTGTAGGGGGCAGAACAGCAAGGTGGTGTGGGAGACCTTGTGGGGAGGACGGCAAGGAATATGGGAGGATATAAAAAAGAGCAAAGGACTTTTGTGAGCTTTCTGGCAGATTTTGGAGCAGGTGGAATGCAGAATGTTTACACAGATCATATTTCAATATACTAAGAAAACATAGGGAGTCAGGCTCTAAGCTGCTATTAAGCTCCCCTCCCCTCCTGCCCCAACCACTTCTTTAAAATCTGCCTTCAGATCTCGAATGGAACTGCTCTCTGCTGGGCTGGTGGCGCTGGGGCAGCGACTGTGCCACCAGCTGAGAAAACAAATTTGAGAAAGAGAGTGTGCGCTCAGGTTAACAAGCCTTGGGTGAGCGAGGTGTCCCCCCCTGCCCCGCTTTCCCTGTTCTCACCTCCTATTCCCCAAAGCCCCTGAAAACAGCACACTTTGGTAGGAGAAGCCGTGAGGCACTGAATGGCTTCAGAGCAGCAAGCGCGGAGGAGAGGGGAGATTTACAATGTTCTAGTTTTGACTTTTTGCATAATGAAAACCAGAGGTCTAATAAAATACAGCAGCAGTGACACTGCAGTGGGAGGGGAAAAAAGGAAAACAAACTTTTGGGATAAAATAAACATTGTGTACTCCAGTAAGGGGTCTATCTCTACTTCCATCTATCAATACAGGCATAGACATATTCTCCTTTACTAATTCAAATTAAGAAGATTAAAACCAGGTAAATAGAACACAAGATAGGCAGAAACATTTCCTGTTAGCAAATCAGTCCTCACCAAACTAACCAGAAGGGAATACGGCCACAGGACTATGTGAGTGGCACAAAGCTGGTTTTTCATACTTACTTGCACTCAACCGTGTTCTGATCCTGATTATTCAGAAAGGGCCCAGTTTCTGGAAAAGTTCTTGATTCAATCAGAGTTATATTGGCCTGGGGGTTATTGCAGTTACACTTTTACTAGTTTTCAGGGAGAAATTTCTTCTCGAGTTTGGAGCAGAAGAAATTATAGAGCACATGTGACTTCCTCAGTGAGCTGGTTTACATCCTGTAGGATAAAAATAACATTGTACAATATTTTCTATCATTGATATACGTACTGCTTTTCATCTTAAAGCAATGTGGAAACATTATGATCAGGGTATATTGGCCAGTTAGAGGAGCTGGAAGACCTGTGCAGCACAAGAGCAGCATGCACCCTCCAGAGCTCCTGCTTAGTGCACTTACTTCAGGATGCAAAATTTCTCCATGGTCTCAAGCGTGGGGAAAAGCTGAGTGGGGAAAGAAAGGGGTCATGAGCTGCATCCTCTGCCCCTTTCAGCTGATACTGAAGTTCAGTTTCTGAATTTAATTCACAGGTTTGTTTCATTCTCAATTCTGGGATCCTGGGAAAATCATTTGACTTCTTTAACTTCTCCAGTTACTCATCCATAAACCAGATAGTTTTATTTGATCTGGGAAGCTCAAGTAGAATTTCTACTTGAAATTTTTACAGGAAAAGTAATATAAAGAGAAAACAACTGCCAGAACAGCAGTAGCATCAAGTCATAGTTACAAATCACAGAGGGCTTCTTTGATGTGTGTTTGGTAATTCTATGCTATTTTCTTGGATTTTGAGATGACACATTCTTTGACCATATGCCATATGGTTAGTGATACATTCACTAATAAAGTCACGGTGTCCTGAAGACAGTGAAATACAGCATTGGAAATTCAATAGCTGTGTCCTGCATCCTGTTCAAGACTGTGAGCAGGCAGGCTGGACTGACTTGCTCACTCCTGCTCTTAGATCATGTTTGGCTAATGCAAACTCAGCTGAAGAGCACAAGTGCTGACTTTGGGTGTCCTAATACACCTCTCAAATTTGGGAGCAAGGCTTGCCATCCATGAATTTATCATAGCTTCATGACTTCTGGCCAGTACATTGAATAAGACATACTGTGCTCTGCCTAATTCAGAACATACTTTGGAAAAGAAGCAAGTGTTTAAAGGGCAGAGTCTGAACTCCTCTGGCCAAAAAAACAGATTTCCCTGATTTTTTTCCTCTCCTCTCCCTTCTCTCCTCGAGGAATTTAGTATATCATTTCTGGACAAGAGGCAGTAAAACTCCTAAGGATCACACAGCCCTGGAGTCAAAATCCAAACCTGTGTTATTCCATATTATTCTTCATTCGGTGCCCAAATAACAAAACGAGAAGATGTCTCCTTGTCCCGAGCTCTGTGTGTGGGTCTTGCTCCCTGACAGGGATGCCCTGTCATCCCAGGAAAGGCACAGCTGGGAGTCTGTACCTGCGAGCTCGGTTAAAGGATTGTGAAAGCGCTCAAGTGAGCACCTCCAATCCAACAGCACCCTCCACTGCCTGCTCGGGGTAGAGAGAAGCCTGCCCGGCTAATTCTCTCTGACAAGATGATAAAACCCAGCCAGCGGAAATCATTCTAATTACCACAGATTATCCAGCTGTTTGAAGAACACAGATTAATCTGGATGATGGTAAGTAAGTGATCGGAGTGCTGCCATTCCTTTGAAATAATAATAAAAAAAAATTATAAAAGGGAATGACATTTCAAAAAATGCAACCCACTTTGGAGTAAAATTAAAGATGAAACTCTAATTAGTCTACTGTGTATATTCTACTATGATATCATTCCAAAGAATGTAAAATTCTTTATGGTCAGGATTTTTCCCTTATACTGTTATTTGACGATACTTTTTCAGTCTTAAGGAAATACAAGTCAGATGTGCTTTCTCACAGTAAACCTCAGCCATTTTAAGTTAGAGTGGCTTATAGCCAGAGAGCTATACACATTTATGAGTCACAGCTCCTTTCAGTCAAAAATGCAGGACACTAAACATGACCAACAACTACTATTTCTAGTCTGGGAGGCCTTTCTGGAACAACAGTGGCAGGAATATTTGATGAAAAAGTACTGTAAAAATAGATCCAGGGGGTTTTTGGGTTTCTTTTCTCTTTCTCCTCACATACTTCCCCCCCCCGCCCTTCCTTTTTTCTTTCTGTTTGCCGTATGTTTTTTCTCTTTAAAAGACTCATGAATAAGTATGACATTAGCATTTCCTGGTGTAACAAGTGGAACGGAATTGTCACTGGGAGAGAGTTACCTTGTATGCAGGGAATGAGGTGCATGTACCAAAAAATGTTTGCAAATGGGAGGAGAGGGCAAGAGAGTGACAGACAACCAGCATACCTGGAAGAAGAGGGAAATGATGGAGATGATTTATATAGTGAGGAAAAAGCAGGTTCCTCCTCCAACTCTGTGTAACATCTCTTATCTCCTCCTGTCAGACTTGCAAGCTCTCCTTTTGGTTGTGATTTCTGCTGCACTGAAGCCATACACTCCAATTCCTGTGCTGTGCATGCTGCAAACGCACAAGTAACTCAGCAGCTTCTCAGCTCGCATTGCCAAGGAGTGGGAGCATAACGCAGATATTACAGACAGGCCTCAGCATCCTCAGAAGTTTCCTGACTTCCAGCAGAGAGCATCAGTTCCCAGCAAGGCAGACTTTTCTCACTAGGGAGGCTTCCCAGCATCAGCAGGAGGAAAATACAGCCAAAAGTCTCTGTACTGCCCCATCTGGGAGACAATGGGTGCAGAGCCTAAAGTAAAGAAGGCCTTCCTGACTTACTAGTTTGTTGTTTGGCCTTTTTTAAATCATATTAGCATCACTGGAGCTGATGACCAGAGCATGAGGAGGTAAAAGCAGGGATTTAAGTGGCAGTTGAGGCAAAAGGAGGCATCTAGTGGGCACAAAGAAAAAGAGGAGGAAGATGAAATAACATTAGTAGGGCTTATCCCAAGGGTTTGGGATATCTGCACTAACCCTTCCCAGAAGCAGAGAGCAGTGAGCCTTTTTGGGGTGTGCATGCTTTGCTTGAGGGCCCCTGTCTCCAGGTGTGTCATACCAGCAACTCCTGACTGATGAGCCATTGCTTTGCTTGCAGACATTTGGGAGGGCTCTGGAAACAGTTTCAGGTCCGCAAAGCAGGATAAGAGGCAAGGTGTGTGGCAGCTTAGGTGTGTGACAGGGTAGCAGATCTGTGACAGCCTTCCAGGAAAAGCCCTGCTGTAGGTGCAGCCAATGCATGAAGGAAACATGCAACTGTGTCTGTTGACACAGCTGGATGGTCACCCATTCTTCAGGGACAGTGAGTAAGGTCTGGGTCGAGGACAGGAGCAGTATAAGTGCTCTCTGAGGATGCAGAAGGACACCTGACAGCAGGGGTGTGCAGCTGTGGTGGCAGAGCCAAGAATCACTGTGCCTCCCCCACTTGCTTTCCTGAGGCCGTGCTTGACCTGTGCCACAGCCAGTGGTAAACTGGAGAATGCTGCTGTGACACTGGGGCTGCTCTAGGGACTGGTGGCTCTTCAGCTGCAGCAATGCATAGCTTGGTATGGCTGCTTTGTACCAGTGCCCTCTGAAGAGAAAGGGGCTCTTGGTTCATGCCTCTATGGAGACAGAGTCAGGTTACTACTGATACTGCAGAGAAATAAGACATCTCTGCACCAAAACACACTGTTTGCTCTTTATTTAAATGTCAGCACTGCTGCCTAAGTGTCTATCATATGCCCTATTTGTAATTAACACTGGAATTATCAAAGAGAGTCAAACTCACATGGAAAGCAGGAAATACAGTTCCCCGTGGCTTCTTTCAAAAATGTTGGGGAAAGAAAAAGTGTCTTCATATTCCAGAAGCTTTTCACATAAACATAAGTTGTTCATCTAAAATGTACTTTCTGTTGCACAGAAAGCAAAATACATAACTGAGAAAACCCCAGGCTCAGCCTGAATTTTCGAAATGCCATTGTGCAAGGTTTTTGGCAAGACTATGCAGCTCAGATTGCCCACTTTTAAGAATCAGTTTATTCAGACTGGGACAGTTGTGGAAGACTTAAGGCTCAGGGTAAGAAAAACCTATCTTTCCAGATAAGGTCAAAAGAGTCTGCCTTGTCTAGTTTGGAAGAAAAAGAAGGTTGAAATGTGTTCACTTCTTATAAACACATCAAGGCAATAGACACCAGGACAGCCGACAAGCTATTTAAGCTGAAGATGTTGTCAGGAGAACAAATAGCAGTAGACTGGCCCTGAATGCATTCCCACTGGAAATTATGACATATTTTCTAGCAGAAAGGGCAGAAAATTTCTGGTAAATCAGTAGCAGCAGTTGAAATGTGAAACTGGAACTGTTTATGGGAAGGATTTTGTGACAAGATTGCCTGCAATGACTGCATCAAAGATGACTCCTCAGGAGGTCCTTCCCAAAACAGGCTTCTCAGCTGGATGGTGATTTGGACACCTTCCCTACTGAGTTCTCATACAGGTCTGATGGAAGGACAGTTTCCAGAAAGTGTGGAGCCTTTCAGAGTGTTTTGCCTGGGACAACCTTAAAGAGATGCCCAAAAATGTTAACACCATGACTTGACCTATTTTTTTTCTCTTCTCTAGACAGCTATTCTTTTCATCACACCCTCAAGATCAACATTCTTAGACATTGGCTTGAAAGGGGAGCACCTGACACTCTGATAGGTAGATGGTAACTTGTAACAGCAATGAGTTCTGCTGTTCCTGCCCTAAGGCAAATTTAAATGGAGTAATGAAGCATTCCATCAACTTGAGGAATCTGGGAGAAGTCCTTGAACTGGAGGAGGCAAGAGGAGATATTCCAGAAGAGTATAACAGGTCACAGCAGCCTGTATTAAAGGCTTCCTCTGGTCTGCAATGTCCAAAGCCTATGAGAAGACAGCAAGTTACCTGCATATTTACAGCCACTTGAGTGTGTGCACACATTGTACACTGTAATCACTACACAGGTTATTACAAAAAGCAAGACGGTCAGTCTTGACAGCAGAAATTTTGTGTTCCACTAGCATTTGCTGTCCTATAGCATATAATTATTTTATGTTTTTAAAGTAGATTTGAAACAGTTTTATTATAAAACTGCATACATACAGAACTGCCTCCAAACCTCCTCATTCTTCTTGCTTTTCCATGATTCATAACACTCTTCTATCAATAATTTGAATTAGAAAATGATGGGATCAGTATCTGGGGAAGACTGAAGAAAGGTGAACTGTTAGTTCTGGCTTGGGAAGGAAGTGTCTGTATCATGAGACTACTATTTGTAGCAATGAAAGAAGGCAGGCAGAATTATTGACTAACTTCTTCTGTCATTTAGACATTTTGCTCGTGTAGACTGGGATTATGCAAACCCACACACATATACAGTATCTGAACAGATGGGTCAACATGAGAAAAAATGACTGCCACATATGTCCTTGATAACTTATGATGAAACCCATATGAAAACCAGATAGAAGCAGCACATTTCTAGGATTGGCATTGCAGAAAGATCACTATTTATTGCTCCAGATATAAAGTAAAACTGAGGGCATTCATAGTTGCAGAAGAAATGTCAACGAAACATCAGCTGACTGTAGTTCTCATTCCTCTATCAGCAAATCCACACTGCTGCACACCCTGCAACGTGACAGTCCTTCTAATTCATGCTCAAATCAGAGCTCTTAACAGCAGTAACAGCCCTGGAGGGCAATTAAAAAAAAAAAAAAAAAAAGAAAACTAAAATTGTAGAAAGGAAGTTTACCTCTTTCAGACAGCTTTTCAGACATTGCAGGTCCTGCTTGCCTTATGTCTCTGCTGAAGTCAGCTTGCATGGACTAGCATCAAGCACTGTTTACTGAATGCCAGAACTAGATGAAAAGCTCCAAACCTGGACTTTCCACACATTGAATTAATGGCATCTCAGAGGCCCATTTCAGGCACCATCCTTTGATAGGAACATGCTTTATTTTCTTGCTGAAGACAAGAATTTTGACACAATGTTAAATTTTCTGCCCAAAGCAGCCATATCAAAATACAATTTACAAAGTGAGGTATCTATGTGTGAATCAATGAATAACTCAGCTGTTTGCAAGAACTGTATCCATCTGAACAATACTAGTCAGCTCCTAATATTGAAGAGTCCTTTACTTTAAAGAAAGAAGATTCTCCCCATGTGAAAATTCAACTTTAAAGTAGTTGCAGAATTTATTCAGCCAGGAAAGCAACTGGTGAGGATGGTCTATTAACTACAGGCAGTCTGGTGGCTGCAAGACACTGGAGACTTCTGGTAGGTTATAAGGTCCTGCAGGCAACTGTTAAAGTATAGATGTGCTTTTAACCATCATTGTGCAGTTGATTTGCTCACAAAGAAGCACATATACAAAATACCATTGAACTTCTGTTATCACTTAGCAGCTTCACAAAGTATAAAAGTATTATAACTATTTTGGGGAATGTATTTTCTCTTCTAATATTGCTTTCAAAATTTAATTAGGATCCAATCTAAGATCAACAAGGATATGATAATTAAATAAAAACATTTGCACCAGTGTGAAAACCTTCTAGGCTGGTGATATTTCTAGGGAAATTGTTTAGATGGTTTTTATAACTTCCAGAAAAGCAAACATCTGTCTATCAAGTAATAGCTGCATTGTTTCACCAAGTTTCTCTCCTACAGGTGGTCACTGTGGATCTGCCTTGTGGAAACACTTTATCTCCATTGTTGTTCCCATGCTGTCTCTTTAAAAACTAAAAGTGAATCCAAGCAGAAGACTGGGGTTGATTTTTGTTTTCCATGTGCAGGAAGAACAATTCCAAAATAAATTACAATCAGAATACCCCAAAAAAACCCCAGAAAAAAAAGCAACCAATCCCCAAAATGTATGGAACATGTGTAAAGGAGCCACAGTTTAAACTGGTCATATTGAAGGCTTTCCTCCATGGTCTATTTACTGAACTCATATCATTTATACACGTTGCTTTCCCGAGATAAGTAGATTTGGCCCATCTACCTAAGTCAATACCAGTGATTTTGAGTTAATTGGCTTTTTTAATGTTGTGTTGTAATTCTGAGCCCCTTGGGTATCCCTACATGCTACCTATTGGAAGTATCAGTCCTGCTCCACTGAAGGTTGTTGAATCAGGTGAGTTTTTTAAATGAAGCTCATCTGCATTTTTTTCATGTCTGTTCATTATGTTTCAAAGGCAAGATGAAGTGTCCCGTCTTTCCAAAGGATGCCAGGTGATCAGACATGCCCGTGGGGCCCTTGATTAAACAGTCTTACCTGAAACCCTATGAAAGCCAATGGATCTGAAGAGCTCATGTTGTCCTTTCCAACTCCCTATTTACCAGGTACCTCCTCACCTGCCAAAATAACACAGGCATTCAGCAGCACAAAAAATTCTCACTTTTCAGTCTCAAGGAATATTCCATACATCCATCATTCACTCAGAAAAATGTAACAAAAGAAAAGTTTGCTACTAGGAAAAAAAAAATCAGATCACTCTAAAATGTAAACTATGTCTGAAGATTTATACACAGAGAGATTGGATTTGCTCAGCTGAATGTCAGCCTTGTTTAAGATAGTTGAAACTCCATTTTCATGTAAAAAAAATAATTGTCTGGCAAGTTTCTGCTAAAACTGACTTCTAGTTCCCTCAAAATAGTGGTTCAGACCAGATCAACGCACAAAACTGGGCAGTCAGCAACCCAGGCTGTGCTCCTGTTAGAGCTCTTTTTAGCGCCTTTGCCCAACAGTGGACTTTTCTTTAGGCTCAGCACACCTCAAAGCTAACAGGAGGTGAGATCATGTTCCCTGTTGTTCACAGGCTCAAACTCCATTCCTTCACATTTCACTGGTTGCTTTCCTTGGTTATGGCTTCAATAAGATTTAGAGGAAACACAGGTTAAAAAGCCTGTTATTATAAAAAAGGGGCATTTTGATTTCAGCTTACGTCCAGGTGTGGGTATGTGGAATTAAAGCACCCGTGGCTGCTTAGAGAGCAAGACCCAAGGCCATCTTTCTTTTATGATGATGGCTTTTGTTCCTTCACTTTAACTAAGAGTACTGACTCAACAATGGTCATAATCCTTAGCTTGTGCAATCTCAAGAAGCATAAATTCTTTCCAATCTCTTCTGAGGAAAATGTAGGATCACACAGTTTTACCTTTTTATTTCAAAGCCATTTATTTCTTTCTTTTCTCTATGGCCTTTTATTACCCTTTTAGCTGGCCACATACAGACAAGATGATGTGGCAGAATTCTCAATACTTGAAAATGCTGTGGAAAAGATTTAAAGCTGGCTTGGTGACCAAGGGCACAGCCTCTCAGCTGAAGGCCAGGTTCAGAGGCAGTGTTGGCACAGGGGTTTGCACTGACCTCTTTAGAGCCATGCTCACTTTCCAAATTTGACCCAAACTTTTTGACTAGGAAGTCAAACAATGTGCAAAAAAATAGTGGTTATGAAACTGCACAGTTATTACAGCCACTGAGAACTCAGTTTGTAACACATTGTAGTTGTAACAAAAAAAAGTCTTAATCTTTCACTAAATTACTTCACTTGTTTGACAGCTGATTCCCATTAAGCTTTTGTATGGATCATACCAGTAATCTTGATAAACCTCTGATAAGGTGTCCAGATGTCCTAGGTTTGCCAGTTTCTAATTAGCAGTCCTGGGGTCCTGTCAATTAAAGTTGGTGTTTTGTGCCCAGGGCCATAAAGTGAAAAGTTCTTTGCATCTGATGTCAATTCTTCAAAGAAGGACCCCCTCCTTACCATTGGATATTGAGTCCCAGTTGGAGAGACTGCAAATTTGATCAGCCTAACAGAAATTACAGGCAAGCCTGGAAACAATATTCTCTTGTGTATTTCCTAAGAAAGTGCCATTCTTCCTCCACGCTTCAACTTCGCCTATGGACAGAGGTGCCCCAACCTTACTTGGGAGAGACAGGGATTCACCTCAAGATGACACACTAAAAAGTGAAACCATGTAAATTTAAAGTCCCAGGCCAAACAGTTACCATTTAAAAGCTGGAATGAGAAGGGCAAGTTGGCTACAATCCTTCAGACATGTTCGGGGTGGGGAGAATTACATATGACAATGGTGGCAGTGAATTCAACCAGTCCTTTCTTTTCTCTAAATACCCTTAGATCCTGTAAACCCCTCATCCTTTTCTCCCATAGCTCTAAAGGATAATATTTCAAGAACAAGCTGAGTTGCTGAAATGAAGGGCAATCTAACTCTTGCTATAGTGTTTAAAATTTAGAGTTTAACTTAAGAGGTTGAGATTTCTCAGTTTCTGTAATAAGACAGGCAGAAAGCAATAGATACAAGCTTTTTCATGATGCACAAGATTGTAACACCTCTGTTTTAGTGGCATCACTTCTTTATCCTCTACTGCCTTTAGTTTTTTATCTACCATTACATATGTATTCACATTGGACTTCCTAGTCACAGTGCCATGATAGTCTTCAGAAAATAAAAAAATAGCTGTAGAATCCTAAAAAATATCCGCTCAGGCACTTCTTTTTTATCCATGTTCATAAGGAGACAGCTTTTGCTAACAATCCCCCTGTGTTTCTATGTTGGGGAAGGTGTGTCCCTGTGAACCTGCCAGGCTGGCTCCACTGCCACCTTCTCCACCCTCTTTCCATCCTCCCCACAGCCCCAGGAGAAAAGCAGAGATATTACAGAGCACAGAGTCATCAGAGTTGTTGCTGAGATTATCAAGCTCAGCTCACAAAAGATTTCTCAACAAAGGCATTAAGAAGGGCACTGAATTGTCACCATGAGAGGTAAATTTGGGTGCAAGGAAAGCTGTGCTCAGAGCCTGGGTGCCCTGTGGGAGGAGAGGAACAGAGCTGCAGTGACGTCCCACCGGCATCACCTGCTGCCAGGAGCACAGGCACAGCACTGGGTACAGACACCCTGGGCTCAGGGCTCTGGTGTGATTCCTCAGCAGACCTGGCTTGTTCCTGCTTAGTTTCAGCAAAAACTTGCCCAGCCAGCTCCGCAGAGGAGAGCATTCAATAGGAAATGTAGCTTGCCAGGAAAGTTAGCTGGTCTTGTGAAATCTCAGAAGGAAAATGAGGAGCCCCATTTGTCAGAGTTATAAACTGATAAAATTGGAACCTTGCCTGTAAAATAATATTAATGGTAAATAAAATGCAGCTTTTTACCAAGCAGGCAAGCTAAGCAAAAAAATAAAACAATAACAGTAAAACTTTTGAATGTCTGTCCCATCACTGGCTCTATGAAGCCTGTTGATGTGGGAAGCAGAAGCCCTGCTTTGCAGAGATGCAATTTTTCCCTCAGTGCCAACTAGACTGTATTCTGTCCTTCATGTACACATTATGCTGTGCAAGGACCTCACTGAGCAATTTGCACTCAGGCTGCTGCTGCTGCTTGGTATCAAGCTTGCCACAAGTTATGCATTCTTTTTTTCTTTAAGTACAGTGAACTACAGTAGTTCAGACCACAAAAGACTATTGTCGAGTGTGTTAGAAGAAGAAATATTTATAAGCTGTGCCTTTTTTTCCTTTCAACAGATAAAACACAAACGTGAAAATTATAGCAAAAGCTCCTGAAGTCTGATAATTAAAACGAAAGGTTAGTCCCCATGGCAAGAGGTACTAAGGTCTGCAAGATGTCCTACAAATTGAAACTGACTGTGAAACTTGAAAATAATAGGGGTACAAATTATCTGTATGTGATCATCCCCTTTTGTTTACCCAAGGTATGTTCTTTTCTTGCTGCTTTTGATACATTGTGTTTACAGTGTGAATGAGCCACATATTCCTAGTGTTTACCATCCAGTATTTCACATTGGGAAGGTGGCAATTAATACTCAGCACCTGATTTGACTCCTATGACAACTGCAACTGCTTATCTTGGGGCAAAATAGAAAGCATTTATAAACCACACATTTCTCCCAAAAATACAATATCCACTGAAGAGGAGTTGAAAACCTTCCTAAATGCAGTGCCATAAAAAATTAAGCAATGAAAAGACTAAAACTCATATTTCATTATTTGTCCAGTGAACTAACTCATTTTGATGCACGAATTAGGTCACACAGAAAACAAGCTCCTGTGAAAATTCCTTGTCATTCTTGATTCCAATGACATGTGAAATAAAATTTTTCTAGCTTTTTCCAAAGACATAATTTGTAATTTTAACAAAATGATAAGGACCAGCCCAGCCTCTGGATAGATTTACTTTTACTATGTTCTTGACTCTCAATAAAACAACAGACAAGATTCTCTCATGGTATGCTAGCATTTTTTCGTCAGACCCTTGATGGAGTCAGGGATTAGAGAGTAACAGGAGTTACTGAGAAAAGCTAAACAAAATCCAAGCAGGATCAACATGCCTTTAGCAGCACTCATGAGGATCTGACTTTGGATTCAGTTGTATTTGTGGAGAAGATTCTTGTTGATTTTCATCTTGGTTGATTGCCCTCCTGACATCTGCAGTCTCCAGCACAGCATGGACACACACCTACCAGGACAGTCCAATGCCTTGGCAGAGATTTCCACCACTGGCAGGTGTAGCTCAAGCCCTGGTCAAGGTCAAGAAGGAAGAGTGACCAGTGGCATGCACACAAATACAGCCTCCACCACATGGGTTTGGAAGTCAGGGGTTCAGAGAGCTCCCGACCCCTCCCTGCAGTACTGAAGCCACAGGGCTGCTGCTGGTCAGGATGGCATCATGTCAGCAGAGCTGTGTGAGAGTCTGGCACAGTCCCAGGTGATGTTCTGCCTGGTTTTGAGCAAGCTTGTGAGCCCCTCCCTTCCACTACTATTACTCTGCCACAGAAGATTCACCATAAAAAAACAGGTCTCCCAGAAAAGTCCCCACTCTTTTAGCAAGGATAGGGAATTTGTACAGAGGAAATTCTGACCCCAGTGCTGGGACTTGAGCTGGGCAGTGCAGGATGATGACCAGGAGCACTGGGCAGCAAAGCCCTCCCACCTATTATCACTTTTGACTCACCCAACCCATTTCTAAGGAAACACTTTCCCTGGAAAACACACTTAACATACTCATACATGCACACAGCAGTGTTTCATGAATCCCTCTCTGCTAACATCACTGCTCTGCAAGGCCAGTGGAGCACTGAGAGCTGCAGTCACACAGCTCCTGCAGAAGCACACGTGCCACTCCTGAGGGGATCAGACACCCCAGCTAACATCCTTAACCTCCCCTTACCCAGATCTTGTGTAGCCCTTCCTCTTCCCCCTCCCCCATGTTTTATTTTTTTAACTGACACTTTTCCTTAAATACCTGGGGCTCCTTCTTTAGTCTGCTTTCCCTCAGGAATGCTACCATCTCCATCTCCTTTATGAACTACTGGACCCTGGCATCCCTCCAGCACTAGAGTTAAGAAAGACATTTTCTATTCAGCAGCCCTGACTCCATCACATATGTCTCTGTAGAGTAGGTCAGAAGGCAAAGCCTGCAGAGTGCAATAATATTTGTACTGCTGTCTAATCCTAGAGGGAAATTGGTAGGAGGGAAGCAGAACCAGTTAAGAGAATGCCAAGTACCTCCAAACCGCAGGGCTTTGCAATAAAAAGGGGAACAAAGAGAGATGGCTCTAACAATACCCACAGTGTTTCTCACTCTAATTATATTTTTACTCTCATTTTTGTCATCAGAAGAAATGCCCCCCATAGGCTTTTGTTATCTTTTCCTCTTCCATAGGTAAAGTTGCTCACCTGGTTAAATAAAAAGCTGTTACTAAAACAGTCCAAATATAGAGCAGATGAATAAGCATGCCTTGAGAAATGATTGCTGGAGACATAAAATCTGATTTTTTTCCTCCCCCATAGTTCTTTTTTTCTTCCACTGGTGGAAATGTACCTCTATCAGAAATGTCCCTATTTTCTCTTGGACTGGTGGTTCTGCTTCACGTTTGAATTACAACATACATGAAAGATGGAAGAAGGGTTACCCTTTCCAGCACCCGGAGTGGAGAGACATAAAACAGCTCACTTATCTATTAGAAATACTTCTGTTGACAAATTTTACTATCTTAAAGGTTGAAAGTAGAGGAATGAAATACTGTCTGTAGCTTCCTGTTTCTGAATAAGAAACCTAAAAAAAAAAATTCTCCCTAATTCTTTACAGTAGGACAGAAGTATCATCTCCAAGTCACAAAGATCCTGAGTCAAAACTATCACTTTAATTGTGTTGGTTTGTTGGTTTACAAGAAGAAAATTGTGCAAGAAAGAAATAAGACAATCTCTCCAGTGAGAAATTTCTGTAATCACTGTGAAAAGACTTGCAAGAAATATTAGGACGTAGTATCCTTGTAAGTATACATGACCTTGACTGGCTTTTTCCACTACCCTTCATTGGAAAAGCAGTCAGAAGTTGTTAAATGACATCTCTTCAAACTACTCATATCCTCTACAGAGTTATTCTTTCAATTGATTTCAGTAAGTCTTCTCTACCTAGAAAAAGCAGAGAAAGGTAGTTACCTTTCTTCCCTCAAAACCAGTGTGTTTCCCATTTTCACTGGTTCTGATGAAGTGAAACACCCCAGGCTCAGCTCAGCTGCCCAAATGTCTGACATTGGAGACAGCACTGAGCTCCCTCAGCCTCCTTCTGCTGGAAGTCTCAGCCACACTACAGACCTCTTTTGCATAAACTTTCTAATCCACTCAGCAGGATCAAAATCACTTGAGAGAGAATTCTGGTCCAGAACTATTGAAAATACATCCTGTCATCCCAGCTACTACTAGCTTCAGAATCACAAAAAACATTCAAGGACAGCCTTGGCTGCAGATCTCTCAGGCTTTAGAGGCAAAATGGCCAATACCCTTGTATGCTCCATCTCTGTCATTAACAAGGACAGGAGGGACAGTGTTGGGTCACTTTTTGGGTCTTTGTTCAATATATATGGCATTATGGAACAAGACAAGAGGACAGTTTTCATGGTGGATATCCAGAAAATTTGCTGCAAAACTGGCAAGAATCATTAAAGTATTTATTTGGAGAACCAGCTCCAAATGAGCATAGCACTTTTTTTCTGAGATGTGGAGACATTGAAAATATTTTTCCCTTCACATCTGATTCACTTCAAGGATGTTTTGAGGCACACAAAGTAGGAGCAGGAGAAGAATATTATATAAATAAAATATCTTTTCCCCTTTCCTTCCCACTTCATGTTCAGTAAGATTCCTGATCTCAAAGTTTCTCAGGAATATGCCACCATTCACAGCCTGTCATGAAAATATGTTTGCTGATCTGCAGAGAAAAAGTACCAAGACATGAGCAGCATGAGGGGTAAGATTAGGGAAAAGAAAGTGGGAGGGCAAAGTGTCACAATCTTTTAATTGAAGAAAGGAGAGATGAAAGAACAGAGCTATCATCTCCTTACTGAGGCTGGAAAGCTGGATATGCTGATCTGACACTGCATTACATTAGTACCAAGCTGTATAGTCCATCAGGATGTAATGTGGAAAGAAGCAATTTGGTCTGAAGATAATGTATGAAATAGAGCCGTGGTGAAATGCATTAAAGTTTTTTTGAGGCTGGTGGTGAAAAGCAATCACATCATAAAAGAAATTAAACATTTGAAACTGATTTTTTTCCTTTTTCAAATGAATCCATGTAAACTAGATGCAAACTTTCCTCTCCTGCCAGTTCTGTGAAACTTTGGCTTCCAAATAAAAGAAAAAAAGGAACAAAACAAAATAAACATAATTTTTATTAAAGATGTGGATCAGAATGCCTTGTTTTATCATCCATTTGTAATGTTATAAGCATGCAAGTGTAGGTTCATTTCTTACAAATCCCTGTTCTACTGTCATTGGTGATGGCAGATTTCAAGATACAAGCCTGAAGATGGAGCTGAAATCTTTCTATTGTTTGAAAATAAATCAAACTAGTAGATATAACTTGGTGGAGGACAGGCGAAAAAGAAGATTTGCCTTTGGTTAGGCACAGAATTGTACCTGTCCTACAGCAGGGTTTGTTCCTCAGCAGCATAGTATTGTCCTTTGTTTTTGTTTGCTGACAATTTGAGCTGAGAGCTTTGACTACATACCAGGGGAAAACCAACAATTCAAAGCTGTCTTAGAATTGTTCAGATGTCCCACAACCAAAGGAAAAGCCTGGTGCTCTTCCCAAGTGGAATGAAGAAGGCTGCTCCCTTCTGGCTCCTTGACCTGGACCAGAAAAGCCCTGCTGCAGGTGCCTTCCCTGAAACAGTGCTGCACACAGCTCACAGGATGCCAGCACAGCCAAAATAATGCGCAGGATTTATCACAAAGCAGAAATATACGTGAAGGTGGGAGGAAAATGTGGCAGTGCTGTAACCCAGGTAAAAGCCAGAGCTCTGCCCATATATTCTGCCTCGCATTGCACCGGGCTTTGAAGGCTGCAGTCTGCTCTGTCATGACTACAGAGAGAATTTCCCCTTGAGTTTTGGCCTGGTTCCAGACAAGATGAAAGAGACTAATTATTGACAGGTTTTGCAATACTTTTTACATTCAACAACACATCTGTGACACAAGTCACCTAGGTCTTCTCAACTGATTTGATTCTCATGATGTTCTGATTAAAATTTAAGACAGCCTGGTAGATACATGTGGCTAGATTTTTCAAATATGCTCTGTTTCTCACAAAGAGACAGCTTGCTCATAAAGCTAGAATAAACACAGGAGCAATAGCAGGCAGGAGCAAAGAGCCAGGAATTACAGTGCACAGCAATCAAACACAGCATGGAATGAAGTGATGAAGTTTTCAGATGTGTTAGGGTGGCTTTAAACTCCTCGCTATTTTTAGTGACCTGCTAGAACACCCATATCACCACATAGGACAGAACACTTTTTTCTTCTAAGAATAAACTTGTTTTCTACAGGTCCTGGGGAGATCTTTTCTAGTGCTACAACATGAGGGGTTGGGTGATATACCAATAGGATGCCAAGTAATCCTACTTTGCTGAGTCACTTCACGGGATCACACAAGAGCATTTTGCACAGCCAATTGTTGTGATCTCATTAGTTCTTTCCCTTCACAAGCATCTCATTCACCCACTAAAAAATGTACACACAGTCTAGTCATTATTCCATTTCAGTTGCCTGGATTTTAAGCTCTGCTCTGTTCGTAGCTGTTCTGTGATGGGATCAAGCACAAAACAAATCTGCTCCTGATTCTTCCTGTCAACAAATGAAATAAAGACTATAAACTATCCTCTTCCTAATCTACTATTTCAGCATATTAGCTAACATAAACCTGTTCCAGTGACCCATGTAATAGCCACACTGACGTTTTATTCGTGGTTTCTCGGCTCCATATGTACATGATTAAAAACTACAGGGTATTTCTTTATGCAACTCTATTAATAGCTTGGGGGTTTTTTCCTTAGCTTTTAGGATAACATGCTTTGAGTTTGAAGGGCAGCTTGCATTCTGGCGTCAGAAGCTGCTGCAATATACATTTCAGTTTCCTCCAGTCAGCCACAGCAAGGAAATTGATGGCCTGTTCTCTGGGACCGTGTTCCTCTTTGGCTGCTGTCTCCCACACTGCTGGTGTATATCTGCTGTTTTCACTGGAAAAGAATGCAGGACATTCAAGCAATTCCAAGCAGCATCCTTGATGTCTGGACTTCATGGGAATGTTTCACACCGCAGTTATTGCTAACTGCTAACTTTCATGCCTCGGACTGGTTCCTTTGGCAGCACCCTCTGTTTTGCTCTCTGGGCAGACACAAACCAAAGGAGCCTTTGCTGCAAACACGAGGTGCATCACCATCTATCCTGCTGCTGCCAACAGGGAGACACAGCTGATGGCATCCTGCTATGTGGGGGGAAAAAAAAAGAGGGAAAGGAAAACAAATAGAGAAGTATTTTGAAAAAATAAAGTCCATCGTTGCTGCAATCTCCAGGAAAGGCTTTCAGCTGATTTCAAGGAATAGCTTGGAGTTTCAGCACCTTAGTGCAGTTAACAGGTATTTAGGCAAATTTGTGTGCATGTAAAGGAAGAGAAGTAAGGAGACAGCAGCTGTCTGAGAAATTCTGGCCCTCTTCATGATCTTCTCTGTGTTATCAAAACACATTTTAAAGCAGTTGCTCTCTGAAGAATGACTGGAAAGGTTTGGAGGAGGCAGGAGGCCATAAATGTGCCCTGCCACCTCTACCACTTGCACATCACTTCTGTGGCTAGTGCTGTCTGCTGTTAGGAGGTCAAAAGTCAGGTTGGGTTAACCATTCTTTATGGTCTTAAAGCTGGCAGCACATCAAAATATCTTTAACACTGCCTTGACATTGCAAGAATGAAGAGGGGGCATGGGAAGAGAGGGTTTATATTTGAAGCTGTTCCTCTAGTTGATTTGATTGATACCAGAGAGATAATACAAAGCTTGGACGCAGACTGAGTTTGTCAAAGTTCATGGGTCTTCAGATGGAGAGCTGGGTTCAGCTCCTCAAATTAGGGGCTAAAAAAAGTTCAGATGCCGATCTGGTTTGCAATTTTCATGTAGACTGTGAAAAATTAGGGCTTTGGACTGAGTTCACATACTGCACAGAAAATAAACTATTGTTTATGGGATAATGAAAAAAACCAAGATAATTATTATTAGGAAGCTGGTTCTATGTTCCATTCAAAAACTCTGAAAATCCCACAGGCTGTGGTGAGAAGAAAAACAGAGCAAGACAGGAGTCTTTCAGCAGATTATTTAACAGGCTTTTAGTGATGTTTTTTCCTTTCACTTGGAGTGCCTTTATATAGTGAGATAGTTGCAAAGTGCCATAGAAAAATCTGCTGAGCTCCAAGCCTTTCCTTAAAACATCTCAAACCCAACAGCAGCTCTCAGGGAGGGGAGCCTCCCTCCCCTGGCAGGTCCACGGCAGGCACAAGCCAGTTGCTTGCATTCTTCCCAGCAAGATTTTGAGAGCTGTCATCCTGATCTCCCTCTGCAGTCATTGGAGGGAGAGGTGCACATTTCCAGAAGGCAAGACCGATACTCAGCTCTGACGCAGAGCAGTTCAGCACACAGCACTGAATTCAAAGGGTGTTTGGGTTATCTACATTCCTCAGGAACTCAATAAAGACACCCAAATCAAATGCCATTGTTCTTCTGTAAACACTGAATGGATTAGGCATCTTTGTCAGCCATGAATTGGTGTAAACCCAAAGAATATAAAGCCATGAGGAAACTGCAGATATGAGAAGGGACAAAAAAAAAAGGAGAAAAGAAAGAACTGGGTTCAGTCCAGTTCAGATCTTTCCTGCTAGTATAATCATCATCTCACTGACAGAGAAGAAAAACACAAAGGCATTAATGGCTTGTTTGAGGCCACACAGGAAGCCTGAGAGAGGACTGAAAACTGAAACCATATCTTTAGGATCCAAATCCTTAACCACAAGGCCATCCTCCTTTTCATAGCTGTCTGTCTAAGGGAAGAGAAATAGAGTAATTCTGAATCCCAGGGGCCAATAAATTATGTTACCATGACATGTCGAATCAGTGCTTTGTGCTGGCTTATTTTTTTTTGCTTGCAATTACCTTAACAGGGATCACTGAGCTGCATTTATTGGCGGACCAGTACATAACTCAGTGGAGATAATATGTCTTACCATTTCAGTCGACCTACAAATGAGCTCAGCGCTCTCTAAATCTATTGTCCAGTGAGTAATGGCCCATATTGCAAAACGCCTCCACAATTTATCATCATCTGCAATATATTTTGAATCGACTTCTGACAACCAAAGGCTGCTGCAGATGAGGCTGAATGACACAGCTGGCTAGAGGAAGCTTGGACATACTGCCTGTATGTCTCTCTGGCAATAGTTCCTCATGTTTCTTATCACTCCTAGTGCTTTCAAAGATTGTGAAGGAGTGGAGAAAGGAATGAGTTTTCAGCAATTTTTTTTTAAAACACAACAATCTTAGGATCAAAGATGAGGTGAGACAAGGCCAGTAGGGAGAGGTAATGCCTTATTTTAGATGCATAAAATAAAAACATATGGCCTAATAAAAGATACTAGCTCTGGCCTGTAGTCTGGCTGGAGGTCAGTACCAGAATGCTGCTCTGGTGTGGTACACAGCCTGCACTATCTGGCGTTGCAGTCATGCACACACCACTTCTCCACAGCCCTCAGAAGAGCAGGAAGCCCTACACACTCATTTCAACACACAAACCAAGAGGTGGAATTTCATCAGCCTGCGGAGACCCTGGGGGGCACTAACTGCAACATCAACTCACACTGGAAACCCTGTATGTCAGCATGGCTCAAGAAATGATATATCTTCTTCCACATCCAACTGTGTTATTAGAGGTTTTGTTGTCCCCCAGTTAGAGAAGAGACACATTTGATGAGGTCCTATCCATGTACCCTTTCCTATTAGCTCATGCCCTTGAGTAATTCACAGTCATTTTAGGACCTTCTGAAAACTGTAGAGCTGCTGTGACCAAATTTCATGCAAATACCTGTGACTATTGGAGGCCATATTGGAGGGCTGGCTGATAGCTTACAACATAGACCATTTCTTCTATGTTTGAAGTTCTAGGACGAACCACATGAAATGCAATGAGAGAGATGGTGTCAAACTTTACATGCAGGAAGCACCTTACAGTCATTTGAGAATGAAATAGCTGACCTGCACATCTTCTGAGGCATGCAGGGGCTGTACTCTACCTTTATAGCCTTCACCCCTCCAGTCTTGTGCCTGTTTCAGGCTCAGGCCTCAAAGCTGCTCAAGAAGGACTTGGCCAGATGCAGAGATTATTTGCAAAGCATCCTGGAAATATGCAGTTTTGTGAAAGTTGTGCCTGGCAGCTACTTCCACACTTCCCACCAATGGAAAACAAACCCGAGTGCCAGAGGCTGTTCAGTAAAAGTTCACTAATAAACTTTGAACTGTGTGTTATAGGTATCCTTGTTAGCCAGTGTGTGTTATGTTTGGCTGTGGAAGTACCTCAGCTTTCATTTTATGCAAATGAACCAGTCAGAGACATCTGACAAAATCCTGTATGGCCTGGCAGCATGGCTTTCTGGACTCTGTTGCGCATGAATATACACCCAAATTAAAGTCATCAGAGTTTGGTTTCTCTGCTGACATACATTTCACAGAAATGGAAGGTGTCCCCATATAGGCTCACAGAAATGAGACACACTGACACCTGCTCTGGTTCCAGAATAAGAACTTCTAGTATTGAAAAGAAGCCACCTCACTGCCAGACTGCTGCAAGTTTAACACCATATTTCCCGTTAACTGTGTCATATTGAGGAAAGCCTTATAAATCTGAAGAAATCTATAAAGGGACGGTGCCTTAAATGGTTGTAAAATTTACATCAACTTTAAAAAACTTAATCCAGATGTTTGTGACTGGATTAATTACTTGTAAGTGTTCAGGTAGTGCGAGTCAACAATTTCTTGCTTGAAAGTTGCTCACAAGGGAGCTACTTTCTCCATGCACCATTTCTGCTGTGTAATTCATCACTTAGGCCCCATAATCATGTTTCTGATTCCTTGCTGAGTAACTAAACACATTCAGTCCTGTGGACATATTTAAATGAAGGAACATAGGGAAGAAACAAGCGAAAAAACTAGTGAACAGACAAAAATAGTTTTTCAAACATACCAATACCCTAAAGTAAAAAAGTCATGGCCCAAACACTTATGCAAACAAAGTCTTTGTGCAATCATTGAAATTAGTATCATCAATTAACCACAAGTTTGGTGGAGTTAGACAAGAACAGAAAAAGATTTAGCTACAAATGCCACTCTTACTAAAACCAAAGGTGTCAAACCTGTTCTACTTCAGCAGAGCATGGTCAGTATAGACATCTCTAGGCAAAGAGAGAGAAGGAAATAATCACCCTTCTCCTGTGTATTTCTCTCTCCCATTAGAGTGAGGCAGGTTTTGTTACATTGATTGAAAGGTGTACTTGGGAAAGGTACTGCTCAGGTCTCATTTCACTATAAAAAGTCCCTGGCATAAGGCTAGCTATAACTCTTCTAAACTATCAATTTTGAATGACTGTCATTAGGAAAGAATTTAGTAGCTTTGCATTTCATATAAGGTAATGGTTTCTAGAGGATTTGGGGGCAGAAAATAATGACTTTAAATGGTCTCAGGAGAAGTCTGAATGACGCACATCATTCAAAGCACCTGAGAGAGTCTGTCTTTTACCACCAAGTTTAAAAGCATCTATTAAAGCATCTATTACTTACCTTCTTGTTCCTGTCTAAGCCAGTTCCTCTAACACAGATAGCCTCTACTGCCCTACAATTGCCCTCTCAGCTACAGCTCATACCAGTCCTACCCAAGTTACCCGCAAAGAGAGGTAGGAGCTGAAAAGCAATGCAGGGGACACTCCTGTAGATGCCCTGGGGCCATTTTGAAATAAAGCCAATTTTTATGGTACTACTTCTTCAGCTGATGCTTTACAAATCAACATCTGGTGTGGTGATCAGAGGGAGCACTCTCAGAAGATTTGAAGCCAGTTCTTGTGATGAAGTGAATCACGATGGATCCATCTGCTGACAGTTACCACAGCCTTCCAACTTTCCATAGTCTCCTGTTGAGGAGAAAAAGTATTTCATGCTGTGTTCTGCTAATGGAAGTGCTGCACAGTTTTATTGCATGCTACTGTTGAGCTTTCGTGGAAATACTGCAGCAGCACCCAATTCCCGGCATGTGTGGGCACATGCAATGTTCTTGGAATCTTTGGAAATAATATATATATGAAAATTCCTGGTAATAAAATGTTATCAACTCACGGAGAGTCAGATTTTCCAGGCAAGTTCAGTTCTTTCTTTTGAGTAAGAAGGAAAGGCAGGCAGAGGAAGCAGACAGGTTTAAAGGGACAAGTATTGTAGCATTCAATTCCAGCAAGTTTGCATGGGCTGAAAGTGAGGGCAATATTTGTCATAAGGATGGTAATGCTTTAATCATCTCACAGCTCTGGCCACAATGAAACCAGTGGGACACATTGAGGAACTTTCTTCACTTCTTATTGCTTAAATTCTTTTTAGTGCAAAAAGTTCATGATACGACAGCAGATTTTTAGTATTTCCAGGATGGCTCTCTACTCAAAACCACCTAATCTTAGTTGTACTTGGAAGATTGATAAAAATAAGGAAGCAAACAACTGGGTTTGGAAGTGCTAACATGTTATTTTACTAGTTTTCAAATACTTTAACTAACATAACTGGACTCCAAGAGCCCTCCAGCACAGGCCACAAAACCAAAATAGGCTACACACAATTTCTAGACAGAGACAGATAAATAAATCTTACTATAGTACACACTAGAATTTGGATGAAAAAAGCATCTCTTTCTCACTCCATTGTGAGAGTCATGACCAGAATATGTGTTCTCTGTTCTCATTCTTTTTCTGATTCAGGCATCTAAATTCTCATATAATGTGGAGAAGCTGCAAGAGGACAAGACAAGGAAAAGTAAACTGGAATAAAATGCAGCATTCCTCAAGAAAGAATGTCTGCTCTGAATCAGGTAAAGATATGATATAGTCTTTGTTCTTGACTCCCTGATGAGTAACCATAGTCCACACTGTAGGACACAAATTACCCCTCAAAAGACCACTTTCTGTTTTGCCAACAATTCCAAATATGCTCATTCATTTTTAGGTCAGCCCAAAACAATTTATTTCCTTTTCACCAGTTGGCCAGAACACCAAACCCTCCAAACCTCAAATTATTTATATTTTCCTTGTCTCCAACACTGAGTCCTGCCAGAGTGAGCAATACATCTCTTGGGATTACACTGTTGCCTTCATCCATGATCACTTCATACACTGATCTTCATCCATGCTTTATAGAACAGAGTTCAGGACAACAACTTATAGGAGAAATAAATTTCAGGTTCTACAAAATTATTTTCAAAGAAAACTTGGAGATGTAAAAATCAAGATATTTACTGGACCCAAGGATATCCAAAATGACAAGAATCACTTTAAATATGGCTGTTTCCTCTACTGGGTCTTTATTAAGCTGCATCATCAAGATGGATCAAAAGAAACGAACAATGAAGAGTGCACAGAGGGTGGTAAGGAAGCTCTTCACTGGTGATAATAGCTGTGTTTGATCTGCCTACAAAGAAGACTTTTAAATAGAAGGAAGATGTATAGGGGAACGGGAACGGGAGAGGTGCAGAGGACAAGAACAGGCAGTTGCAGATAGAAGAATGCTTTTTTCATGTTTTTGTTCTCATTCTTGGCTACAGACCTCTGAGGTGATTTCAGAAGGGTGTAGAGCTCCAAGAGGAAATATGCTCTCGTAAAAGGGATAGTACAGTTATGGTTGAACAAGTAGTCTTGTATCCTTGGAGACATTCTATTTTATTACCCATGACCGAATTTTTCTTTATCTTATTCTGAAACTCAGAATGTGCTTTACAAATCTGATTCAACCCGGTTTTGATTTTCCTCTTGCTCCAAAACATTCAGCATGCTGCCTGTTTTGGGTCAGAATTTAACAAAGCACAGAAGCTCATACTTCAGCACAGCTGATATGGAAAAAAAGGCCTTTTAAATTCATTTAGCCACATGCATAGATGACTGAAAAAAAAATACAGATAAAAAATTATTGCCAAAAAAAAAAAGTCAAAAAACCCCACCAGAACAAGAATAAAAGAGAGGCAGTATTTAATATAAATAACTGTAGTTCAGGGGAAAAGGCTGCACTTACAAAGGTGTTGCAGGAGAGAGATTTGTACACTGATGCTGCCTGCCTGAAGCTGTCCATCAGGAGGTGAGCAGACCAGCTCCAAAGGAGATTCCTTTTCAAGGTGTCCCTCAGTTCCTACCCTGAGAACTGTTCTCCACTGCTGTCCTGTACAAGAGAGCAGCAACACTCCAAATTCATAACGGAGGACTTTTCACACTTCTGGGTGTCTCCCCATAATTGCTCTAATTCTGCACTGTTGTCAGGGTTATTGGACCATCCTTGTGCAAGTTTTCAACTAGATGGTTGTCCTCAGATATGGTTATTGAACAGCACATTAAAGAGTTCACAACAGAATATGTACTGTACATATATATATAGACATAACATGAAGAATGGCCAGGGATGTAGACAGAAGGAATAATATTGCAACTGAAGGGGATGTCCCACTTCAAAACTTCACTTCTTCTCCCTTCATTTCAAGGGATGAGAAACAACCTTACATATCGAGACAGAATGTTAATATTTATGTGAAGTATTTATTCTTAATTTAAAGTTCAAACCTCTAGACCATAGCCAACTCTCATTAATTTTTATTTGTAACAAAATTCATATATGACAAAGTAAATTTAAAAAAAAAAAAGTAAAGCTATGGAGATCTGGATAATTACAGCTGAGTCTTACTGACACCATAAATCATGAAAAACCCTAGAAATACTTGTAACTATGTCACTCTAAATTTCCCTTTGGGTATTCTGTGCATTATTGCACACACTCTCTCTATAAATGCAGGTTTAAAAATCCCCTGAGTTTCAAATGGCACTTTATTAGGGAGCATTTAAATCATTTCTGAGAGTAAGATCAATTTAAGCATGCAGAATTTTTATTAGTATCACAAAAGAGGAGTCCAGCTGTTCCTATGGAGCAAGCCTGTGTGAACCAGGCTTCAGAGCAATTTCTGCTGTGCCAGCCATGGTGTTAAATGTTGGCCAAGAGGGACCTTTGCAGAATGGAGCAAACTGACTATGCAGCACAGCTGAGGAAACACTGCCTCACATTTTGCATTTCTTATTAGAGTGACCTAGTCCCTGAATCACCCAAGCAAGCCTGTCAGAGCTCTTGATCTCACAGCAGCAGCAGGCACTGTGCAAAGCACAATATAAGAAATTCCTCAGCCCCTGAGAACATGAGAGAAGGAAGGTGGGAGTGGGAGGCGTCAAGTCTAAGGTATTTGTCCATCAGAGAAAAGCATCTCTGTTCTGGGAAGCAAAGAGTTTGGCCACTGCAACCAAATCACAGCTTGGCATATTATCTGTTTTAACCAAATGCATAAACACTGGATTAGGCGGGATTTTGCAGTCAGACTCATGAGCTCACTCTTAACCACCAGGAATATGCCTCCTAATTTGGGAGTCACTATTACAGTGGAGGTAGCTAAGCCATCACAGGGTATCCCCTGGAGCTACTAGATTTTATACCAGTTATGAATTTAGCTACCCCTGGAGCCATTTTTATTTCCAGCAAGGCATTCTTCTTTCAATGAAATATATGCCTTTTTAAACACATGAGGAACATTTATCAGAATAATTGATCTTTTACTCTGAATGTTAAAAAAAATAAAAAAGTCAGACAGAAAAATGGACTAGGTCTGCCCTAGTTGGGCCCTGATGGCAATTCCAGAGAGAAATGTTTTAATTGCCAAAGAAAGTCCCTTTTGCCAAAAATCATGTCTTTATGGAGCTTGTCAGAAATTTTCAGTTTCAGTCCAAAAAACTGCTGTAGTGAAATCCAATCACTGATGACAGCAAGATTAAAAGTGCACAGACTGGCTGCCTAAATAGCAGTTAATAATAGAACAAAAATGTGGATTTTACACAGTTGCTTCATAGCAAAATTTTTCATAGGACATAGATTTTAATACCAAATGCCCATCATTTTATCCCTTGGCGTTTCTTGAATACATGGAAAATGTTGGATTGAAATACAGAAAAACAGAAGAATTACTTAACGGACATTTTCTTTTCTCTAGTGACAATTGAACAGTTAATAAAATTAGTTAGAAGTGGGTACTATTGGAAATACAAAAATGTTTGAATCCTTCCCAGTCTGGAGCTCTGATCTTGAGTCCATACCTTTACTAAGGCTTCTTTACATTTTAGAAGGTTAAAGAGCACTGTTTGGATAGACAAAGCAGTGGTTTTACCACAGAAGTATGAAAAATTAAGAACCAGAATGAAAAGTAGTGTAATTGTACATTTTGACCCCGTTATGTCCACATTTATTAAGCATTCTACTTTTAGTGAAACATTAACAGAGAACACTGGAAAGCTTTTTCCCTTGATGGCGTGGATTGTAATATGATGGAGAACAGAATTAGGAACCACTGAGTGCAGAACAGCAAGGCAGCCACTAAACCCAAGAATATTAGAAAAGACTTATAGCTATGCATCTTCAAAAGCAAACAAACAGTTCCCCACAACCAAGAGCTCCTTTTCCTCAAGAGAAGATTTTTGAGAGGTAACACTGGTTAGTGTTGCAAATAACTGCACAGGTTGATGAATGCTCTATATAAATGTATAAGGTCCTTCAGGCTCCATTAAGAAGAATCTCAGCAGTTACAGAGAGTAAGAAAAAAAAGACAAAGTAGCTCCATTCAAGTCTATTGGACTGGAGTCATAGCATAGAAATCTACAGTGTGCTATAATCTGGGGACACAAAAAGGTTTGGGCTCTAGATTTTAAATCACTGAAGAAGGCAAGGGCATCTATTGTCCTTGAAGGCTGAAAGAATCTACTCTTTAAAACCATCCAGAGATGGAAAATAATTTTAAATTTTCTCCAAGGGAAATTAAAAGGTACCAAACATGAGCAAACCCTTTACAATACTTTAACCTTATTAGTTAATGAATTAATTAGACTTATTAATTAATTCTTGTCCAGCAGCTGAGCTGTTTTCAACCCAACAGGTGATTTCTCTCTGTTTTTATTGCTGTGATGACTATGACTGCAAAGAAAAAGACAGGGGTTGTTATTTAATAACAATAACAATAACAATAGTTCTTAACAGAACTTGCACCCAGCCATCCCGCCAATGAAGCAATTTCTATTTATCTCCTTGCTACAATATCATGGAAGAATAATGTGACTCAGGAAAGCCACCATGGACAAACAGTACTGCTCTTCTGCCTCTCTTTTAGAATGTTGGTACCTCAACTGTACTATGTTTCTCATTGAGAACACTTTCCTTCTTCCATGTTCCAGTGTCCATCCCTCAAGAGTTTATATTAGAAATGAAGACCAAATTGTAACTTTTGGGTTTAAAATCAAGTGAAAGAGCTGTCAACATAGTATTTTAAGCATTTTCCAGACACTGATCTGGTTAAACCCAAATGTATAGGGCAATGCAAAAGACATTATTGCCTTGATTCAGTAAGGAATTTGTTTTCTTACAGTTACATGGCTGGCTGCCATTATTAGATGCCATTACCTTAGACATTATTAGATGATGAACATCATGCAACTTTTTTCAAAACTATTCAGAGGTATTTAAGTAAAACTTCTTTTATACATCTGAACTGCCCTAAAATTACCCATACACACAGGAAAAAAACTGTCCTTGTAAGTGTTTAGTTGGAAATCTATCTCTTCTTCTGCCCTTTAATCCTACCTCCTTACCTTAAGGGGTGAAATTTTCTTGGAGATTTGAATCCCACTTTAATCAAGACAAGTTTTGATATTTACCTTGGTGGAGCCAAAATTTCACCCCTAAAGTGTTAGAAAAGGAAACTAAAGAAGAATTAAATTATGAAATTATTAGAATTAAATTAAATAAGCTAATGCCAAGATACTTGCAATGTACAAAGATAACATATTAAGCAGAGAGACAATTCTGTGCATAGTACTTTACACTGCTAATCAAAAAATAAACCACTCTTGGAAAATAAATGCAAATTTGACTTAAATAGAAAAAAAAAACCAAATTCAATTGAGTTATTCTCTTTTATCCATCGAGGAAAGGACTCATCAGTATATTACTTATTTCACTCTTGACTATTCCTTGGCCTTTTAGGTCTTTTTAACACAGAATTCATCTTTACATTTGCACTCATACATAAGACAGAAAAAATTCATAGGTTCATTCAATTCTCCTGTCCACTGCTTAAAATCTATATTATGCTTTTCCTTCCTGCATTTTTGAAGATGAAAGTAATTGAACAGGTGACACTCTTTTATTCCTCTCTGTTTGCCAGAGCCTTTGGGAAACCATCTTTGATAGTGGCAAATTTAGTTATTTCCCTGTCTAGGGAAAATCCAAAAGAAAATTCTCAGACTGCTTCTAAAAGGACTTAGAAGCAAGTATTATGAAAATCCTGAATGGCATTTCACCTGCAGAATTAGTAATGTGCATTTCAGTTGCAGAATTAGTAATGCGCTATAGACTAAATTTTGCCAAACCCCTATTGTTAAAAACCATATGTCTTTTTCAAACTAGCAGAGAAAGCTCCTGAAAGAGAGTCCCCTTTGCTAGTGCTTAAAAAGCATCTTGTCAATTTTCAGACTCTGCTGTACTTAATGGCAATTAGAAAGATGAATCAGCCTCTCTTTGTTCAGTTATTGATCCTTTGTAGACACAAAACATTTAGCTGTTTGCAACATTTTCAAGGGACTCATCAAGATAAAGAGAGATGACTGTTTATAAAAGGCTCCCTTTCTGTAATACAGCTCTAGAGGATACACAATTCCACTAAAGGAACATGGTACTAGGAACAATGGGCATTTCAGAAGAGAATGCATCAGTCTCTGCTTATTTTCCATGACAGTGGAAACATTCTCAGAGATACACAAACATACCTGCCACATCATTCTCTCAAGACAAAAAAAAGTCTTCTAAGGACATAAATCCAGCTCCTTCCAGTCAAGCATGAATCACGCAGTTCATCACAAGATGTTTCCTCTAGAAGGGTCAGCACACAGCTTTCAGCAGACTCCACCACAGACAGGTCTTTTTCTAACAGCAGTGATCTCAGAACCTCAGTGGTGTAACGACACACACTTTCAGTCTTACTACATGAGTTCCTTCAGCTGAGGAACAGGTGGTTACTCTGCTGAGTTATTTTTAAGGATGTGACATACCCCTTTGGAACTCCAGGCATTTCAAATGATGGTTGTACTAATGCACAAGAGTGGGTTAACATCTTGGTGAAGGCTTTTCAGCATGAAGAATACAAACACCAGAGCCACAAGAGTACTTCTTATAGGAAGTGCCTGTCTCAGATAAGCTCTTTTGCTACACTCCTCTGACTGCATTGATGAGCTTTCCACTATGACAGGATTTTAGATATTAGCTCACATTTACACAGCTACCTGCAGAAACCTGAAGCTGTGCTCTTTTCATGGAGCTGAATCCCACATGCAGTTTCCATCCTAAGACAGCCAAGCACCACGTTAGCTGTGCCCTGCAGTGACTGAATCCCTCTCTTGCCTCCTCACACAGCCCAGGTCCTCAGCATATCCTTCCTATGCCTTTCCAGGAAAGGGCTGGCACCAAGCCTAAGGTTTATCAAACCCAAGATCTTGTTGGGCAAGTGTCACACCCAAGCCTGGAGGACTCTTGGAGCACTGCAGCATTAGTTACATTTGCAGCATCGTTGCACAAGGGTGAGAATGATTACCTGCAGGCAGTCTGGGTGCAAGCCAGCCTTACCTCCCTCCTGCAAACACTTGAGCAATCTCTAAGGCCCTGAGCAGTACTTCAGTAGGTCCTCAAAATGACCCAGTGCTCACTAAACATGTTTCTACCTCTTTCCCCATGGTCCCAACACCTGACCACTGAGGGAAGTCAGTTCTCTGTAATGCTGGAGCTAGATCCTCCCTGGCGCTCATCACCACTCTATCCAAGCACAAGACATTTCAGGAGTCCTTTTGAGACATCTTTCCCTTTGGGCACTTTTACTATCATTTAGCATAAGAGAACTGTTTAAGTGAGAGACAAGTCAGTACAGCCTGGAGAGCAGACCCTGGGCTGTAAATGGCATCATGATGCCAAAAGAAAGCAGATGACTGCTAAGTCTCAGGACACCTAAAAAACCAGTATGTAACACCTTAAAGGATTGATCATTCTGCATATCCCAAGCTTTACAATGAGCAAGGGCCTGCTATCATGACAGTGATGTAGCCCACATGGAGCAATGGATCTGAATTCACCTGGTTCATATATCGCTGGTTTTGGTGCAATATACATTGATACAGCTTGCTCTACCACATCACTCATCACATCCTGAATACATTGGTTGCTAATGCATTTTTTGGTTTGAGCTGTTTCACTGCATAATATGGCCTTATGAGACATTTTTTTAAAAAATGTTTATATATGAACCATATTTTTCAATTTCTGCTCTCAGTCTCCAGACAGAGAATGGTTATTCTGTAATATAATAAGAGCTATTTACTGGTATTGGAACCACAGACTTACTGTAAGTTTCACAGCTTTCAAAATGCAATGTAAATCTTCCCTTTTTTGTTTCAGCCCATAACAATTTATTGCCATAATCACATCAACACTGTCTCATTGTTTCAAAAAATTTTTTTTTAAAAGTTGGTTGAAAAGCAGACTGTGAAATACTTGTTTTCAAATTTAAATTTTAATAAATTGCTGTAGAACAGATCATCCAGAAGCTAGTTATTAAAAAGCAACTGAAGTCTGACTGGCAGTTTAATTTTCTTTTTCTTTTTTATTCATCTCTTTATGTACTCTCCTCTGACTCGGGTTTCCTCAAACACACATACACAAATACATACTGGTATTGACTGCTGAAGATCAAAATTGTGTCTCTGTCATGTTGGGGAAGTAAAAAATCCCAGACAGAAACAACTAAAGAGAAAAAACAAATCCCACACCTCAAAGAAACCCAAGAAACCCCAGATCTCAAAACTCAAACCCTTCAATTCCTAAGCACACAGGAGGTATGCTTATTGACTGGGCATGTTGGCCCATAGGACTAAATAAATAACTTTATTTGCAGTTCATACCTGGAGCTTGACCCAAAGCTCTTTAATATCCATGGGTTTTTTCCCACTGACACTCTCAACAGGATTTGAATCAAAGCTTTGCTGTCCTTCTCAAGCTAATCTTGTGCAAGCCTTGCCAGCTCCATCTGTCTTCAAACCTCTGCAGATTAGTCCACCCTTTTCAGCTCTGTACATATCACTAAGGAACCTAACTCCCCCGAATCAAATCTGTTTTGCAACTTGAAATCCTCATCTGGGCTTGTAATTTGGTGTGACTGACATATCCCCAGACTGGTGATTTTCTGTAGGCCTCAACATTGTTTCCTATGCCACTTGTTTATGAGGGACAGAGGATTAAGGAGCCCTCTTCCAACCACTCAAATTACACAACATACCCACCCCAAAGTCCCTGCAGTAAGAAAGAAGTGATATCCAGAGATGAGTACTGGCATAAGAAGCCCTCCTGTCTGTGACAAATTACTGCCCTTTAATTATGGTGCAGGAGGTGGGCTGGCACTTCTCAATTTGTTCAACAGAGAAGTCACCACTTATCATAGAATTATTTAGCAATTTGAAAAAGAAAAAAAAAAGCCATATGTAACACTGAACCAATGTGACAGAGAATTTAACACCAAATGGCATTCAATAGAATTTATATAATTTTAAATTTACCCAGCCTTATTGTTGAGGTAGTGGATTTTGCTCACTTTATGTGACAGAATCAGAGTAAATAAGTGGATTTTTATTTATTTTACACTAGAAAGGGATTGTTGTTCATGTACTTGTCAGTCCAACTTCATTCTTCTTTTGCACAAGATCCTAAGGAAATTGGGGTGTCCTGGAATGAGTCAGGTCTCTTAAAACAGACTTACTGGAAGAAAATATGTTAAGTTGGTTGCTAATGCATTTTTGAGTTTCTTTACCACCAATCCTTTATTTCAGCTTCTTTTATCTTCTTCCTTCTTATCTTACTCTTTTGCCCCCAGAGCTTCCATCCTCTCAGCTGAAGCAAATGTTAAACCAATTGTTTGAGTGACTGCATGCTAAGGAAGGAGAATGTGTCTAGGGAAGGTTGGTAAAAGGGAGAAGGGATGCTAGCAGTGGGAAGGAAAAGAGAGGGGAACATTTAGATGTGATTCTAAAGAATTCTATTTATTATCTCTAAAATTAATCTATTACTTTTTTTTTTAAAGATCCACTTTAAACTAGTTCTAACCAGTCAGATGTTGTTCACTTTATGTGTCTGGTTCTGCTTAGGCCATGTACATAGAACACATCTGCATTTTTCACACTTGTATTTTCAAGAAATGTCTTTGGTCTCTAAATTTCTATATTCTGGTGGCACAAATCTTACAGTTTGCTACTGCACAATCAGAAAAGTTTTCAGCTATCCTTCAGCTTTGCACTGTAGAATATAAAGTCCATTTATGATCCTTGATTTTTCCATCACCTAACTCCTCGGCGAGCATTCCACATTTTCTTGAAAGCTATTTCCTTTCTTAAGTAGTCAACCTAAATTTAGTAAAAGCTGGGATGGTGATGACCTTTACTCCTATTTATCCACAATTAGGTAATTCCACAGCCACTCAGAGCTCCTTCACCAAGTTATTTGTCTTTGTGTCACTGTGTTACACACTAGGAATGAACTGATGCCTGCCTGGCTAGCCAGATCTCATTTGGAAGGACAGACCCATCAGACCTTTTAACATCAACATTATTCAATCCTGAGTCACACAAGTAGGTTATCAGGAAGAAGACTTACAACATTTTAACCTCATAACATATGAGCACAGTCTGATTTTGAGGTGATACAACATTTTTCCCACCCAACTCATTCCTCAACTTATAAAACCAGATCCCAGAAATTGGCACTGCAGTGCTCAATCAGAAGGCAGAAAGATTTTGCTGTAACTATTTCTATAATTACATCAAAACAGACAAACAAAGTGCAGGGTAGGGGAATAAAAGAGAACAAAAAAAGAAAATAAAAAGATATCAAAATAGGAGCAAGTCCACTCCTCTATAATGTATAGGATTTCTCATGTAATTACTCTTCTTTCCTTTAGCAATTGGAATTTTCACCATAATCCTTTATTCTCCTGATTTTGGGGCTTCTGGGAATGAGAATTTTTTTAAGAAGACATTACCTTTCTTTCTCTCTGTCTGACAGAATTACCAGCTGTTTTGTGTTGGTGGCAAAGCCCAGTAATCTCCATAGAGCAGTTGGAGGCAGAGACACTTATTTTAAAGCCTCAGCCCTATCCTGACCTGAATTCCTAAACCTCAGTGGCTTCACTTCAACCCACACATAGCCTGACACAGAACCCATGCTAGTATTGTGTATCTATTGCTGTAGAACCCACACAAAGGAGTTTTTCTTCCTCAGACCTGAGACTCCTGTTTGGCATCTCCCCTGAGGCAGCATCACCAGAATGGCAGCAGAAAAAGTCACTAATAAAGAACTAGCTCAAAAGAAGGGAAAACCACATGGAAGCACATAGACACACACATGAAACACTCATCCCATCCCAGGACAGGATGGGCAGAGACACTGCAGACTCAGCCCTTCCTGAAGAGAAAGGTCACCAATGAAAGCTGAAGGGGGAAAGAGATGAAGAAATATAAAGGGGCCTTTCTTTCCTGAAATGGAGTCTTTTTTTTCCCATAGGACTCAATCTTTCAGTATGTGCAGGCTTAAAACCTTTTGACTCTGATACAGATTTGTCCAAGAGGACTTCAGGACTGAACTCCTCAGTCTGAGGGAAGTCACCTAAGGGAGAACTTGCAAACTACACTCAGATGAAGACACACAAGTATGATGAACATGCACATATTACCCCAACATTATGGATTACAGCCACCAAATTTATATCTTGTAGGACTGTTGTATTCTACACCTGTGATTTTCTGTGCTTTGGTAATACAAGGTAGCTGAAATTCACCAATTATTTGACTGGTAATTCTCAGCAAGTATTTCTACCATCACTAAAGATGATAGTCTTGGCAAGTTCTTTAGAGCAAGAAATAAATATTTGAACATGATGGCATTTCTAGGATTTTTCACTCCAGTATCATCATATAGGGCATATCAAATGGCATGGCAGACAATAGTTGTGAGATTTATATAAAAGGAGTTGATAACCAATTGATCTTGGTGGCTAGGAAGACCACAGAAACATGTAAGAGCCTTATCCTGTGAGGAACAGAGAGAAGAGCTCCCATTTAGAATTTATGGCTTAAAATACAGCGACAGAAAAGTAGTCATATTTGTTGTAGTGATGTTTTAGGGGAGTTTCTATGTTTTCTCTTCAGCTGAGAAATAGCTTTTAGTCCACCTACACACACACACACACACACACACACACACACAGTCCTTCCCTTTTGGGAAGGAATCCAGGTTCTGAATTAATTCAAATGTAAGTTTTATTTATCCTTCAGGACATATAAGCAGTAAAATAAGTTACACTTATGCTTCGTTTCCAAAGCCAAATAAAGCCAGGGAAGCCTTTAACTCCTATCAGCAGTCTTTGTTCTTCTTTCCCCTGACCTTTTCTGACCAACAGGGGCTATCCCCAATAAGGCCTTCAGGGATCCCGGTCTTCACCAGAGTCTCTGACACATAGAATTACAGAATCAGGATGTAGCGAGTAAAACAGGAGGAAAATTGTATATATCATAATGACATGTGATAACAGAATGGTGGCTTCAGGGGAAAAAAAAAAGTGGGGGAGGATTATTTCTACAGTGGAAGATGACTGGCTGATGAAAATGGGAAGTCTTAGAGAGAAGCCAAGGTGGGAAAACCCCCAAACACTGAGACTTTCTTCTGTGACAGTCATATTTACAAGCAACAGTTATGTGCTCACACTAACCACTCAGAGTGTCAAATATTTAAACCTGAGTAACTTTCACTTGGCTGGAGCAGAGGCACAAGCGGATCAACAGCAGCTGCTGCTGCCCGGTGCCCTGTTGCATTTACCCCAGGAAAACTGAGAATGCCTCTCTCCCAAGACCCCAGCAGCCAAAGTTGGACACAGAGCTGGGCAGGGGAACCACAGGCCCCTCAAACCACTTGTCCCAAACACTGGTTGGCTCTCCCGTCCCCTCAGCTGCCGTTTGAAGGGCTCCAGTTCCCCAGGAGGCCCTGAGACCCCTTATGTTAGGTCAGGACAAAAGCCAAAATAAAACAGCCTCTGATTGCCAGCTGAGAACAAGGCCTGACTGCAGGAGGAATGGAAATAATTCCTTGTAAAGTGGTGTCTCTAATAGGGGGGTTGCTGAGAAATAACAGTTCTGGGTGTATTTTTATTTGATTCCTGGAGCTGGGCTCCCTCTGGGAGCTATAACAATTTCCCCCACACTTGGAGCATCCAACTTTGAATCTCTTACTAGTGTAAAGCTCACTGTAAGTTGTTTAAGCACAGCAGATTTCTTGAGAGTTCTACACTGCCTTATGCACTTGTTTAAACTGCACTTCCAAAAGCAGTCAATACCCAAGCCCTCATCCAATCCCACCTTACTAAAGTGCCTCCAACCTTATGAACCTTAAGAGAAATATTCACACAATACTCCCACATGCTACTGCTGAGTACAATAGAGAAACACAGGGAGATGAGGACAAAATCCAGAGACAGGACAGTGGAGGCAAGTTTCACCGCATAAGAGCATGAAATAGCAATGTCACTCAGAAAGAAATGTTGATGGTGCCTACCTCAGGAGAAGGCTCCAAACTGAAGGGCCAAGAAAAGTTAAGGTACCTCCAGCACCCAGGAGAAAGGAGCAGGGCTGAAGGCTGATCCCATTCCATCCCAGGTCTTGCTAGCCAGGGGCAGGCATTGCCCTTCTTGTTAGGGGGCAGGAGGAAGAGGCAATGAACTTCATTTGAAAGGGCCATGCCGTTCCCACACACTGGATTGGGAGCACTGGTTCTTAATATACTGTTCTGGACTTCATTTCTGCCAAAACCTGAGCTTTTCACAGGTGACTTTCAGGCACTTAGGTAGCCTTTTGGATCTATCATTACAAGGTTTGCCAAAGATTGCATAGGAAGGCTACAGCAGTCCAAGGTCTTGAACCTTGGGTCTCATGTAGTCCATATGGAGGTGATAATCACCATGTCTTTCTTCCTCTCCAACAGGTTCTTTTTAAGAATTACCATCATTAAATGAGAGAAGAGTTATGTCCCATTATAAAGTACATGACCAATCATATAGCCCAGATTTAATGCATAGCAGCCACTTGCATCAGCCTGCCAGCAAGCTTGTGTGACAAAGAATTATTCACAAGATGGCAACGGGCCCGAGCTGGCAAATGCCTTTGAAATCAGAAGCTGTAATTACACATGCCTTGGTTTGGGATAATTAGCTAAATATGGGTCTCCTCTTGGAGAGAGGTAGTTTCCAGCCAACACTGTGTTTGACTTAAGCAACAACTACGAAACACAGTAGAGCCCAGGAAAACTATGGTCTCTCCTTCTTCCCGGGTCGAGCTTTTCCAGCTTCATCCCTCATCCTGAACCTCCCAGCAGGACAGCAGGATGTCTGCCTGACTCCATACACACATTGCCATCCTGTGGCCAAGTCCTGCCAGCACACGTCACTGTCGGCAGGAGGCAAAAGAAGCTCCTGGGAGCCCAAGGCTGCTGCTTCTAGAAAAGGAAGGTGCCACGTGGCACAAGAAACACAAATCTTTACAGTTGTCACAGCTTGAGATAGAAAAAGCAAATCCAGCCACCTTTTTTTAACCTTGTAGTTCAAGGTGCAGTTGGATTTATGATTCAGGGGACTATTGAAGAACATCTGAATAACCACAGAAACTCAGAATAATTTAGGCTGGAAAAGACCTCCAAGATCATTGAGTCCAATGACAGATCACCACCCTGTGAATGAGACAGCACTAAGTGCCACATCCAGTCATTTCTTGGACACATCCAAGGATGGTGACTCCACCACCTCCTTGGGCAGCCCATTCTGATGCTTAAGAAGCCTTTGCATGAAGGAATTCTTCCTCATGTCCAGTCTGAACGTCCCTTGGTACAGCTTGAATCTCTGTCCTCTCATCCTATCACTAGCTGGCTGGGTGAAGAGACCAGCCCCTCCATGCTACAACCTTCTTTTCTACAGGTAGCTGTAGAAATAATAATAATAATAATAATAATAATAATAATAATAATAATAATAATAATAATAATAATAATAATGACAACGTTGAGATGCAGGTAATGAGAATAGGAGCTCGAGGGAGAGGGAACATCAGGCTTCAAGATCTTCAGCAAAAACAGAAGTGGACAATGCTGAATTGAGCCCACATGGAGCATCAGGGAATAAAAACCAACCGGGAAATGTAAACACAAAGGAAAAGACTCGACATGACAGATGACCCAAAAACCTCTGGAAATGTGACATACTTCCCCCCCCCTCCCCTCCCCACCAAGAGGCAGTTGGAAGGAGGAGATGACTTGATTAGGGTGAGTGATAAGAGAAAGAAAGCAGAAACTGGATGGGAGCCTCAGGGTCACTGGTCCTTTTCAGAAAGTTACCCTGGATGTTGCATCCAGCCTGCCATGGCCAGGGCAGGGGAGACGTCCAATTTTAGTAAGGCTGTGTTTTGGTCGTCTAATCCTTTTGGCCTGCATGGAGGAGGCAATATTCCCCTTGTAACTGCTTAGGAAGGCAAAAGGAAAATGTTGATTAGCACTTAGCAGAGGAAGTGGCTTATTTGGCCTGATTATAATCATGGGAACTTTGTTGCCTCTGCTCCAGTGACCACATTGGTAGCATTAACTGGAAAGCTAAGTAACTGGTAAGGAAACTGCTGAACCAACCTTAGTCTGATACTGCTTGCGTAATTTGCCTTGAGAGGACATGCAAGGAACATCAACTTACTTTATACATTGTGCCCTTGGCGGCTTTCCCCTGAAAAAAGCCATTTTACAGCTCCTTATTCGGTCAAAATGTGCCTCTCTTTCCCCTGGGTGGCTGCTTGGATGGTGATAAGGTTTCAGCAGGGTCAGAGAGCAAAATGTGGTCCTGAATGTCCTATCACCACTAAATATCCTGAACTAGACAATTTTATCTAGAGAGACATTTCTGGGCAAGAGATTGGGCTGTGTATGTGTGTTTAAAAAATTTACAGTGCTATTGACATTCATTTCATACGGGATCCCACAGACCAGGGGAAAATTATGAAATGGTATTTTTATAACTGACATATTTTATGGTTGTATTATTAAATGCTGGAATGCCATAGTGAGAATTTTCTGATAAATTAACAGCTCCAGTCAAAGTACTTATCAATTAAAAGCATTCACCTCAGCATGGGCTGGAAATCCTTTATGGGCAGCTAGAGCTTTTCCAGGGTCATGCCAGGGTAGAGCAGCCCAAGGACTGGTTCAGGTCATGCTTTACACTTCTTTTCAGTGGTGCATTTTGGTGGAGGATATCAAAGCTCATTAAAGCACCATGTGGGAAAATGATTTTGTTTGGAAGATACAAACAGAAAAGAATAATTAAAGGGTAACAGAATACTGGTCCACTTAGTGCTGAAACAGACACCCTGGGCTTCGGAGCACCAAATAAAATTACCCTGAAAAATATCCACATAATCCTCCCGTCTTCTCTTTCTTCTTAGATAAGAGTGGGGCAGAATATTCCAGGGATTTAAGGCATCATTTATTTACATGGCCATATTTTAATCATCCTCAAGAAGCTAAGGTTACACAACCCCAGCATTCAAACAATCCCCTACCTTGCTGTTTATAGGAAGTAGGGCCTGACATTCATAAAGTCCCCAGGCTGCTCCAAGGGGACAGGAGAAGAGGATTGGGGAGGAGGAGGAGGAGGAGGAGGGAGGAAGAGAGAAGGGAAAGGTCAGCTCTCTTTTTGAGCATTTCTGAGCTTGCTGGCAGCTTTCAGCGTGTGGGTGGTAGGTGTATCGGCTGACATGGGGAAGTGTAAGCGTGAAGCTGGCCACCCAAGACCTCAGGGTCACTGCTGACACTCCAGATCTCCAAGCTGGGGAAGGCACCTGCTCCCTTGCCAAAACAAACCATCTCCTGCTATGGGCATACTTGAAAAGACCTGCTTTTGTCAGCCCAGGGGGAAGAGGGAAAAGGGAGGGGGAGAAGGGGGAGGAATTAGAGGGATGTGGGGGCTTTTGGTTTTACTTAAACAGTCTCAAATATCCAGTTTACAATGCAGCGATGTTCTTCAGAATTTATTAAAGGGTGGGGGGGGTTCGGGGGGAGAAAGGAGCTGAGGAGACTTGACTCCAGATCTGGTGAGCATTAATATGCATCGTGCTAGAATTTCATGAGGCAAGCGAGTTTTGTAGCCCTTGCTCTGGTGGTCCTCTGCTGACAGGATTTCAAGCCGCTATTTGTTATCTTTAGGCCTGATAAGTACATCTGGTTTTGATTCAGGTGGCCGCGAGCTTGTCTCAGAGTTGAAAAGGGTGCTTTGCTCAAATTGAATTTTCTCACAAATTTCAAACTGGGATGAGAACCAGAAGAAGCTGGGCCCTGTCACACAAAACTCCCGTTTTGCTTGCTTGGCCCTTGGGCTCGTAAAAACCTGGCACAAATCAGTTTCACCTGTTTGGCTAAGTGAGTACATGCTAAAAGTAATAAACCTATTAGTGCAATCAGATATTTCTCTGCATGTGTTCTGATGTAAAAAGAAAAAAAAAAGGAAAAAAAAAGAACGTGGGGAGGTGAACTCTTCTCAACCCTGCTTGTCACATATCTCCTGTGTCCCTGTAAAACAGTTGCAGAGAGGCTGCTGCCTGTTCTCCACACCTTTCTGCCTGGGCATAGCACAGGCTGGCAAGAAGACCTGGCTGCAAAGAGTTGTTCAACTCCATCACCCTCCCTAGAAAAGCACTTGAAGTCACTGTCTG
>NW_005054397.1:1631152-1675367 GCF_000277835.1 Geospiza fortis | reverse complement strand
GGAAAGAGGAACCAAAATTACTTTTGTTCTTTTCATACTTTCTATCTCTCTTTGTAACAATACCAGGCTTGCCCACTTCCAGGCAGCAAACCCCAGCTGGCTCTTCAGCACCTGGGCATCCTGAGTCCTCCTGGCCCTCCTGTCACTTCGAGCAAGAGGACAGGATTTGCGTGATTAGCTCCTGGGATATGTTTGAAACAACACACACTTCTGGCACCATTTCCCAGTGCAGTGTATCATCATGTCCTCACAGCCAATGTGTTTTGTGACTTATAGGAAAGACTCTGGTAAACCTCAAGAAGAAAAAATTTCAGAGGCTTCTGGGCCCTCACACAGACCAGTGACATCTTAAATTAACCACACTCTGGCAACACATTACCCATAAATTTGTAGCATTCCAGTGCTGTCTCCTGCTCACCTGAGATGCTCTGTAAAACACTCTGGGAGCCTGCTGAGCAGAAGACACCAAAAAAACACACTCTGTGACTCTTCACCTTGCCTTTGTCTGTGGTCCACTTGAGGAACCTTTAGGACAAAGCATGGAGCACTTTCTTTTTGTTCTACTATCTTTTTTCCAGGTCCCCTTTTCCCATTTTCATTGTACTTTGCTTTGCCAATCATTTTTCCTTGCAATGGCATCTCTTATGTCCCATTTTATAAGAAATTTCACCTGCCATGAAGATTAACAAATTACATTTGTGACTCATATTTGTCATGCCATCTAAATGTAGATAGCCTTACCTTAACAAAATTAATCAATTGTCTTTGTATAAAATAATAATCCTCACAGAGATATCTTTAAATTGCATCAAAGCAATTCCCTAACCTAGATCTGAAAAAATGAATAAAAGAATGATACTGTTGGCATTTCTCATAAGTATTTCTCCATATTTTCCAAAACTATAATGATATAAAAATATAAAACATCTGCATATTTTCTCGCAGAGAAGGGTGTCTTACTTGAGAAAAAAAAATACTGAATTTCCCTTAGAATGTTTTATATGTTTAGCATGTCGAAAAAAAAAGCTGAATGTTCCCTCTCCTAAACCTATAACACAAGAGAACTGTCTGCTTTCTGATATGAAAGGTCAAGAAAATGCTAGTAGCTATGACTACCCATTTCCTCCAATATTCCATAGCCAATTTTTATACACACTAATTCATGTACTCTTTGGGGTTCCCAAAAGAGACACCCTATTTGCAGGCTCCATCTGTGTGTTCAGGGTCTGAGAGGAATTCACTTTTGAAGTGCTGTGCAATGTAGATACCACACCTTGCCATTCTGACTGCTCCTGTGGAGCGAGCATTTCCCAATGTTCCCAGCTGCATGAGTGACCTCCCAACAAAGGATGCTGGCATGAACACCAGCCATAAATCAGAGGAGCTCAATGCTAGAGCCAAAGTCTTTCTGTCCATCCAAACCAATTATTTTGGGAACTATTTCTGTGAGTGTCGCATTCTCAGGCAAGCCAAGGAAGAGGGAAAGCCATGGAGTATTTGTGTTTCTCCTTCAGTCACTTCTAGGCCCCTTGGGTGCTTTAGAGCATCTGAAGAACCTCTTCTCATGGTCTGCATGGATTTATGGGGTTTCCTACAGCAGCTTTTGACAAATGGAGACTCTGACATCTTTGTGGGATTCTCAGCCTCCTAAATGCAATTTCCTATGGATGGGAGTAAGGCATGGGCTCCCATCTGTAGGATGGCAAGAATCATGACAGCATTCTTTGTGACTGATAGTACAAAACTGATCGCGGATCTCCAGACTTGCTGCTCTGAACACCTCCTCCCAGCTGCTCCTCAGACTTCCAGTCCAACTCTCCCAAAGTCTAAGCAAATGCAGCTTCTTATCTCTCACCCGCTTCTGACATCCTGCCTTGCCTTTGCACCCGACCTATCGAGATTCTCCTCATTCTTGCGCTGTTTCTCTAGGCTGCGAATCACAGAAAAGAATGGGAAAAATCAAAAAAGAAAACAGTCCTAAGTCCTACTGGTGGGATGCTCCCCTCCACCCACACTGGGCCTGTTTAGGTGGCTGTGCACATAGCAAGGCCCTTTCTAAGCTGACAAAGTTCACACAGGGTAGCTAAGCCAGCTCACCACAATGTCACCATCAAATTAGCATCAGCAGTGTTTCTTGGCCACTCTGCATGATCTTTAGGGAATAGTCAGAGCAAAGAGAAAATCAGCCAGTTTGCTGATTTTTGCCTTCCCAGTCATGGGTACAAGTGTCCCCAGCTGAAGAGCAGCAGGGGGAAGATCAGAGCATCGGTCTCCATGGGCAGGCTGAGGAGAACAAGGAAAGGATAAAGCCCTGCAAGCAAGTCTGTGCCCCTACACTGTGGGATTCGGGGGACACAGCAGCAGAGTAACATGGGGTGGTTCATTCAGCCTTTGTGCTGCAGCTGACACAGCTCCACCAACCACAGTTTGTCACCTGCCTTCTTTCATTCTAATGCTCACATCAGTTCAGAACATTTTTTCCTAACTCCTTTCTGTTTTCTCAGCTAACTTACAAGAAGGCAGAATTCATTAAAAAACCAAAATCTCAGTACTTCGCTGTTTTTTCAGTAAGCTGTTTTACAGTGATGTATGCTTTTCCTCTTTACCTTTCTCATCTTTCTTTCCACCAAATATTTTCCAACAGCCACAGTCTAAAAACAAAGGCAAAATATTTAAAGTACCAAGAAAAAATCCCCAGCTCAACATATTTAAACTGGTTGAAATAGATCACATCCACAGATAGGACCTATAAGCAGTAAGAACATAAAAACTTCAGCAGAAACACATTTTAAAAACTAAAGAATTGAACAAAACAGGTTGGAATAAAGTCTTTTTTAGAGGTTCTGTTTTCTAGGTTTTCTCTCTACAAAATAGTGTGCCATTATTTTTGCTCTTTATATATCACACAAGTTTTTGTGTGTAATTCTGTCAATTTTGAATGTATATATTATTTTATATATATTACTTTTTATTTTGTACACATTTTTTGTTCAATAAAATCAAAACAGGAAAAGAAAAATATCTGGTTTAATACATCAGAAAGATAATGGAAATAGCAGGATACATGATAAGTCCAGAAAGAGTGAAAAATATATTTGCTTATTCTATGGAGGAATCCATGTCAGTAGCATTACACAGATGTTTTTTGAGTAGTTTTAATTCCACAAAGTGGAAAAAACTTCATTTTTTTAGAAAAATTCCTTCTCTTCCCCCCACCCCCGCCAAAATCCACAGAATTTAAACCTCCAAAGTGATTTTACTCCATTTTTAAAATAGAACTTTAAGGGTAAACACAAACATAATTACTTTTTGAAATAGGATTGGTGTTCAAGGGATTTATAATATTTAAAAGGTGTGAAGTAAATCAGAAGTGGGTTTTGGGAAGAAATTACCTATTTATACAACACTGGATAGCTAGAAAGTCAGAACATGATTGTTTGTTTACCATATATCTCTTTCTGTAGAAAAATGGCAATGAATTATTTCATCTTTTTAAGTTAGACAACACTGCTACAACAAAAAGCACTTATTCAAAAGTCAGCAAATTTTAAGGTATAACAGAGAAGAAAAAGGTGGAAGGAAATGGATTTTAGAATGCATTTTGTTTGGTTTCTTCAAGAATGGTGCAATCTTGTGGTCTGAGGAATTTCACGATCTTTCAGCTGATTTAATTTCCTATTTCATTTTCTTAGACCTCAAATAACCACAGACTGTGATTCAGTAAGTATTTTGTTTATGGATTATGGTAGAAAATGTCATCCTATCACTTCTAGAGACTTTTATTAGTGTATATCCCCTTTTCATCCAAATCAGCTGATCTTCACACATGTTTGATTTTTGCCATTGACTTGGATAAGATGCACAGCCAATTAGAAACCTTGGTCCCCTAGTTTTGTGCTCAGAAACAGCTAACCTTGCTGGAGAGCTCTGTGAAAAAGTTGTATTTAACTGTATTAACTCAGGTATTTAACTGCTCCATATGAATACACTAAATCAGAAATGTTTGTGTGAGATACTGAGCTATTTATCACCATTTCTCATAAAGGGGAGCAGCCTTATCAACCTGAGAAGCACGGGTGAGAGTGAAACCAGAGTATCCCAACCTCTCCTATGTTCTTTGTGAAAGGCATGGAAAAGATGCACTACAGATACACAAATTTTATCCAGTTCCTAACACTGACCCCTGCTTTAGTCCTTTCTTGCTGTTGCTTTGACTTAAAATATATTTATGTGTATTTTTCTCCCTACCCTGTCCTTTGCATGCCCTCTGTTCTAGCTGTGCTGAAGTATTCCATGAAAGCACCAACCAAAACCAGGCTTCCTCTCTGAGGACTCACAGCTTACCTGGAGTAAGCTCCTGGGTATTGGTAAGAGATTTTTTCCACACTTGGGAATGTGTATCGTTCAGAGAAACCATCAAGGAACACCTGCATATTTACCTGTAAGCTACATCTGAAGGTTTCGCTGGTCAGCCTCGGGACTCTAATTCATGTAGGGCTGGCATGCCTGTTGCAAATGAGAAGAAAATAATCTCAGAATGTTTTTGTCATCCTATGTGCTGGGGGGATTTGTCTTCGCACAAGCAAACCTCTCACTTGGTGCAACTTCTAGAGGGGCACTGAAAGGCAAAGTGGGATTGGTGAGGGTTTACCTTAAAATACCAAGCTGTAAAGTGTTCAGCAGCTCCTCCATCTGCCAAGCAGAGAGTGAATGGAGGATTCAGCCTCTCCCAGTCTGAAAGACCCATCTCCACTTTGTGAATCAGGGCACAAGAAAGTTTATAAATCCCAGTTTTAAAGCCAGACAGAACGCCACTGCCATTGTAGCCTGACCTTGTGTGCATGTCACAGGACAACCTGACTCAGCAGCGCTACTACAATGAAACAATTACGTTTTTTCATTATACCTAGGACACTCCTTCCTCCCCTCCAGAAGAAAGTTAAGCACATTGAAAAGGCTATTGCTCTCACAAGTCCTTACACTGAGTGCACAGAGTAAAGTGCAGTACAGGCTGGAGAGAGTTATAGATGGAGAAGTTTCTTACCATTCATATTTTCAAACAAAAAACATTTGCTGATGTCTTTTTTTATGGCACTCAGCTCTTTACACTGTCATTTTTGCAATGTCAAAATGCTACAAAAATCAAGGCCAGAGAGACCAATAGTGAAAATACTCTGTGACATATATCCTGTGAAGCAATAAAGAGCCCCTTGAAGTTAGTAGCCTGAGTATGCCCAGAGAAAAAGCAATTGAGGATTTAAAGTTGAAAACTTTGGTCCTAAGAAAATTTGCTAAATTTTAAATCCAAACCAGTTCCAACCAGATTCCAACTAACCAGTCTACAAAAACCTGACTGTCATCTGGGGGCAGCCAGAAGAGGAGTAGTGGAATAGTTTAATTTGTGCACTATAAACCTGTCTGGGTATTTCTGGCACTATTGTTAAATGAAATTTATATTAAAATGAAACACTTCACCATTTAAATTTCTGTCTGCCTGGCAGGTTTTGCACAATAAACCCAGTTGGAGAAAATTGGCCCATTTAAATTGGTCATTGGATATGGCATTTCTGCACCATCAAGAAAATGGCTGCGCATTTTTTTTAATTGTTTCCCTTGCATATAATTTTTAAGCAGTCTTGTAAAAATGTTTTCCTTGTTTCACTCTCCACTGAATTAAGAATGCAGATGAATAGCTGCCAGTTGGCCTATGTGATAGTCATTCCAGCAGGCAGCAGTGAGAAAGTATGAAGTGGTTTTTGGAAGAACTACCTTTTTTTGCAAAATGCACTAGACTTTGCATAGCTTGAAAGAGATGCCTTTTATTCCCTGCAGACCACTTCCTCCAGCTTGGGAAAAAGAATTTCCTAACTGATGAGCATAAAGGATAAACAATGCGACATCTTGCATGTACTGCTTGTGATCTGCTCTGCAAGTAAACAAAATTTTGCTATTTTGTTGAAATTTAAGTGACTTAAGTTTTCCAAAAATCTTAGCTGTGCATTAAGACAGAAGTCTCTTGTTGCTGCAGGCATGTATGGTGTTCAATCCTCTCCCCAACCCCTCCAAATTCTGCCTGCCTCATCAGTACACACTTGCACACACATATCCATTAAGAAAATGATGTTTGCTATGTCTCTGCTTGGTTGTAGTACTTTCTTAGGGGACTGAGGGGAGTCACAGTTTCCTGGAAGACTTCATCACGCTGACACACACAAAAAGGTATGAGATGTATGGAAAGTAAGAACAACAACCAAAACAGTTTGTGCTGCCAGCTTATCAGATAAAATCTGCACAAAAAGGTGCAAGTGCTTCTGTTCTGTCACTGGAAGAGAAAGAAGGGAATTAAATTTCCACTGGAGCTGCACTCCCTGGTGATGGCTCCAGAGCTGTAGAAAGTGAACAGATAAGGAGGCAGCTATTTTATTGTATTTTATTAAAACTAGTTTTCAAAATGCAAAGTTTTAAAAAAAAACTTTGTCAGATGAAACTGAAAAATTAAAAAAAAAAAGGATGACCAGAAGTGAATGGAAGCAGGACAGTGGCACGGTGTGACTGAAGGCACTGCCTTTAGAAGGGGGGCTTACAGGAGCCCCCTGCCCTGCTCCACCCACCCCCTGCCTGTGGGGCACAGAAGCTCCCTGGGGCCCCCAGGGCCACCAAACAATTGCTGGCTTGTTGCAGGGAATGGCTGCTCAGGCTGCCAGGCCCAGCTGGATCAACACTCCCCCTCCCAGACTGGCCTGGGGAGCTCCTCCACTGGGTAGCAGCAGGCAAACCTACAGGAAACATGAATAAATGAAGGGTTTTTGAAAAAAAAAAAAAGCCTCACAACTAGCTTTCCACTGTGGTTCTCACTCAATGCTTTCAGCTCCCAGCCCAAAAGACACACACACCTGGGGACCAAATCTCAATCCTGACCCCAGCAGAAAAGCAGGGACCTCAAACTGATTTTTAGGAGACACTACCGCATAGGAATGTCTCCCTGCTCTGCCCAGCTGCTTCCCCAGTGAAGTGGATGGATTGGTGGGCAGCACACCACGGTGAGCACAGAGGACACCTCTGTCCCAGGGCTCTGCCTACAGCACATCAGGGCTTTGCTCAGGAGCTCCCAGCCTGCGGAACAGGCACCATCAATTTCATCCACATTTCATGAACCTCCACATGGCATTTGCAAGAGGTTCCACAGAAATACCAGGGAAACCTGGAAAAGACACCTTTTTATAACAATCTTCTCTTGCTTCTGCTCTTGAGGATTAGGTTTCTTTCAGTGTGCTCTGGACTGTGTCATCTGGCAAAAGCTGGCTTTATCTAGATCTAATTGTTTTCTCAATTAAGTCCAGAGAGAGAGATTTTGCCTCTTGGATTACCAGGCTCATTTTAAGAAGATAATTTAGTGGCTTAATTTAGTGACATTAAAATTAAATTTTAACTTCAGTTTTTGTCCCCATGCTGAGTCGTGTAATGAATAAGTTGTCTCCTGGGAGGAGTAAATTTCTTTCCTGTTTTTCCTTAGTGGAAAAGACACTAGGGAAAAGGGAAGTAAGAGGTGAGTTGAAAAAAATTAATCTTTTCATCTTTGGACTCTAATTCATAGAATTAAGACTAGGCTAAGAAAAATACAGGGTAATCTTGACACCCCAGCATGTAATCAAGTGCAAGATCTTCCTGCTACCACCAGGTTTCTAGTGCCCAAAGAAAGCTGTGAGGAATAAAACAAGTGGTGAAGATATCTCTTACCTGTTTGGGAAACACAGCAGCCTGGAACCCTTCTAGTGCTAAATTAGGTAGACTGAGGCATGGGCAGCACATTCCCCTTCCCTGGCTTCACCTTTGAAGCTTATGGGGCTGTGAAGGTCCAAGTGGAGAGGCAGATCTGCTTGCTCCCTGTCACACCAATGGCCTCCAAACACAGAATAACATCAGTTAGCTGCCTTGGGCTATTCAGCTTTACCTCTTTCTTCTTTAGGTCCTGTCACCTGCTCTCCTTGCATGGTCTCCTCCCTCCCTTTCAGTGTTCTCAGAATTGCCAGCTTCCCAGCAAGCCCCCGCACAGCAGCCAACAGAGAAGTCCTGCCCCCAATATCCCTACCACTACAGAGAAATGCCATGGGCAACTGGGCAGCCTTGCACAAATTCTGCTCCTCCAGACAGGCCTGGTCAGTAGTCACTTGAAGTCAATAATTTCACTTTGCACAATGTCCTGGAAGTTTCCAGTCTCAAGATGCTGCTAAGCATCCAAATCTTATGTAAATCTCTGCTGTGGCGGATGGGTTTTAATGTTTCTGAAAATCAGAGTCTGGGTGAGGCAGGCAGAGGTCTGGGGGAGCAAGCCAAGAGAGTAGGAGAGCCATCTGCTTTTTACAGAGTGTTCTAAGGGGACTTATCCTGTTATAAGTTACTTTTCTGGATCTAATTTAGAGCCCATTCCTTGTGCTTTTCACAGAAAGGTCTGTTGACAGCAGCTGAAGTCAATATGAAATTTGTTTCACAAGAATGTTAGGAACATTGAATAGGGCCTTTTGTTCCCATATTAATTTTTATTTTTCAAGACATACAACGATACTTTATAAACAAGTGACAATTCATCTTTAGAAAAAGCTGGTGAAGGATTGAAGTTCCAAAAAAATTTGTGGAAACCTCTTAAAAATGGCAATTACCTTAGTAAAGCTAATGCCTGAAATTAAGTTATGTGTTTCTATTAGCACTGCTATCAAAGGATTAGTAAACATGCAAGAGACAATTATTCTATGAAGCACACATTGTTCTCCAAGTTTGTGAATAGAAGATTGGAGCAATTATGATAGATTGGGCAATGATAATTTTTTAAAAAGTAATTCAGAAGTTTTAGATGATTCACTTCTTTCCTTAGCTGAATATTTACATATATTTTTAAAATAATAAGACTACTCTCGATGCCTTACAGAACTACTAGCAATTTTGTCTTCCTAAAAAGCTTTGCCTTTAAAACATGTGCCTTATCACATCCCTATTTATTCCTCACTCTCAGTCATATACAAATGTTCCTTTTCACACCTCATGTCTCCAACAAGCAACCCCTCACTTGTAACTCAGATATTGATACAGAGAACAACAGATAAATGACAAAGCATGTTTTTCTTGATGTCAAGAGTAAAAAGCATTTTAAAAATTCCATCTAAGGAATACAATAAATTTGGTCATTTATATGTTCTAATATTTTAGAAATAAAGACAATTAATATATTCACATTTAAACATAAACCTTATTTCACATCTGAGTACTAACTGAGATTTTTAGTATTTTCTAGTTGAATAATTCAATAACGAAATCTTTCAGGACCAAATCTTTTTCTTTTCTTTTTCTTTTCTTTTCTTTTTTTTTTTTTTTTTTTTTTTTTTTTTTTTTTTTTTTTACTAAGATGAAAAGGTAACTGCCTCAAGAATAATCTTTAAGACTTTCCTTCATATTTCTGCTTCTCATCCTTGTCTGGTCCTACTTAGGACCAATTGTACTTTTTCTCTAGGCGTGCTTCTAGAAATGATATCCATAAAAAACACAAAAGTTACACTTTAAAATGGAGAGTCTAACGCTCTTTGCTAATTTAAGGCTTCACTGCATAGGCTGAGCCCTTCTCATGTTGAGTGCTGCACAGAAAAAAAGCAGGCAAAAATTTCATCTTCGGTGTGAGTCTTCAAAGGAGCCCCAGAATTATTCTGTCCCGTAAGTGTGGCTGTCGAATCAGAAGTGGTGGGTTGAGAGGTGCAGTGAGGCCTCTGAAATGCTTTTCAAATATTTTTACAAGAAATGGAGAGATTATGTCCTTGAGAATTCCATGTGCCTTGTGGAGGGCTCATAAATAAACAGCTTTCAGGATAATGTTTCACACTTCAGCAAACTCAAGAAAGGAGAATATGTTACTCCAATGATTTTTAAGGAAAAGTGTTCCTCACGGAGTCCTTTAAAATACAGCAGTGCTTTCTGTCAAGTTTTGTCTCCATATGACTGTGTTTCCTTTGGTGTGGTTTAATTATCTGTATTTTTCAGTCTCTTCAGTCACTCTAGACACATAAGTACCTATGATTTTATTACTGAGTTTTCAGTGCTTGCTGGTTTCACCCTCAATCTTCTCCCAAAGTATTTCTCGAAACTCTCAACACTTCTTTTCTGGTTTTTGCTTGGTTTGGGTAGTTTTTGGCTTTTTGGGTTTGTGTTTTTTCAAAACATTTACTGTTTCTCTCGAGTTTGAATTTGCAGCTCCATCAGTGGCAAAATACACACTGATCACAGATCAAGAACACATCTGTTCCCACTGGGTATGAACAGGAATATTCCAAAGAAATAGGTACCTTCTCATTAACTTACAGTTTAAGCAGCATTTACAGGAAACACCAAAATCCCTACCACAGAATCTGCCGATTGCCTGCCTAGGTTTTGTCCCAGCTATTTGATTTATCCAGTAACAAGATAAAAAGAGTTTAAGTCTCACCTTGCTCTATAATTTGAGAACCCTCTGTGCTGGGCATAATGATCTCTTTCAGTGCAGCGAGGGCTCTTCTCAGGGCTCCCAGCTATGACTTCTGAGTGACTTCTATCAACTTTATCAGACTCTAAATAAGGTTGAACTTATGAGTCCTGTTTTTCTTCGCTGCATACTGCTGCTCCTAAGCAGGATTTCCTGGCAGCTCAGCTCCTCATTCAGGCTACCTGTGAAACACACAAAAGCATGCAGTAGGGATCAGCTGGCCTCACTTTTCCCTTAAGATGAAAATTAGCAAAAAATATGAACATTTCTGACCTAAACTGAATGCTTCATCGATGAAGGAGAAAAGTCCATGGCAAATAAATGTGACAATATGTGACAATATGCTGTTTTGTCTTAGTCTTTCTCTTCTGCTGCTTCCAGTTTTATCTCTTGGAATTTAAAATCTATCAAACTATGCTGTCCCATTCCTGTGCCCATGTCACAGGGTGATAAATGCATATTACAAGCAGCTGCTTACTTCTTTACATTAAGGTATAAATTTTGAATTCATACCTGTGTTAGTGCCAATATAACAATCCTAATTAACATGGAACCATAAAGCTATTTGGTTTTTCAGATCATTGGTAAAAACACAGTATTTCTTTCATCATTTTCACCTTATCCTAAAAATATTTTTTTCACCCTATGAAGATAAAAATTTATTGTGAAACAAATTTTTTATTCAAGGCATTTTTTTCCTGGATTGCCTTGTGCCAATTGAAATTTAAGTTCAGTAAAATGTATCTTGAAATAGTTTTATTTTTGAAAGAAAAACGGAGCTGTTTTAGTTCAAGAGTGCCAACTCAGTGTTGTGAAGTTCATTTCTATTCTATAGAGGGTTTTGGATTTTTCCGAGTCAAGATCCTTCACCAATATCAGGAAACAGACCAAACACCAAGGATGTGGAAGTTGAACACAGCAGTACTTTTAAGTTATGGTTAAACCATCCTGCAAGATTTTTGCACTACTCCTGCCTCTATAATTTTTAGTGCTTGTGAGTTGAAAGAGAAATATTAGAAGAAAGAAAAAAATTGTTTGAATTGAAGAACAAAATTGCAAAACCACTGGCATCTCAGAGAGACAGAGCAGGGCATTATGAGCATGACACCAATGACAATGAATTTTAAAAGAGGAATGGTGATTTTAGTAACCTGTTTGCCTGGCTGTTTTCTAAATGACAGCTATATCCATAGGTCATTTTGCAGAGCTGATAAGATTGCTTGCAAGCACCAAGCCTGCAGCAAAATTTGGAAAACCTTCCTGAAGCTCCATTTCTCCCTTAACCTGCAGGCGCGGCACATGGGAAGGAGCGGGCGCTGGGGACTGCGTGGTGGCAGATGTGGCTGTCGTTTGTCCCAAGGCACGGAGAAGGCCTGCTGGAGCTGCGGTGGCCTTGGCTGGCTGGCTGACCTCCCCCTGACTTGGAGCAGGCAGAAACAGAAAGATTTTGTGCTCCGGTGGAGCTGGGCCTTCCCGTGACCCAGGCAAAACCCTCCAGCCGCTTTCCCACAACGCCGCGCCGAAGCCTGGCTGCAGCTCTCCGTTTATTTTTTCAGGTGAGTAGAGGCTGTATCAAGTACTGGTTTCTCAGTTGCTTTTAATTAGGCTTCTGGAAGCCGCTCTTTCATCTCAGGCGAAGCCTGCGTCACTTCGCTCCAGCTATTTTCAGTCCTAAAGCCGCGGGTTCACTTTCATGCGGCTAATTGAAGGCACACGGGAAAGCAGAAAAGGGCTAATCCCAGTGATTGGAGATATTTTATGGTTAGGGTGAAACCACATGTTTTTTAGCTGCAGAGAACCACTCTCTAAATTTTAACCTTCCAACTGCTTCCCCGAGGGCAAGGAGGTGGCTCCCAGGCGACACCAGCTTGTAATGACACAAGATCCCCACAGGGTCCCCCACACTGCAAGGGGAGGTGCAGCAGGTGATGCAGAACTGATGTGCCATAATGACTGGCTTTGATTTTAGACTCCTGCCCCTCTGGTCATCTTCTCATCTCCCAGGTACACAGTTCAAGTCCAACAAATTGCCAACTAAACTTCCAAGGCACAGAGGAGTTCAAGGCACGTGACTGCCATTAACATTGGCTGGATTCCTACAATGGGAGTGAGTTTGAAAATGAAGCAATAAAAGGTATTTCATGGGCTCACAGGGGAAATTCATAATTACTGTCTAGGATTGTCCACTACAATGGCTGTGCCTGGGCATGCATCACTCTGTCCTGCTCAAATCTGCTGCATGACTACATCACCGTAAGGTGGCAAAAGGACATCAGGACTCCATAGCTGCTCTGTGTTGTGGTGTGTTGCTGCATGTGTTGATGTTTGTGTTGTGTGCTGCTGGTATTCCCCCACTCCTGCCTGCCCGCCTGCTCCCTCAGGCAGACACCTGCATCCCTACTGCAGCTGCCAGGGACTGCTCTGCTGCTGAAGTGCTGCATGTAGCCCACATTATGGACAGCTATCAGAACAAGGTGTCTTACAATCTCCATGTATCTTGACACATGACGAAATCACTGTAATGACAGCTTTGGAGCCATGCTTATAGACATATACACTTTAGAGGCAGCTGGGTGAGAGCTGGAGCAAATTGAATGAAAATGCCTGTACTGGTAAGTGATTTTATCTGCTGTCAACCCAGCCCATGGTGTGATATACCCGAAATACCTTCTCAGCCAAACTACTGTTTGCAGTAAGGGTCTTTGACCCCATGATAAAGTCATTCCTTTTCTCAGTAGTGCCACTGAAGTGCATGAGAGATTTTGTCAGGTGTTTCTCATGTAATATCAATGTCTGACACTTAACCCCTTATTGAATTTTGAGGTAGATGATAACCCAGAGCAATCCTCTTGTATTGATTTTTGAACACATACACACGAACACACGCACACTGTATATATATGTGTGTGTGTATATATACATTTATATACATTTACACACACACACACACACACACACACATATATACCAGTTTGCAATCATCTGTTTTCCTGTTCAGAAACTTGTAGGGATTCATTTAAAAAGAAAAAAAGTTTATGTTCCTTGCACCTTGATTAAGTTATCCAGATGAATGTACAAAGCCTTGCTGCTTGTTTAATTTATCTGTGCACTCCCCACATATCATAGGACAGCTCTTCCCCCCCAGAACATGGGTGTAACCTCTTGACTCCTGGTGCTCTGTGCCAGTATCTGGTGGAAATACAGTTGTCTGCTCAGACATTGGTGCTGGGAATACCTATGGAGTGATGGGTGTGCTCTGGGCTGATGTAACCAGCACAACCCCAAAGGATGCAAATGGGTGGATGGTGCAGGGCAGAAAGACAGCAAGGAGGCAGAGGAGTCAGAGTAATAGATGGCAGCAAACACAGTGCTCTATTTTTGGTCTTTTCTTTCTTCTTCTGAACTAGAGTTTGGGTAAAAAAATGCATTTCTAGGGGGAAAAAATTAATGTGCTTATGGGAAGATTTTAAATTCATGAAGGAGTTTGCCCTGATAGTGTTATAAAGCAGTAAGTTTGGGAAACCAAACTTCTCTGTTTGAAGGCTGAAGTGACACCATGACTTTTCACTCTGAAATGACATTTTTCACTTCACAGGCAATCTACAGCTTCTAAAGCATTTTAAAGGGATTAAGTAATTTGAAACAGAAAATAAATAATTCCTGTCTTACATTTCAAGAAAATCTGAAAAATTCTGCTTTGGTTTTAACCAAATGTTTTTCCTCTGATAATTCTGTTCAGCAACTGAACTGAAAACCCACTATTCATTCAGTCCCTACACAGGTAATTGCAGTTTGAAAATGTGAAAGGTTACATAAATTATGCTCAGCAGTCCTCCTACTTAATTATTTGTTGGCTATTTTCTCATAGCTTCAAAGCACAAGTGGCTCTCTAAGCAAGATTTGAACGATGTGAAGGTAGAGAGCTAGCTTACAGTGGTTATGGCTTCATATTTTGCATATGGAGCCATTATTCCAACTAATAGATCACCACTGAGAGAAGCCATTTAAAATATCTTTATGGCCTATATCCTGACAGGGAAGGAGTTGTAAAAAGGTCATAAACTGTGCCAAGAACTATAAAAAGAAGTTGGTGTTCTGCATTACAAGAAATGCAAGATAAGGTACTTGCACGTTCCAGGCATGGTGGGTGGGTGGGTGGGCAGGGGGCCTAACAATATCCAGATGGAGCAGGGACTGCAGGAAGGCTCTGCAGGGCCAACCCTTCTCATCTGCCATTTCTTACCCACGTCACTCCCCTGGGTTTCAGCCTTTGCCTTGTGTGGCCTGCAGGCTCTTAGCCCCTGCTGGGCTCTCTGCCTCCTGTCCCTCGACCTCCTCTTCTGGTGGCTGTGCCTCTCCTCTCCATGCCCAACAACCCAGAAGGTTGTACCCTCCAGGGCCCTGCTCCTCTGGCTGTGCCCTGCTGCAAAAGACATCACAATCTCAGTCAGCCTTGTCAGAGGAGGTTCCTGCTGTTCAGGGATTCCTTCAGGGGTGGGATAGGGGCAGAGGAAGATAAATGGATCATCTGGCTCTACAGGAGTTTCCAGGGTCCAGTCTTGTCCCCTGACAGCAATGGGGTCAGGGATTCAGTAACTCTGTCTAAATCTTTTGCCCACATCCTCTCCCACTTTCCCCAAGGAGCCTTTTGTGAAGAGTGTGGTGGCTGGGGGCTGGATGGAGCTTGTCTGCTGTCCACAGATTTCCAGGCAAGACACACTTATGTCCCTGCAGGATTTAGCTCTTATGCATGCTGTCTTGTGCATTACTGCTTTGAATCTTGCCCTGTCTCCTTCAAACAGAATCTCAGTTTTGAGACTCTGAGCCGACTAATATTTGGATGTTTTGAGAAAGCTTCAATGCCCTTAAAATTATTTTTTTATTTCCCTGAAGGAATATTCTTTTTCCTGTCTTCTTAACTAAATCTACGAAAAAAAAAAAAACCTGCAAAGGAACAGATCTCCATTTATGCTATGCCTGTTTTATCTTATGCTGTTATAAATATATGTGTGTGTGTGTGTGAATGATATCTGTAGATCAATCATATGCAGAGTAAGTTGGGTCCCAGCTTCTTTTGAGGTATCACGACTGTGGAAAAGAATATTAATGCAAATAAGGAACAGGCTGTAACAACCAAATGCTGGGTATTAATTCAGTCCTTGGCAAAAGTCTCCCATTGCCTTCACTGGGAATTTCCATACATGAGAACAGAGTGGATGCTATATTCCAGTTTTCATAACCTTTGTACATGCTCATGGTCACTTATGGAGATGCTTAGTCACACTGGGATGAGTGTGATGAGGGACTGCCCGCCTATCTTGCTGTAGGTGGCACAGTCCACTGCTGAGGAAAACCCACAAAGACCTTTAACTCAGAAGTAACATTTCCATGACTGGGGACACTCAGGGCTTCCCTGAGAAATTTGGTCTTCTATAGATAGCTACAGCAGAGCTCCGATTATAGCTGTGTTTGCATAACTCCTGCAACTAAAATTCACTGAATCCAAAGTTGTCAGCATTATCCTGGCATATCACATGTTAACCCTCTGCTGCAAACAGAGACTCACAAACCCACTGGTGCTGAATAATCACCCCCTTTCAGCCTCTTCCCTTGCACCACTCCTTGCCAGACTCAGTAGAGATGCCTTAGCCAGCACTGAACTCTGCAGGAGAGCAGGAGCCTCAATGCCAACATTTGTTTCTGACAGACCTCAGCCAATGCACCTCTCTTTTTCCATCAGGAGGGAAAAACATACTTTACTGCTTCTGGTTCTGCTCCCTGCTATGCTGCCTTATGAGCTCTTTGTCTGGCCTGCATATTATGTAGCTATCATCCTTAGGTAATGGCTCTAATGAAACCAGGGTCAGACTAAGCTAATCCAGGGATTTAGGTTCATTATGGTACGGGATTGCCTGGAGCCTCTCCTTTCACTTGCAGCAGAGATGGCCAGAAAATTCCCTCACTCCAGCAAAGGTGGGCATTATAGCCAGAACAGCCTTTCTCCAAATTCACACCAAGCATTGCCAACTTCACTTGTGAAGTGGATCTTGGCCAATCCAAATGGATTGGTGCCTACAGAAAACACAGCCAGGGAAGGTGATGCCCCTTCACCAACTTCCCCCAGGGGCTGAAAGGTTAAAGCACTCACTGAGGAGACCTGGGAGACCCTGGTTCAGATCTTTCCTCTGTCTGCAGTAATTTGAACCTGCATAAATAGCCAGTGTGCCAAAAGGAGTGTGAGTGATAGTGTCACAGGCCACACACAAAGCCTCCCCTTGGGATGAGTGATGTAGATCTCCGTATTCCCACAAAAATGCTCTGACCTCTAGACTTCACCTTCTCCAGTCTGGTGAAGAGTTATTACCAACAAAGCAAAACAACTTCACTGGTGGGAAAGTCTGGGCCTGGGACACCGTGTACAGCCTGCTCATGACTCAAATACACCTTCATGGGAGGTACATTCAGATTCCCTCAAACAGAAGCGAGAATTAAGCTAAGACTTGACACACCCCAGAGTACTTCTGATGATATCTGTACCTCCAGACCTTGGCTGGGACACTCATCACAAATTTTTTTTGTCAAGGATGCCCATAGAAGCGGCGTAACAAGTGCCCTGGCTTACCAGCCATTGATTGCCCAACAAGCAGGCCGGTACAGCCACCCTTACAGCTGTAAGAAAATCCTGGCTTAGGTAGCTGTGGTCACACCTGCAAATCTCAAACATGAGGAACATGCTTTTCTAGAGTGCATGAAATGTAAATTTTACTGCCCAGAGCACTATGGCAAGGAAATCTTTTGGAGGATCCTTTGGGTGTACCAAGACCACAAAAGGAAATAATTTCTGGAAGGTCCTCTTATAGGAGAGGAAGAGGTAGAAAAGTGGAGCCATTCACATTTCTGATCCTCTTCAAATTTTCCTCTTTTGTGTATGTGATTCCAGAGACACTGTTACCCCAGTCTGAGTCTTCTGTGCATGCCTATGCCCAGCTATGTCCATTTTGTGTGAGCATCCAGCACCACCTGGTGAGGGGCAGATCTGAATAGAGCCATAATCCTTCCTGATTATGAGGAAAACTCTGTAGTTCAAGGGTGTTTGTGCATAATTTTACAGATCAATGCAAAATAACAAACAAATTCCCACATGAAAAAAGTTAACCTGAGTGAACTTGAACAAACTGAAATCCAAAGGCTTGAATTTTACTTGGAATTTTTCTCCTAAAAATTTTTGCTCCTTTTGTGTTCGCTGTTCCTGGTAAGCAAGGTAGCTCTCAGCAAACAGAAAAGGTTCATGTGCTAATTACCAGCTGTGAGTTCCAACCTCAGAATCCTTAATTTTCTTCTAATTTAGCTACAATACCTTCAGAGCAAGAAGACTGCACTAGCAAGTGCAGTCATTCATCTCCTTAGGCACCCTCTAAAGAACCAAACTTAGGCCAAACTCCAAGGAGCATGGTCCCAGAGACCGCAGTCAGTGGAAAAAAGGATCAAGCACACATGGAGAACAACCTCCAGGACCAATCCATCAAGTCAGAAATCACAGTTGTATCAGGGACTATATTTGCCCTCTCCAGATGGAAGCACATTCCCGCGTAGCAAGATGTAGGAGCAAGCAAAGGGTCTCATTCCCGGCTTCATAGCAGCACATGATCCTTGAAGAGGATGTCAAATATACAGGTAAAACAGCACCCTAATGTTGCTGAAGCAGTTCAGAGTCCTGGAAATTAGATTGTGGATGAGCAGTAAGAGGGTGTTAAACTTCTTGGTCATGGAGAGTTAATCTAATGTCTCTTCAGTAATTCGTAACTACTTTCTATTCCTGAAAATATTCCTGAGACTTCATGAACCTCCAGAAGAATGACCTATGGTCACGACCTATGGAACCTCTTCTACGTCACCAACAGAATTTCCACATTTGGTCAAAAAGACCAAACTGCTCTTTCATTTATCTTTGGAATTGGAGGATGTAACAGAAAACAGAGTGCAGAAGTTGATTTTCAGAATCTGTTTTATTAATAGTGTCTCTGAAACCAGCAAGAGCTTAATTTGATTTTTTTTTTTAGATCTAAAGGTGAAGCTAAAGTAAATTAACTTCCTATTTGTTCATCAATACACTTAATTCCACATTTATTTCAGCTTTCAGTGTACAAAGCCATGTTTTACCTTTCAGAGTATAACTATGCTGTCCAAATCCTTAGAAACATGCCTTTTCTTTTACTGTTACCCCAGTGCATTAAGTAACAGTTTTCAGGCCGAGAGTGTGCCATAAAATATAGCATTCTGTTCTGCTAAATATTTTGGTGATTATCTCAGATCTAAAAGCAGCTTTGGCTTCAAGCTTTGGTTATAGACTGCTCTCTATTGCCTCTGTGTTGTAGAAACAACATTTGTTCCCTTGATAAATAGTTTCTGTAGTTTTGTCCCACTGCATTTTAACCTTTTGCAGGTTACAGAGTTAGCAGAAATGACTGAGAAAGGAACATTTCTTAAGAGCTTCTTATGTGACAGACTTGGAAATAACCCTTCACACGTTGCCAAGATTGGAAGGTAAAGAGAGAAAGGGCACATTTTGGGCAAGCTCCTTCAGCAGGATGGGAATTTTCTTTGGTAAACTGTCATTTTAATCTGAGGTATTTTAGGCCAGACAGCTACAGCTGCTGTCGAAGAGAAAAACTCCTCATTTCTGCTGGTCTTGCAACTTTGGAAAACATGTATTTTCTGCTGCCAGTAAAGCCAAGGGTTCTTCCAGAGGGCACTGCTGATCCAGAGGGCACAGCTGATCCAGAGGGCAAAGTTATATATAATGTTTTTTGGTATGTCAGGATATGTTGGTCCTAAGGGAACCCAAGCATCCAGGAAAGATTGAAGTTAGAAACGTGGGTGGAAGCTTTGCAGCCCACAGATATTTGTAAGTCCCAACGACATCCTGAGGAAGTGAGTCTGGAAAGGGGCTTTCTCATGCTGTTCTCTTTCCCAGCTATTAGCAGCATTATGTACTTCGCAGTACCATTCACGCACCAGAAATGCAATTACTTATCAGAGATGGAGGCTATTTAATCTATTAAGGAATGCAGCCTTTGGATTAATGCACAGCATGCTGCTGATACTCCCTCTCCAAACATAATGTATTGCTGCCATAAATGGTGAAATTGGACCAGACAGATTGAGACTTGCAGTGTAACTCCTGCCAGAGAGGTTTGGGGTTTGTGTAGCCACCCACACTGAAAAGAGCATCCTTGGCCCTTCAGATGTTTTAGGTACAGTTGAAGCAGTCAAAACTTGAAAGAAATAGTCTGTTTGCAAGAGGTACTGATGAAATCGGGCACTTAGAATGAGATATGCAAATGTATAAGGAATATGCTTTTGTGGTGTCCTGTGCGTGCCGTTTATGCACTTATCGTCACAGTTTTGACCCAAGCCTATGCTACTAGAAATTGAGCTGCCCAAAATACATGTTAATAAGCTGGCTGGAGCAGCAGTCATTTGGCTGTTTGGTGGAAATTTCTTTGGGACTCTCTTTCTTTAGTCAACATCAGTCTGTCCAAATGACAACATCTCTGTCATTGTTCCAGATATCCTAGAAGAGGGACCATTTACAGTTTTTGTATGTAAGTGTCTCACGTCTCTGCTCACCAGGGAGATGAATGAATAGTTGAAAGCAACAAAATGAGGGAAAAGGCAAAAATAGAATCGGCAGCAGAACGAGTGGAGAAACACTCATACCTTTTTTAAAGTCACTGTGTTGAGGGGGGTCTGCAGCTATGCAGTTCCCATCTGCAGAGGAGTGGACCTGTGAGACTATGAGAAAAACATGGCTAGCACACATTCTACCTGGAAGACTTGGAATAATTTCAGATTAAGAGATTCAGAGCCAGTAAACCTGGTGAACTGGGGGCAGGTTAGCATAAAAGGGTTGGGTCTGAGCACCTTACCAACAACTGTGGTTAGGTACTCAGACATCTGCAAAGCTCAGTCTTGTTGGAGCCTCGATAACACCTGTCATAATTCAGCCTCATTAGAAAGGGTAAGAACCTAAGAAATCTGGAAAATAAACTATCCCTCCTCCATTTTAGAGGGATAATGAAATTCCCTCCTGCATTTTAGAGACCTCCAAAACTGAGATGAAACCTCTTGGAAGGGCAGATGTGTATAATGCTATGTGATTTTTATTAAGATTTTTTCAGTGCTTACATTTTTCACAATAGGGCTGTATCTTCAAAGAAAGGATCATCTGCAAATGACTTAGTAACCTGTAAAAAAATTAGCACTTCAGAAACTCTTTTAAGAAAACACAGATTTTCTGACATCACAAATAGAAACTCTGTATCAGAACAACATCTTGTCATTACAGATGCTTTGTGACAAGTAGCTCACTTGGCTGCTGCAGATTTCAAAATGTTCTGACCATAAATTGTGTATCTTTTAAAAGGTTATCCAGCTGGGTCATTAACCCTTTACATTCCTTTAGCTGCACTATTGTCCTACCTATTCTCCATCCTCCTGTTATGCTATGGTAGCATCTGCTGGTGGGAAAGTCTCTACTGCAGTAAATGATTCTCAAATACCAAGCAACCACTGAGCAACATCTAGAGTCAAGTTTAGCAAGCTACTTTAAAAAACAGTTCTACTAAATGTTTTTAGGTAGTGTAGATTTCAAACAAAAAATTAGTTCAGATCATACAAATAAACAACAGGGTAGGAAGGTCAGTATGTTCCAGCAGAGGAACAGAATTTATTTCCCCAGCCTCAGAGTTACAATAATATTCAGGGTTCCAAAGATTTTTCTTATCAAATATTAAAACTCTCCTCTCTACAAAGCAGGATAGGCTTGCTTTTTTTTTTTTCTTTTTTTTCTTTAAATAATGTACAGGAGCAAGGCTAGAGACCTGGGAAGAAAGGAGAGTGGTATGTTAGTGCTGCAGTTGGGTGGTCAGGAAATTTTTATCGGGACACACAATTTTCTATTTCTTACAAATGTGCCATTCTAGAAGGTGATGCTCACAGAAACCACTTTGTGGATATAAGTGTGTCAGTATGAAATCCAGATTTCTTACATCTAAAATTCAGAGATATGTATGACCTAAGACATGAAGGGCTGTGTTCAGGTCAGGTACTTTTGCAATCATGAATACACCAAACTGTGTAAAAACAGAGGGACCATGAATCTCCCTTCACCAGACCTCATGCCAAGGAGTGCACTAAGGAACAAACCTGTTAGGAGGAGAAGTGATTTCTGGTCATTATGCAAACCTCTCCATCAGGCATGGTGTGGCTCAGCTGCAGACCAATTTCTCCAAATTGTCCTTGCTCTGGCTTTTCTGGCAGCCAAACTGATGTGACATCAAAGGGCTCTTTCACACATCAGCACCTGCAGCTCTAAATGCAGTGGTGATTATTTCTTTTCTTCCCCTATGGATCAGATCCTCAGTGCCTCTGGTGCATCCCAAAGCCCCCAGGGGATTATTTCCCATGCCTCCTACAAGCTTTAGACGAGGTGGAAAAAGAAGGAAAGCATTTTTCTGTGTTGCAGAAATGATAAAGGCAGCAGCTCTCACACACGCCCAAGGGCTCCTATTGTAAAGACTGATTTGGTGCTATCTCCCAGTCACAGGTGTGGGTGGGTCTTTAGCAGAGAGGAGAGGCAGGGGGAACTCAACAAACTCATCTGACTTCCTTTAGTTCAAACATTTCTTGTCAGGACTTACTGAGGGAAAATAAGTATTAAAAGAGCAAAAGCAGGAAAGGACCATTTGGCTTATCTTGTTCACTTCCTGAAATCTAAACAAACTTTCAAAAAAATCCATATCACACCCTATCCATTCACCCTGTTTCCCTGCACTGAGGATGGGAGAGTCTAGACAAATCTGGGCTTTGGAAAACCTTTGGAACTTTTCGGAAAATAGGTTCCAAATGTTTTGTTAGATGCTGCAAACATGTTGGAAAACACTTGCTGGGGGGTTGAGGGAGGTTTTTGTGGATTATTTGTTTGTTTTCACTCTGAGCACCATTGCCAAGAGCACAGGAGAGAGAGCCTGGGAGGTCTGAGCTGACAAGTGATTAGTCACACGAGGCAGTCTCAGTGACTTCCCTGGGACACCATTTGCCAGCAGTGACTCAGACAGTATCACCAAAAGTCAGGAGCCAGCCCCAGTTGTTTGTGGTAGCTCTACTGGCTCTTCCACGTCAGGTGCTTTGCAAGAGCTCCTGCCCTTGTAACTCTCACTCCAAGGTCAGGAGTATGGTGTTCCAGTGTTTACCCACCTGGCTGTGCCCCATGGCTTCTTGTTTACTGTGAAGTTCATCTGTGTGGCTTCACTTTTTGGCAGGAGATGTCTGGTCCCTGGGCTGAGAAGCAGCAGCTCCTATGTGTCTGCTTGCACTGCCTGGAAGCCAGGTCTGCAGGCATACACAGGTACTTCATTTTAAAGGAGATGCCTCAAAGCCTGTGTGAACCTGGGATTTCCTCTCCGGCGACCCAGGGTGCATTTTAATTAGTGCATGGCAGTTTCTAGACCAGTGAAAGTCCAATTCTTCTTTACAATTCAGCTTTAAACAACAACAATATAAAAAAAAAAAGGAAATTAAAGAAAGGAGCCATGTCAGAGTTATCCACAGCAATACTGGAGAGGTGGATTTCCTCAGAGTGTATGCCAAGCTCCTCTCCCTGCTCAATTCTCTGGCCTTCTGCAGTGGTTGCCAGCTAATAAATATATTTTCCTGTTCTTTAATCCCACCCTTCACAAATATTCTGTTCTTTCTCATGTCCTGAGGGAAGAAATGCTCCAGAATGAGCCAGTCTTGTTGGGTCTCCTGGAACACTCGTGGCTGCTAACTTTATGCCATAAAATAGAAGCAATCAGGGGAGTCCCTTCAGTGCATGGAGATTTAATTGACAGTTCATGTAGGTAAGTGATGAAAGCTGGGAGCCTTCATCACAGATCTGACCTGTTAATGTCTTAAGCCTTTCTTGTAAGAACCAAGCAATGATCATGTTCAATCCTAGCTGCTTTAGGTGCTTTATCTAATCAGTCTTTTTGGTTAAACACAACAAAAATGAATAGGAGGATTTCAGAACACTATTACTTCTTGTAAAAACTTTTTTAGTTTTATTTTAAACATTTGCAAATCCTGATGCTGTAGGACATTTTTTGGCCAGCTCCATAAGGTAATGCACAACTTGAAAAAAACTGTCAGGAAAAACTCATGAGGCACTATATCTGGGAGGCCACCAGGATTTAAGGGAAAGTGTCACCAAAAGGCAGTATGAAGGAAGTTTTGAGCAGTTTCCAGTTAATATGAAAATTAACAATCAAAATGCCACACTGGGAGACCCTGAAGTAGCCCAACTCCTTCTTTTACAGCATTTAGCCAAGGCTAGATGGCTTTGTGGAAAGGTTACCTTACATGTTCCCCTGGAATACAGACTGGGCTTTTGGAAAGTGTGGGAAATGCATGTAAATGTTTTTCACACACCACCATATTTTACATTTAGAGGTGGAAGAAGAGAGAGTGAAACCACGTTGGGTGAATGGGTTTTGCTGGATCTGTGCTTCTCAGATATCCAAAACCAAGACATCCTGGGAAGCTTGCAAAGAATCTCTTTCCCCAATGAAACAAGGCTTAATATCTAGTTTGGCCATACAAAGTAACAAGTTTGGCTAATTGCCCAAAAGTTTTGATTAAACTGTTAATAAATTAAGCCTAAAGAACAGCCAAAAATCACATCTTGCTGCTGAAATTCATATTTGATTGAAAAATCCTGTGGTTTGAAAGAGAAAGGAATGTTGTGCCAATTTAATGTTGTTCTTTGGAGTGACACTTAATTGTCCCTTCAGGTGAGAGTTTTCTGTCACCTGCCCCTCACTAGGGCAGAGTGGAAGGGGGCACAGACATCCCTGTCCTCCCCCCAGCTCCTCACCTGGCTCATGCCCTGCCACTTTTTTCATTAGCAAGCTGCAACCCCGAGTGGACCATGCCTCATTTCAGACAGAGGAGGACAAATCCAAGGCTCTCAGCCAGTTTCTAGGGATTAACAGGCATAAATAGCCATGGAAATGCCTGAAGCTCAACTGACTCCTAAAAAGGAATGAAAAAATGCAATCAAAGTCCCAACCCACCCTGTAAATTGCAGCACTGGCACAGAACTTACTTAAAGTTTCAAATTTGTGGTCCTCATGTTTAAAAAGAGGTCTTCCACTGAGCAAAAAATATAGGAGATGTTTTTCACATCTTGTAACATATTCTTGACAGGAACAGAGATAGGATTATAGAACAGAGCAGTCCAATACAAACTGTGGTCTCCAAAAAATCGAATCCCCAAACCTTGCACTGTGGGCCTTTCCTCTTTCCTGGCCAAAAATCCCTTTAGATGGATTAGCTTCTGAACGCCCTTCATCTGGTAACAGAGATTTGGTCAGGTAGAGCTCACGGAATACCACAGAGACAGAGGTGCCTTTTGACAGTTTAAAAAAGAGAGGGCTGGGGGGAAAGGGAAAAACCCAGTTTTTGCAAGTTGGCAGAGGCAAACTGCCCCCTTCTGTAGACCACCACTTTTCACCTCTGAGCCAATCCTCTTGCACAAATATGACCATCCAAAAAAAGGTCAGGCTGGCAGAGCTTTAACTTTGGGACAAAGGGACACACTGGCGTTATGTTTTGCTGTTTTCTTTGGTTTCTTTGTTGAGAGGGTGGGTTATTTTGTTCCTCCTAGTCTGAGCTCCAGTGATTCATCCATCTCCAAATGTTGACATTTTAACCTGATACAAATCCCCCTGCCTAGCTTTCTGTCTTTTCCATTTTCAGTTCAGATTTCCCTTGTGGACTTGCAGTTCACTCTCAGATCATTAATATCCTTTGCTGGCAAATCCCTCTCTATGTACAGAGCAGAAGCATTTGCTGCCAACTGATCTTCCTTCACCTTTTACTTCCAATGAGGAATGTAACCTCAGCTGCCTTTCAACATTTCCGGCTTCTATTTTTCTACCTATCATTCCTAGTTGCATAATGACCACTTTACCTCAGTTATCAAGGTTCTTTATTGCTGCTCACTCATTGCTGATGCTTGTCTGTAACCTCACTTTTCTAGAGGGTCTGCAGACAGGAGGCAAGACAGACTCAGGCCACTGAGCACAGGCTTTTCTGAGGATCCAGGATGTGGCATAAGCCAAGAAAGCTCCCCCTCCTTCTGAAGAAATATGGACAGGGGGAAAAAGGAAAAAAAATGAAGCAGCAAGCAACTCTCAAGACCAATTTAAGCAGAATGAATAGGTCTTTGTTCTCTAGGGCAGGGTTTGCATTTATATTTGCTGTGTTAGCCACGGTTGTGATTTAATTGCACATCTTAATGACTTTTGGTGTTTCCCTTAAAGACCCAGAAGCTGGAATCAAGGGACTCCATAAGGCTCTTTGCATTCATTCAGAGCAGAAGGTAAACCTTACTTTTACAACAAAGAGGAAGAAAATTCTCCCCAAAAGGCTCCAAAACCCAAAGGAAAATAAAAGGAAATTGACATTTGTTGTTTTTAAGAAGTCTCAGGATCTTTAAGCCACTCTCAGGATTTTGGAAGGCATGATGCTTTGATGCTCAAAAGTGACAATGCTGCCTTTATATTGAGTGTGCCACCATGCACAAATTTTCTCAAGAAATTAGGAGTAAAGACTCATTCCATATGCTACACCAGCCCTTTCAACTTGTTCCTTGTTCTCTTCATGCAAGTGGCAGCAAGGAGAAGAAAACACTGCCCATCTCACCTTTGCTGCCTTTGGCAACTTTGCTAGTCAGACTCGCATGACCTCTCACCACGTACAAGAGAGCTGGTGTAAGCACACGCTGTATGGTGTGAGATGTTTTAGCATTTAAATGGGAAGACACAACACAGGGCTGGGGTTCACAGGAGAATGAGGCCAATGGATGATCTTTCACTGTCCCAGGGCGAGATCCTTCCCTGCAAACCAGTGCAGCCAAAGGCCCTGACCCTGTTGAGGCAAATCACCAGTAATGCTGCTGTAATTTCAGTGGTGATCGCTGGGGCAGGAAGCAGAGTGTAAGTGGATCACCTGTGTCCCCCACCTTCTGCATCTAGTTTGGCACATTTGTAACTATCTTCATCCTTTTGTTGTCCTTTACCCATTAATCTTCAACCAGATTCACCCCTGACCCACTGGGTTGCTGGGGCTCACATTCACCTTTTTCAAGGGAACTGGCCTCATTCCCTGTCCATGCCACAGATTTATGCTGGTCTCGGCCAGGATGAGCTGGGTTGGCAGTGACCTACTGCCCAAGATCAGGTTCTGCTTGGAAAAGGCTGGGAAATGCTCACAGCGGTGGTGAAGCAGCACACCTGGGAGGCAGGGGTTTGTGACAGTGTGGATGTGTTGTGGTCAGCATCAGGGAATGTAGCTTGTTGAGACAGGACTGGAGAGGAGATGTGTGACTGCAAGAGATCTGCAAGAAGAGTGGACTCAGGTCAAGAACTTTGCACATCTGCTCTCCTGCTGCCTTTGGCTTGTTTGGAAGGCCAGAATGAATGACAGCAGATGAATTTGGTCTCAGTTCTTTTATGATCTTACTTCTAAAAATTCCACTAAATCCTCAGAGGAAATATGACACTGGCGGGGTTCTTTGCTCATACCCTCATCAGCATTATGTGCTAAAGTCAGATGACTTTAGCTGACAATGAAGTGACAGTTCCTGGTTGGCTATGTTGCATTACAGTGCCTACAGAATAAAAATGGTTTTGGAAAACCACCATATACATAAAATAGAGACTTGTGAGAACATCTTTTCTGTTCTGTGGAGAGACATAAAGAGGCAACCCTACATTTTGTAAAGAGAAGGTGGAGTGAGGGCTTGGATAGTCAGTCTAGAAGTTCAGAGGTGAGGAGGCATTTGCTAGCAGGGATTTGTTCAGTCTGGAAAATATAAAGCAAGAACCAATGGCTAGAAGGGGAACAAAATCAGACAATAAGTTGTTGTGGTTTTTTAATGTGCCATAGTGCAAGAAGACATTGATTGGGGGTGGTTTTATGTCACTGAAGATCAGCTGAAACCATCACAAAAATCTCTGACCATGTAATTTCTGGTTCTAATTAATGAATAATCATTCTGCTTCCATATGAATAAAGAAATTGTAATATTATGGAACTTAGGACCTCCATTCTTGCTTTTTCAAGACAGAAACAGGACTTCTGTGCAGAGGCCAGAGAAGAAATGAGTATTTTAGTACACAGCGGACTAACTCTAGTAGTTGCCTAATTCTCTCACACCCCATTCAAGGCAGCAGAGAAGTACCCGTGGTCTCACTTGATGTGTTCAGCTTCTTACAGGATCCCTTTCTCAACACACAAACCATATCCAATGTAAATTTCTATTTATAGCAGAAGTGTGCAAGTTTCTTCATGTTTCTCTACTCCTGTCAGCTGATTTACAGGCAAATCCTAAACCACATCAATTTTCTGTTTGTGTTCTGCAGGAGACCTGAAGCAGTGCTATTGCCAAAGGGAGAATGACGACAAATGGCAGTAAGGAAGGAGCACTCCCAGGTGCTCTGTGCATTTGCCCACAATCCCCCCGGCCAGCCTCACATGGTGCAAACTCTCCAACCTTTTTCGGATACCCTACCTCAGGCACTTCCCTGCGTCTTTCTGCTTGGTGTGCTAAGGGCAGGCTAAGGATGGGGAGAGGTTAAAAGCTATGTTTAGTGCAGTTTTTCCCTGCAAATAAATAGCGGTTTATTAGTCAGAGGGGTTTTAAAGGTCACCCGCCTCCGCACGCATCGGTTGGCACGGCGGTCCCTAAGTGGGATTTGGGAGTGCCACCGTGCTGCATGACGCAGCCGGCAGTTCAGCGTGTAACTCTCCGTCCCAAAGCATCCCCTCCGGAGACGGGGCAGGGGCCACTGCAGCAGCTCCCGAACAGCAATGCTGGCCTCTGGTGGCCGCGCTGGCCCTTCGCAGCGCGGTGTCACCAGCCCCGAGCTCCCGGCCCTGGGCAGGGCTGTCGGGGGAACAGGCGCCAGAGCCACACATCATCCCTTGAAATGCTCCCCGTGATGGGGACATCGCCTTCCCACTGGTACCGGTCCCCCCCGGTGGTACTGGGGGCTGACTGACTGACTGACTGACCGACAGCTTTGGCCTCCGCTCAGGGAGGTGTCCACGATCAGGACACAACACGCTGTTGTTGCAGCAGTCGCTATTGCTTTTTGCTCTGACCACAAATGCCTGTGAGACTAACTCTAACATTTCAGGCCATCTGAATAGCTCTGAGACAGCACTTTCACTGGGGCAAAGATGAAAAAAATCAACAAACTCCTACCATTAGAAAGCTTCTTCCAGTCCGTGGAACATGGGCATCAGCAGGGATTAAGAGCAGAGTAGATGAGAGCTCCTTGCAATGGATATTTCTTAAGTCTGCACAAGTGAACCGTAACAAAAAAATAAAGCTAAAAGCAAAATGAAGAAATCTAGCAAATGTCAGTGCCAGTTAAATATTTCCTTTCAGCAATCTGGTGGTTTGGCTTCCCCAGTGTTATCCATGACATGAGCTTTGTCAATGAGGGATTAAAAACCCATTATGGACTGCCTGACAAAGCAGAGCGGTACAAGCAGCAGGTGACACAGCGATGCAGCAGGAATGCTCAGTTGACATAATGGGCCCACCACATTTTTACGAGGCAAGACCCTGCCACCTGTCTCTAAATTATCCCCGACCCCTGAGACCACACAGACTGAAATGGGGTGAAGACATTCAAGGTTCAGAGCAGGGGTGTCTCAGTACCCCCTCCATGAAAGTATTCCTGTTACGGGAGGACCGAGGTCATCCTGAAGGTTTTTTGCCCTGATCTGTTTACAGCAGTCAGATGTCACACCTACATAAGTCACAGAGATAGACAAAGATCAGAGCTCATGGAACAGTGACTGGGCACCTAAAGCAAAGAGAGGACATGCATGTAGATCAGCTGGTGAGGAGTGGACAGCTCTGGAAAAGGATAACTGTCCCCCTCCCTTCCTCATCTCTGCCACAGTCACAGCTCTGTGTCCCCAAGAGGGGACAGTATGTTGAGCCCCAGGGATAGCCTGACGTCTGTGGTGCAGCACAGATGCTCACTGTGCAGCCACTGAAGATGGGCACAAGCTGGATATCTGCGGGTGGACGCAGCCCACCCAGCACAGGAGAGGTGCTGCTGGGGGTGGTGGCCCTGCTGTTGCGCCCAGAAGAGCCTGCACTCCAAATACAAGATGGCTCTGCTCCTGGATGAATTCCCACTTGCATGCAAGAGATGTGAGTCACCAGACGAAGTGATTTCCCCCTGCCCACTTCTTTTTGGATATGGAGGCTTCAAGAGAGGAATTTTGAAATATCCAGTCCCTTTTCCAAAAGCTTTCATTAAAACAGCCCATAAAGTTTCTCTGGAAAGTTTAGGAGGCCTTTAAAGAAAAAAAAATTAAAATTAAAATTCAGTTTTATTGAATGAACGGGCAGCACTGAAAATATTCAGAAAATTAAAATTAATTTGAAAATAATTAAAAATAAAAGAAGCTTAGTGTATGTTTCCAAGTTCTGGGTAATATTAAAATAGCATTAAAAAACTGCAAAGGAAATTTACTGTGAGCAGGTGTTTGAAATAATTGGGGGAGAAAAAGGGTTGACTATTAATTAATGAAGAATTATGAATGTCCCTTGTTGGATTTTTTTCCTGTAGTCAACATATTTTTAACCACATGAACTTAGGAACCACATTTTTAAAGTGTGGAGCTGCTTTGCAGACACATACAGGCAGCTGAGCCCCATTTATTTTATTTTTGCCAGCAGCATGCATTTAGCAGGAGCTGTTGAGAGGACCAAGGTACAACAGCAAAGTCTTCTTCATCAGTTTTAAGGCACAGATTTTAATATTTTCTGGACAAAAACTCCTATACCACGGTCAAAGGCACTGAAAACTAAAACACAGCAACAGGTTTCAAGAAAGGCACACGAAGAGCAAAGGTGTAAGGCCTGGTCATGCATAGGAGCTCACCCTGGGTTGTCACCCTGAAAGACGTTCAGACCCCTACTGAACTCCCAGGGTCCTTTGTGGACACATGCTGGAACATAGGTTTTGCCTGGGCTCACCAGCCAGCCTGGGCTCCTGTTGAAATGGCTGGGGCTCTTGGGGCTGCCTTGGGCAGCTGTAAAGGGGCAGCAGCTGCATGTCCTGTGCTTGACTACTGTAAAATTGTTCTCTTGTTGAGTCCTTCAGTCCCCAGGTGCTGCCAGCCGGATGGTGATGGCCTTGTTCCACACCACTGAGCTCTCTGGGGAATGAATGCAACCCTTTGGTTGATTTAACTCACAGCTTCATCAGGATGGTGTACACTTAAATCTTATACCTGGAAGCCTCAGGCTTATCAAATACAGGCTGGTGTTAAAGGAGAACCTTCCAGTGTAAGAAGCCAAAGTTGTTTCTCAAGTATGGTGCATGTCTCAAGTGCTGCAACCAGAGCTGTGGGTGAACCAGCCAGAAAAATTTCTACTTACTGAATATAGGCCCGTGTTCATCAGAGGTTGCGTTCTGATTTCTTACCCTGTAACCTTTTTCTCAGTTTTTACTCTCACTCTTTATTTTTTCACTAGCTAGCCCACTTGAAGTTTGATTTAACTCTGCAGGAAACAATAATTCTGATTCCAGACTGTTTTGGTAGTCGATGAACTCCTAGATGGAGTAAGGTTAAAGTGCAGCTCCCAGATGGCAACGCTGAATAGGCCAGTGGTGCAAGTGTGACAAATTAGGGAGAAAAGTACACCAGGTCTCTGGAGTGACCAAACACCAGAAATTTCAGTAATTTCTAATTTCCTCCTTAGTAACCTGGTCTTAAGGACTTCCAGCAAGACTGCAGTCAAAAGCACCTCAAGTCTCAGTTACTTGCGGAGAGCGCTAAGGTTTTCTTACAAGGAGTGAGTACAAACTGTGAGCCTGAGTCAACCTTTGACATAGGCACATTTGTTTCAATGGAAATTACTTTTCATGTATCTAGAGGTGGCAGTTGGGAAAAAAAGGCCGCACTTCTTTCTGTCATTGATATAAATGACAGGCACATTAAATACAGCAAACAAAACCCTGGAGTAAACAAAATCAGCATTTATTCCTTATTCATCTTTTTACAAGATTGCTTCATGGTTTTCACAAAAGAACACATACCAGAGATACATGAGTTAATCTACAAAACCAGATATGCAAACCAAAGTGATAAGGTACATGAAAATCCACATGCTTCATGATTTAGTTGCCACATGCCTGTCCTCTAAATTCAAGGGAAGTTGCTGTGGGGTACACAAACATTAGTTCTGCCACACCAAAATGAGATCACCAACTCTACAGACGCAGCTAAACAACATATTTACAAAGCACCATCTCTACCAATCTTCATCTAATTTTGAAACAGGTAGTTAGTTGTTCAGCTACCAAGCCTTCATGGAAGGTGAAACAGTCTAGCATTCCTAAACAGATTCATGCAGTGTTTAGTTTTATTCACAGGAGACACAAGAACAAGTACATACTGGGGATAAAAGTAGTATGTGAAGATGCATCATCCTCCTGGAAGGAGTTTGGAGCATCGGTGCTCATTCATCCATTCATCACTACTCTGGGTGCAAAACTGCATCCGTTACCACGTATCAGAAGTCCAAAACCTAAGAATTGCCCTGCTCACTGGATCCAGAGGAATGGAATCCAGTGTTTCCAGGTTTGCAGCAGTGGAAAAGAGCTGACAAATACCTTTGTTTCTCACAGGTCCTGGTGGGGGCCATTTTGCTGAAAGAGGCTGTCAGTGATTTATAGTGTCAGCATTAAACTGAAAATGCTAAAATAACTTGACTTTTACTGCAGCAATTTAACCACTGCAGAAAAACTGTTTCTTGATTGAGATTCCTTCACTGTTAAAAAGATTAAGATTCCTTTCAGTTTTACTGATCAGCACTGGTGCAAAGTAGATATTTTTGGCAGGAAGGCAGGGCGGTTAAACTGGGCTCTTCTACTACCACATCACAAAAGGTGGATCTAGCACTTCCCTTATTTATTTCTGTGAGCTACCCTGTCATTCCTGATTGGAATCAAGAATTTAGCTTGGCTTTAACTTTATTCAGCTTCTGACATTACAGGTAATATAAAGACAAAATTAAAAAGCAGCTGCTCTTGTAATATCCAGAATGGATTGTCCAGGTTGCCAACTGCTTATGCTGTGAGAGTACCCAGAGGAGTGACTGGCTGTAGGTGCTCACAAACATGGACATGATAGCATGGAGATTTTTCTGCAGAAGACGTTTTTACCCATTTCATAATCTTCAGGATGTACAACATATAAAAGCAGTTAAAAAACCACTGGTGTTCCATCTTGTGCCAAGTAAATTTGCTTCTAATCTTGATGTCAGTCTTAGACTACTCCAGTATATCTGGCATCCAGTATACCTGTTGCATCTATAGGAGTAGGAATGACGGTGTCCTGATTCTTATGAGTGCCAGGTGATACTTGTCATGTTCCCAGGATTTTACTTTTTAATTTTTACATGTCAGGAAGAATGCACAAGACAAGCACTGCATCTGGGCACTTCATGCCTCCCACTGCAACGGATGTTTGTATATCACTCTTGAGGTACCTGCAGTCATCCCTGTCTGTCCATGAGTATACAGTGAAATGGAATAAATGCAGCTAGAACAGTGCCTTTCACACCCAAACCTGCTCACAAGCACAGCAATTCACAGTTTCCAAATGCAATCACATAAGCCAATATGTAGCAATAATTATAAGCAAACCCACACAGATGTAGTAGCCTTAGTATTATTATGACCTGGTAGAAAATAAATGATGATGTATCAAAACAATGATTTAACACAGCAGGACTTAGCTAATAGTCATTTCAGAACATACTTAAATCACAAAATTATAGAATCATAGAATAGTTTGAGTTGGACTGGACCTTACTTTTTAATTTTTACATGTCAGGAAGAATGCACAAGACAAGCACTGCATCTGGGCACTTCATGCCTCCCACTGCAACGGATGTTTGTATATCACTCTTGAGGTACCTGCAGTCATCCCTGTCTGTCCATGAGTATACAGTGAAATGGAATAAATGCAGCTAGAACAGTGCCTTTCACACCCAAACCTGCTCACAAGCACAGCAATTCACAGTTTCCAAATGCAATCACATAAGCCAATATGTAGCAATAATTATAAGCAAACCCACACAGATGTAGTAGCCTTAGTATTATTATGACCTGGTAGAAAATAAATGATGATGTATCAAAACAATGATTTAACACAGCAGGACTTAGCTAATAGTCATTTCAGAACATACTTAAATCACAAAATTATAGAATCATAGAATAGTTTGAGTTGGACTGGACCTTTAAAGGTCATCTAGTCCAACCTTCCTGCAATGAGAAATGAGGTCTTCCACTTGATCAGGTTGCTTACAGGCCTGTCCAACTCTCCCTAGAATGTTTCCAGAGGTAGGGCAAAGTAAAACAGAATGCAAATCAAACTTGCATATGTGAGCACACACATGAAACAGCATGCTGCTCTCAACGTGAAATGAGACACAATTAGGAAGCCACTAAAAAGAATGTCTCAAGCTATTATTTACTGAAATTACAACAACCAGGAAAGATCCCAGAATCACAGAATTACAGAATTTTTAGGGTTGAAAGGGACCTCTGGAGATCATCCAGTCCAACCTCCTTGCCAAGGCAGGGTCACCTAAAGCAGATGACGCAGGAGCACATCAAGGGGGCTTTGGAACATCTCCAGAGAGGGAGACCCCATGATCTCCCTGGGCAGCCTGTTCCAGTGCTCTGCTACCCTCAATGTAAAGAAGCTCTGTCTCATGTTGAGGTGCATACAAGACACAAATGAACACCTCTGGAGACATTTCTTCTCAGGCACATTGCTATACACAGCAGTGATGATTACACAGCAGTATAATCTTTTACCCTTGGTGACAGTAAGGCCCTAGGTAAGGCACCTCCCTTTTGACTCGGTGCTGCAGATCCAGCTCCCATGGAGCGAAAAGCAGAAGTGCACTTGGGATTCTTTCCTCCTCCACTGGACACCTGCAGGTCCACTTGGGGTTAACCCTGGGCACCAAATGGCACCTTCAGTCACTGAAGAGACTTGCTCAGTCCAACCTCCTCTGACTGGCCCTCCCTCAAATTCAGCCCCTGCTACAGGAGCTGTTCCTAGAATGAAACAGTGGGACAATTTACAGACAAGGCTCCAGAGTGGGACCACCATTATCCATGTTATGAAGAATGGAAGTTAAATGCCTTAATTGTGTTAGCACACTGCCCAGTAGCACAAGCCAGAGGCTGCTGAGGGGTCCCCTCCTCAACTCATGCCTAAATTCTCAAGGTGGGGGAAAGATGTCCAGTTCTTCTATCCTCCCATGTGTTCCTATTTCTAACAGAGCACAGTGCAGATGAACTTGGGGGATGTGCTCAACAGAGGCCACATTTTCCTACAGCTCCTGGAGGATTTGTGGTTCATTCAGTGCAACACACTCTAACGCTGGGCTGATCTTCATGGCACTAAGCTCTTAATTACTACTCAGATGTATCTATCAACAAATAATAAATCCTCTTAATTCAACTGAGCAACAAAGCAGAAAAGACTGTAGTCACACTATTATTTTAGTATAGTTAATAAGATTCTAAATTACATGCAATTTATCCATGTAAAATCTACCAAAGGAAAAACAAAACCCTGATCCAATTCTACAATGGCACTAAAGTGCATAATGAGATCCTGTAATTCCAAAATGGTTTGTTGCATTTTAGTCTGATAATTGAGTTGTTTACTGTACAAGAAGCTACAATATCTTGAAGACAGTCAGAGAAGGAGTGGGAACTCCAGCCCTAACAGAAAGGTAACTTTTCTATTAATTTTGATCAGGCAAATATAAATGGTGACTAAAAACAAGCAGCCCAGCTTCTACCTAGAAGTCATATGCTCATTTTCTTGCTTTGAGACCACTCAGTCTTTTCCCAAAGAAACTTCCATTTCTGCTTGGCAAAGTTTACTTTAGTAAAGACTACAGATGAGGATTTGAAGCAGCAGTGCTCTATAAAAGCTACATGGTGTGTCAGTGTGTGATAGCAGTATTTGCAACCTCTGGTGCAACACATCAGTATTCCTAAGATGTCACAGTTGTAAGAAGCCCAATTCATTTACAGAAGCAGTCTTAAGGGATGTCCTACAATGATTTTAAAACATTGGATCAAACTGGCTGTAGAGAGTGTGATGGCCATGATGTCCCATTAATGGGCCCCTTTTCATTTCAAAATTAATGCCATCCAGAAAGGACAAAGGTGTGAGAAGCAATTCATTGCGTGGTGATGAATAATATTGTTTTGTCTTTATGTTGATCCCTTTTATAAAAAGACAGAACTTAAATATATAAACATATGAAGTGCATAGATAAATACATAGAGATAGGTATGTTAATAAGTGGTTTGATCAGAATTGGATTAAGCAAAGACAATGTAAAGACACCACAACAGCATGATTAAATAAAATACTCATTACAATTTGCATTTATGTAGTTCTGAAACCAAGCAGTAAGAAAGCCATATACAGCAGAAAGTCTCATTATTTTAACTTCAGAGCCTTGGCAACTTAGATTCACTCAATGATGAGCCATAATCAAAAAATTTCAGGGGAAGAATTCAACTGTTCTGACTCCTATTTTTTTACCTAGTTAAGAATCAGAAAGGCTTGGGAGCAACATAAGAAAACTAGAAATACAGAGGATTTTTGCTTGAGCCTGTACTCAGAGGTTATAATGAGCAAAGCACTGACTCTCCTCTTTGCTAGTGGTCCTAATCAGTTAAATTAGCATTAAACAGATTAGCTGATATAAAATCACTCTCTGTTAAAATAACTCTGAATTATACATGCATTTTGGAGAACAGGGTCTGCAGGGGTACAAGTGAATAGTGCTTTGTTCTCTTTCTTGTTTAATTAATCCAAGTGTATTTACAGTGAGCAGTAATTAATCAGGCTGAAAAATACTGAAATGTACCATACCACAGTTACAGCAAATTCACCTGTAGACAAGGAAAGCCTCATTTCTCCCTTCCACTGGTGTTACATTAACATGGCTTTAACATGGGTTGAGCTAATCCTTAACTCATTTTAGTGTGACAGGAAAAACAAACTTCAAATCTTCTACCGAAGGCAGCTTTCAATTTGCTGCACTTTTTTGGGGTTTTGGGGTTTTTTTTTTTTAATTATTTGACTCTAGTGTCAAATGAACATTGGCTAGAGATATAACATAGTGACAGATTGCCTTCTGGGCTCAGATGAGAAACAGTTAATTTTACATGATAATTTAAACTATAAGGAGCCTTTGATAAGTAAATGAGGACATAAGACTAGATAGAGAAAGTTCATTATGAAACCAAGCTAATGTAGCACTTGCAAGCATGGAGAACATGCTGCTTCAGAAGAAACATGTTCCTGCAACCCGGAGAAATACTTTCCTTCTTTTAACAGCTGAGTAGAGAAGAAGCAGCTCCACAATGCTGGGACTTGTCCTGCAACTAAAGTGCTGTTGGTCCATTTAGTAGAAGTCTTAGTCATGGCAGGGGGTTAAAGCACCGAGACCACTGATATTTTCAAATCTCTTAGCAGCAGTAACCACACAGCAGCTTTTCTGCAAAATAAACAAAACAAGAATCCAGTTAATTCAGCAGTATATTTTTTCATTTGGTTAAGTGTTCTGGGATGACCACATGGTGGTTTCTTTGTGCAAAAAAGCAGCACTGAAGTCTCTTGCTTGCAAAGGATTCTCACAGCCACCTTTTCTGTGAAATGTTTTATACAATATTAAAAAGACAAGGCTTATTTGTTAAGTGGTGAATTGATCCTGAAGGTATCTCTATCTCTTTAAATGCAGCTACTCTGCTTTTTTTACCTCTCTTATCATACAGATCACAGTATGCAAAGGCATGCTGCAAACCTCTCCATTTATTTGTGTTACCACTGCAAGCATTTATAATGCCAGGTTTAAGTAAACTGGCACTTGAGTGCATTATTTTGGGTTAAATGTGGTAACCGTACTACTTGCCTGATAAAAATAGCTAAAGGGATTCTTTAAAAATAAAGCACAGCTATGACTTTAGATCCACTCATTAAGTAAACTCAAATAAACTCCAAAAAGAAAAACACACACAGAGGAAATAACACTGCAAAAGCCAAAACCAGATTTTCCTGCAAGTTAGATCATGGGTAGGTTACTATGTTACAAAGCTATTAAAAGTTTATTTTAAAATAATTTTGACTGCTGTTGGACAGTCAATTTATCTTAAAGTTGACTTTGGTTGTAACAGAAAATTGTGTAATACAGTGTTTCCTGCATTACAGAGGGAGAATTTTCACCATTTTGTTGTTGTGTTTGTTGCCACAAGTTAGTGGCTTGAAATAGGAAACCCAGATACAAACACTAATCTTGCAACAGGGCTGGAAAATTTGTTTAGAAATCTACTGTGTAGAAGCACACAGGTGAGTGGACCAAAACTTCATGGAATCTGTCTCAGCAACAGGGTGAACACTGAGAATCACAAAGAGGTATAAATTCCCACTGGATTTCTACTCCAGAAGCTGATGTTCAGATATTACCATACCAGGAAGTTGCACGGCTTCAGAGAGTAAGTGGGCTGTAATAATGGTACCTTAGTCCTTACTGGCTTCCACTGTATGCACTGAAAGGCATCTTCATGTCTCTGAAATAGCTCATGTAAAGATTACCTTCTGTGTTATTCCACTTCACTGTATAAAATCTGCTCTAATCTTATTTAGAACAAAAATTTCAACCTCTCACAATACTCTGTTTTCCACATGTTCCTGAAAAAAAACTTGTTGCAAAAAAAAGCCAGTATATCACTTGTCCTACTAAGCAGATGATGGATGATGGCACCATTAAAAACTCGCCTTTTGGCAAGTGGTGAAAGGTGGACTACTTTTATTTTGGCATCCTGTTGTTACTCATGACACACTACTAAAAGGAAGTGGTTTTACAATGTATGTGTGTGTTCTCAGCCTAATTCACATCTTGAACCTCCACTGAGTTTTGCCCAGACATGGCCTCCAGAACCTTTGAGCAGTTCCCCTGGTCCCTGAACAGAGGCACCAATTTTTGTGGTAATTGGTGAAAGTGGCGGTGGGAATTGGAGTATTGGTTTATGAAGACACTGCAGCGCCTGAAGCAGCGCGATTTCAAAATGGCCAAGTGAGTCAAAGACCAGGGACAGAAAAAGAGAGCAGACTTGAGTGTGCCTCATCCCCAGGGGAGGCAACCAAGCCAGCCTGAGAACCACTAATGAACTGTTTGTTAATGAAAGGGCAAAGACAAGGAGCCAGGGAGAAAGGACAGAGAGACGCTCTGTCAAACTCATTTGGGTTGCTAAAAGGGGTGGTAAGTGCCGTGTCAGAACTGGGTCCTCAGACTTGTGGAGCAGCTTCTTTTAGGGGTCACCTTGCTTTGATTTCGCTGCAGTTAGTCAAGCTGCCCTGAGGGTCTGGCCCATGCCTCTGCTAAAAAGTTATTATTTTTCATATTTCTAGCCTTTTTAAAATTGTACTTATAACCACAGCATGAAAACCCGAAAGCTTTCAGCACTAAAAAATTATTGGGTGAAATCCCTGCCCCATGAGAGCCAGTGGGAGCATAACCATTCCCTCTAAAACAGCCAGGGTTTGCAGCACATATGGCTCCATACCCATTAATTGTTTTGCACATAGCTGTTACTTGGTATAAGTAATAGAAACAGTTTACATTTTGAATGCTTTCCAGACAGCAGCAGGGATGGTGGTGGTGAATACAGTTTGGATCGTGCACTTTGTGCTACCCAAGGCTTTCAGCTGTCCACTGATCCCTTCCACAGAGGCTACAGCTTTTACATCTGAAGGAACATTTGGGACCTGAAACAAACCTTCTGTTTGGCAGCTCTTTCAGAGAGGTTATTTAGCCAGGGGTGCTTGAGACACACAGTCACCTTTAGCCTTCCTCTAAGGGGAAAAAAAGAAAAGACACCGTTATTGGAGCACTAATTGAAGATCAATCACATCTTACTTCTACTTAAGGTAATGGCAGAAGAACACTGCAACATCAGCATGTTTAGTGAAGCTATTTTGCAAAGCACGAGTATGAATAAAATATATTGGGGGAGAAGATGCAAAGGACAACATGAGCTGTAAGGTTTGCATTAGCGTAGGGTTTCTTGAGAAAAAAAAATGGTGATAGGAAGGATAGCAGTTTGTGTTTTTGCAGCATTTGGAAAAGACTGTCTGTTCCCAAGATTGCAGAAATCAGAGCCTCACTGGAGCCCAGCTAAAGGAGTCAAATTATATCCTACAAAAACCTTTGAAGATATATTAACCATGACAAACTCTCCTATTTTTACTGTGCCCACTAACTTACAAATCTTCTAATAATCTCATGGGCATTGCTGTTCTGGGAGATTACAACAAAAAATAAATTTAAGTGAAAATTAGAGTAATTTATTTTATTTTTTATATCCTATTTTATAGTAATTCTTTTTATCCTTAGTCTATAGCGGGAACATCTTGCAAGGACAGAGCTGACAAGATGCTGTTCAGTCCATCCCACTGCCTTACCAGTAGGGCTACCTCTGCTTGATTATCATCATAATTATTTTATTTTAATAACATTATTTTGGTAATTAATAGTATAATCTATTAATTCTTAATGATGGCTGTATACAAAAATGCACCTTGACATATACATCCTAGGCAATACAGCAGTCATTTTATTTAACACAGAAGTGCTTTGCCTGCAAAGGAAGAAGTGAATATTGCACTTTAACTGCTGTAAAAATTCTGAAAACTGCTTAAAATTATTCCCTTGTGAACCACTGAACCACGGAGTGGACTCACTTAGAAACAGCCAACAGAGGTGTCAGCAACAGCGTGAATCTCCAAAAATTACTGACACAGGAATAACCAAAGTGATTTAAAATCTTGTTGCTCCTCCAACTCAGCCCAACTGAATTGTTTGCTTGAGCAAACAACTTCTTCTGTGTTGGCCACTAAACTGGCTACCACTGAAGGGCAAGAAGGTGTTAAATACCAAGGTATGCACCAGGTGAAGTTCCAAGCTCTGTTGGGAAAGGTATCTCTTTGGAAGAGGTAGGATGAAACAGCACTCAGGGGATCTTCAGGAGAGCCTGAAAGGGTTTTCAAAGTAGGAACAAGAATCATCCCTAGCTGGAAAATTCTTTTCATATGGTAATTCAGTGCTCATTTTGTAAATACTTTCATTTTGATAAAAAATTGATGCATTCAGCAACACACAGCATTGCAGGATCTTTTATTTCCTCCCAGACATGCAAGAACTGATGAGCAAACGTGAGCATGCAAATTCTAACAGCTAAAACAAAGCAAAGGGACACACGTGGCTCACAGTGGCAAGAAATGAATCAGCAACAAAGACTCAAATGAAGTTAAGAAAAATGTCAAAGCAAAGTAATGTGGCAGCACAAGAGGGCAACAGTAGATGCACAAGGATATTTAAATGTAGGGACCTGGAGTCTGCAGTGGAGCCTGTGGTCTGTTAACCATGGGTGTTTTAAGGCAGCAGTTGCACTTAATCTCCAGCTAGAGGAAAACCAGAATGCTATTAAGACTTTTTCCCAGAATCTTACAATTCAGCAATTATCTGCTACAGGTCGTGTGTTCTGCCATCTTGCAACACTGTCATTTCAGAACAGTATGACAGACAGCAGATTAATTAAGTTTTGTTTCACAGCAAAAATGTATTCAGATAATTTCAGAGCATTTGATGGCTACAATGAACAACATCAATGAAGGGTCATTATAATACTGTATGTGGGCATAAAAAACTTAAAAGTCATATTAGTTCTGCAGTGGAGCAGCACAAGTGACACAAATGTGTCATGATGGCATGAAATACACATTTCAAAGATACAGAATTATATACCATTTTTCCTTGATGAGAAGTTTTGATATGAAATCTTTGGCTTCATCAGAAACATCTCGAAATTCCTCATCTTCAAAATCCCAGTTACAGGCCAGGATGTTGTTGAGGGTCTCATTGTCATCATCACCCAAAAAAGGAGACAATCCAGTGAGGCTGAAGTAAAAAGGAATATGTTGAGTCCTCCTGTCTTTCCCTCTTCCTGTACATGGGCCCCAATATGCCAGCTAAGATTGATCTGTCACTCTGGCCTAACTTACAAAATACTACTCTCTTAGAAGGTCTCCAGACCATTCCCATTTTCTCATCTATTTACATGTTTAATCACCCCTCTTCTCTAACACACCAAGCATTACTGTCTTTCATATTTTCTAGACCTCTGACCAGTCTTGTACTAACCACTGGGAATTTACCAAGCAGCTTAAATTATTCTGGAAGTGTGATGCCCAAACACTCCTGAGATATATGCAAAAAAACAAAGACAAAAAGTTCATGGCAATTGGAAAAGAGGAGAGATTTCTCAATATGGAACTTGGAAAGAAGTCTAAATTTCCTATTTTGGGTACACAGTTTTTCACTCTTCCAGTATAACAACAAACTTGGATGACTGATACAGTTCAACCCGAAAACAGCTTAGAAAGCAGATACTGAATCCTACTTACAGCATATAAGCAATGACTCCTAAACTCCACATGTCTGTAGGAAAAGAGACAAACTCATAATTCACAACTTCAGGAGCAAGAAATTCTGGAGTCCCAAAGTTAACTCGAAGTTTTTCCCTGGGTTTATATCTAGGAAATGAAAACATTAATAAAGGACATCAATTACAGTTCTTATTAAAGTTGCATCATCAATTGTCTAGCCCTTAGAGGAATTCCAGAAGCATACAGAAAATTCAGTAGGAAAACAAGGACAGACAGACGCTCAAACTAAAAACAAATATACCCCCAAATAGAATGAAAAGTATTTTCAAGATTTGTATCATACTAGGACAAAATGCAAGTGCTACAAAAAGGAAGAAATTCGTAATTTGAGGACTTCTCAGAGCAGGTCTTACCATTCTTTTGGGATTTCTCCATATCATAGGCATGAAATTTTTAACCAGTAAATCCTTCACTGAGGTTATAGCACCTAATTAAACTAGAAAGGGATATAGCATGGGATATATTGTAAGAGCCCTCAATAGTATCTTACACTCTCTTTTGAAGAATCTCTTAATACTGGAGACAAGAGACTAGAAAAGATGCAACACGAGGTTTGTCCATTTTAGCTGTTCCAAGATACTTATATGCATTCTTAGTGAAAATCAGCCCTCTTTCAACCATCTACCTGAAAAGAAGGTTTCGGGACAAATCTTTTTCACTCAGCTCCAAACATTCCATATTAAAAGATATCCCTGGTTAAAAGAAACAAATTTGTCCTAAGAACAGAATTTGTCCTAATTTCCCCAGAAGACCATTATGTATCAAATACATCATTGAAGGGATGCAATACTCTTTTCATGGTTTCCTAATTCATTTATGATTAGTGAGAACACATGCATGTACCTTCTTGCCAATCCAAAATCAATAATTTTTATTTGATTTGCCTCTCGGTTCACACACAGGATATTCTCAGGCTGCCAAGAGAAAAAAAAAAGAAAAAAACTTGAATGAGAAACAAGTATGAAAAACTGGACTTTTAGTAAACTGTAGGGAGAAAAACACTGATAACAGTGTAAGTATCTCATAAGCACCTTTTGCTTTCCTCCTTGTTCAGATCTCTCTGCATGGATGCCCCCCCCCCCTTGCTGTCACTCAGAAATCAGAGCCATGCATTTTGTGCCTTCCAACTGCTTTTTCTACTCCACAGCTTTTCAATTTGACATAAGGCAGCAGTTCAGATAAAGAACTCATTAGGGGGAGGGGGACAGGGAACACAGACTTCCAAGAAGGGGTTTCAGGATGCTTTCACTGACTTTACAGACTTTAATAAGCTCACATAGATTTTTTTAAAAAATTAAATGTTTTGGGCTTTGAAATTTATCTTATAGCTTTACATTTCTGAGTGCTCAAATGCTCTGTCAGATTGAACATTAATATATTAAGCCAGTCACATCAACTTTATGGTTTTTTTCAGGTGTTTTAGCAAAAAATAGGATTCACAGGTTAAATGTCTCTGGATTTTCGTAGGGCCAAATGTTACTCTTCACTTTCCTGGCAGGAATCCATTAACTTCCAAGAATTACTCCAAATTCTTACAGAAGGAACTGAGAGAAGGATTTGGCCAATTGTCTTTGAAATGTAAATACCTAAAGCACAGTCCCATATTCACTGCCAGCACTTTTATAGCTACTCTGTCTTGTTGCTCAGTGAGTCTTCTTTGAAACAAAACAGCCCTCAACACTTAAAACATTAGTTAACCTTTGTCACCATTACTAATTCATTTTACATGTAGGACTTTTAAACACCATCTGTCCATAGTTTCTGAGGTCCTGGATGATTATGGTCAAGATGATTTTCTTTCACTTTCAAGCTTTCTTTCCCAAACTCATTTGTTACTGACAGCAATCTATGAACAAGCAAAACAGAAGGGAGAAGCCATAGCTGGCGAACACATGAAAAGAGATCTCTGGGATTAATTTCTTGGATTGTATATGTATCTTTTTGTCAGCAGTTGGACCTCATATTAAAACTGTGCCATCTCAAGATCATAATTAATGTGTCCCAAAGAACTGTGTGAACTTC
>NW_005054397.1:1583164-1631135 GCF_000277835.1 Geospiza fortis | reverse complement strand
GATCGGCTACAGAAGCAGGTCCCAACAAGCATCTGCTCATTTCCTTAACCACTGCAATAATACGTATGCTAACAACATTAAAGATGTACTATATTAACTCAGTTATTACAAGCCAAAACCAGCAGCTGTTATAAAAATCTCACCAAAGAGAAAACCATCTTGTGCACTCGTTTCTTTTTATTGTATTGTAAAGCTCAGGGATCACTAGGAAGCTTTCTAGCCAGTCATAAAACTAAAGACATCATCCCATTTTATTCCTGCACTAAACAGAGATAAGAAACAAGTCCATTATTTAATAAAAAATTGGGCTGAGGGAAAAAGAGCCAGCTCAAGTGTACAGTTTAATAAAAATAATAACAAATGTTTTGTAAGGATTGTCACTTGACCATTTGCTGTTGACCAGAGTGAGAATATGCAAGTACATGGTAGAGATACTTGTCCATGGTAGAGAATCTGCCACCTTTCTCTGGGCTTTCAGCTACACTAGCCGTATTTGTTACATTAACCACTGACTATTTTTATTCCTTTCATTTCAGAAAGTACTCTTTATATACTTTCCCTTAATGTGGCTATCTATCGGTGCCTTTTCATGACAACAGCATTTGAGTGTAGTCCTCAGAAAATTGTGTGGGCTTACATTGATCCTGAATGACCCTTGAATTTAGTTCTACTCACTCATGCCTTTCTGCATAGTAAAACACAGGGACAATTGCCACCCCACAGCTGATGTGTAAAGCATGCATCTTGTGCAGTTGAATTAAATAATATTTGCACAATATCTTGGGATCTAAGTATTGAAATTAAAAATAGCAACGTATTTGTAGTCAACTGCTGGCTTTCTATGAAATCACTCTGTGGAAAATTTAAGCACTATGAAGCTTGATGACATATGACCACAATTTTCATCTAATTTACTTAGTCCTGTAGTAATTTAACTGATCTCAATGTGGTTAAAGTAAATATGCATTGAAATAAGGAAAGCAGAATAAGGCTCTTTGTTGTTTCTGCCACAGGAATCTGCTAAGCTTTATGGCCTACCATTAAGAATGGAATTTCCACATCTGTCATTGCACAAAACATATATCTTAAAACTCTACCTTGAGATCCAAATGAAGAATGTACATTTGGTGCATGTACTGAATTCCCTTGCAGATCTGTTTTATGAACGAGATTGTATCCATCTCTGTCAAATTGTAGTTTTCGTCAATAATTCGGTCAAATAACTCTCCTCCTTCCACACTGAGGAGAAAAAGACAATAAAGCAATGACCAAGTTCAAATCCCATCCCATACAGTAACACTAATGCAGAAAATACACTATTGACTATTTTTATCATTCACAGTCAAGTTCAGTAAGATGAGCTTGTACTTTAATCTGAACTTTGTGAAATCTGAGTTCTGATGCATACTGGCCTGAACCTCTTCAAGGCCTAAGAGTCCAGTCTCTCATCCATTGAAAACCATGAACATCTTGAAATTTAATATTATGCTGTCTTGAGTTCTCATTTTGGACCAGTGAAATTAATGATGTTCCATGGAAAACCAAGACAACATGATGGAGAATCTGCATTTAAATCTGTGGTCTCTTCCCTCTGAGTTTAAGAGGGACAGGATCCAAAAGGTCAATCTCAAACTATCTAAAGTCAACAAAATTTACTTAATTTCTCTTCACATTTCAGTATGCCTCTAGCTTATCTGCTCATAGGTGCACAGATATTTTTCTTTTGCAATATGTTAATCATATAGACCAAATTCAGAGGACTATCTGAGAATGTCCAGAATAGTCAAATTCACCTAACTTTGAACCCTTCTGCCACACATTTCAATGTTTTAGTTTTGGCCTTTTTGGCTTCCTTAAGACAGCATCTGCTTAACTTGAGCTTAAGGCAGGTATTTTGTGCCTAATTAGCCCGATAACCCGGCATACAAAGCAGGTTTGTCCTTTCAGGCACCCAATATAAGGATTAGGGACAACACCCACATCTGGCTCCTTTGGTGTAAGATGTCTTCTTGTTTGCCTCCCAGAATAGGAGATATTCTAAGAGGTTTGTTTCTTGGCTGACACAAATTAAAGTATTAAATTAAAGATAAGATATGTAACACAACTCTATCTTCAATTGGAGCAGTTGCTTTACAGCATCAGGAGTGTGGCAGACTACTGGAAAAAATGCAAAAATGGCTGCATGGGAAAACTTTTCTCTTAAAATCCCTTTTTTTCCTGTTGTTCATGAGAACATATATGTGTTTTCTACCTGTAAGAAGCTCTATTTCTCATTTCAGAAGAAAGCAAGAAGGAAATTGACAATTCTAGCAAAAGCAATAAACACAGAAAGGAAAAGACAAGAACACACTTACTATTCCATGACGAGTACAATATCATTTTTAGATTCAAAAGCATCATATAGCTGGATGAGGTTGACGTGATTCAGCTGGTTCATGACATTGATTTCATTTTTTACTTCATCCTGTAAAGAGCCATGAATATTGCTTCAGATACTTTTTTCCTGGGGAGGGTATGTTTGAAGCAAATCTACATAATCTTCATGTTTTCTCTCGTGGTAACCAAACTCAGGGCTCCTGCTGCAGTAGATGTCAAAGCTATAGGAACTAATGGGCTGAACTCAGAGCCTGAGTGGGGTTGTTTCAGTGATAAGGTATTTACTGGAAAAGGAAGGGGAGAGCCCTCATGGACAAGAGGCAGGGTTCCAGGGATGTAAAGGAAAAAAGATAAACAGAAGGGGATTTTGTTCAAACAGCTGTAGGTGTACAAAATCAAGTTGAGAGAAGTCCAGGACAGTCTTCAAAACCTAACTTGGCAGTCAGAGGAGGGAGACTAGTACCTCCATTCAACCCAACTATTTTAGACATGCTGAATGATGATGTCAGTCTCTCTCCATTCACCATAAAAGGGTTCTTAGAGATCAGCTTGGCCACAGCTATACCTTAGCAACCCAAGTTACCTGAGACAAATCCCACTCTTGAATGCCCTTAATGACACCCATGTCGCACAAAGGATGTCATGCATGTCTTTCTAGTGAAATCCAGTCCCAGATGGCTGAGAGGTTGCAGAACAGCCCAGACTAATTCCTCTCATCTGCATTTGTGTTGATGTCAGGTGCCCAGATCACGTCTGCTATCAGCATAGCCCCCACTGACATCAAGTCATTGCAGCAAAGGCTACAGTGTGCTTGGGAGGGAATACGCTATGTCACAGGCCTGACAAATGTTTTTACCATTAAAGAAAACACGACTAGAATTAGCAACAGAAAGGAAAAAATAATATAACATTTAAAAGAAACAGAAAACACCCCAAAAAATAGTACTTTGATGAGCTATTGGAAGTTTTGGAGGAGAAGGGAAATAGAACTGTAACTAATGGTATTGCAGCAGGTCCTATGAGTGTGATGGCTTGTGAGACACTTGGTCATGGTCTGCTGCGTAGCTGAAGAACAGTGTGTGATCCACTGGGGAACAAAAGACTAATATAATTTTCCACCAACCTTCTGTTTTGGACCTTGTGCTTTTATAATTTTGGCTGCCAGCTTGAGACCTGTTGCTTTCTCTTCACATTTGTGCACTTGCCCAAAACGCCCTCTAAGAAAAAGGAGAAACAATCATCCAGTGGTACAGGTGTCAACTCTGAGTGTAAACTACACTATGAATAACGATAAATTATCCTCTCCCTACTGGCTTTCATTTCAATTCCTCTGTTGTTGCTATTTTGTTGTGTAGATTGTACTTGCTACTACTCATTTAGACACATCAGCATCACACAGTGCTCTATCCGGTACTATCCCACTTGTATGATTCACTATACTCACCTCATAACCTGCAATGACTAATCCCAGGAAAGGCAAGGATATACTGTAAGGATAATGGCTTACTTCTGTGCACCATCTGCCCCTCTCCATCACATCATTCTCCTCCATGGGAGGGTTGTGTTTTCTTGATGATACAGAGCCTTATCCAAGAATATGCTGCCATGAAAATTACAATATCCCACTCTCCTAAACAATGACAGCACGAGAGATAAGTAACTCCATGGCCTATCAGATCAGCCTGTTAATCTATCTGAAAATAAGAATGTGTTTTCAGGGGTGAGACTCACTGAGAGGAAGAAGACTACAATATGTGCCTACATACTGCTGACTGTAATTTGAGGTAAAGTATTTCAGCATCCTAGGAGCCCTGTCATAAAGCCTGAGGGCATCTGGCTGGCCTAGAACAATGCCAAACACAGGCCAATACTGCTGGTGCCAAATAGCAAGCCAAAATTCACCCTCACTATAAAACCAGCCTCCTCGTTTCGTCCCTCTATAAAGCCCTTTAAGAGCTTAGGCTTTCATGACTTCAGCTCTAGTGGGGCATGTTGCCTCCATTCACCTCCCAGGGTGCTTGGCTGTAAATTTGTGCCTTGCTTTCCAAGTTGATTTACTACACCAGACTTACCCTCCCAGAATTTCATCCTTGTTGACATTATAATAATTGCTGATCCCCACCCTTTTGGCTGAGACAATCCGGTGATCAAATGGTGCTGGTGGAGTAGGAATATCATCTAAAAAAGACAAAACCAACAGAGAGCATATGAGCGGTCACATGCAGTGCTTGTCTATCCCATATTTTAGTTCCTCTTTTCCCCAGATAAGTTCATTTAAGAACTGAATACACTTACTGTAAGCTTTATAGACAGGTCTTTCTCTATTATTGAACAAGGGTTTTATTCCAGAAGCTCTGGCTCAGAAAAAGAGGTTGTTGTTGGGGAGCTACACTACTGAGACAAGGACTCCTTTTTTTAAGTTATTGTCTTTCATACAACAGTTGGGAGAGGCAAAGTGAAGACCACTGGACTACGCCAATGTAGCTTCATACTCACAAGGGGCCTCTGCAATTCAGCCTAATCTCTGATTTTTAAAAATATTTTTTCCTCCTCAGGGGCTGTTAGTAGGCGAGTATGTACTGTAACTCCCCGATGGGGTAGGAAGAGAAACAACTCTCCTGCAGGCCCAGCTAAGAGAGGCTATTTCCTAGCTTTTGGTGTTGACAGTGAAGAATCCCCTTCTCAACTGACTGACAAAACTTGTCCTTCTCCACAGTGTGGTCATCACCTTTAAAGATCACATTTAGAGCTTGTGCACATGAGGGAGTTTCACCTTGGCGGACAGCACTTGGGGTTTCCAGTATGCCTCAGGACACAAGGAAACTCTCATATGTTGCTCTGAAGAATTTCTGTCCTTAAAAAAAGATGGCAGATAGAAGGTAAAGAGGGGCACAGAGGAGGAATGGTTCCCAACATTGCACTGCAGCAGCTATGGAGTTTTGGCAGGTCTCGGGTGTTACTCTCTGGACCTCCACATGCTGGACCTTTCTGCCATCCTGATGTCAAAATCCCTGCTGGAGACCAGCCCTCCATGCCTAATTTGGACTTTTTGCAGGCAGTTGTGGCTTCAATTTCATACCCAAGTTGTTTTTCATTTGATTGATACTCCTGAGAGTGACCTTTGGCTGACCAAGGTGACAAATACTTCTTCAACCATCTGGGAGGGCTACAGCCCCAGTGTTTCAATATGAGCTCTCTGGTTTGGAATGCCAGCTCCTTTTTGTGTGAGGTTTGTTGAGCAATTTTAAAACCATTCATTACTCCAGTGAAAATGATCAAAAACACAAACAAGAAACCCCACGACAGCATGTAGCTGGCAGGAACACTTTGGTCATTAATGTGGCAGTAGATTGTCCTTATTCACAGTGAATGTCCATTTTTCCAGGACACCAGCTGTGTACCTAGATTTTTTTCTTGACAGTGTTAATAACTTACATGGTCAGGAAGTTAGTTCATGGTCAAGGAATTGTGAAAAGCTGGGGCTTCTGGAAGTTTGCCACCTACTTGGGATTCTGCAGAGTTTGAATTGCACTACTGTAAGTATGAGTCTTTGCACGTTACTGAGACCCAAAAAATGCCAAGAAAACCTCTAACCTAAGGAAAAATTTGACTCTAACAGAAACTCCATCAGCACCAGCATGTAAGTGACAGAAGAAAATGTATTTCTGAAAGCTCAGCTAAAAACATTACCAAACTTTGGGCAAGGAAATATTCTTTTAAAGACGCCAGACTGCTTTTCCAAACTATGTTTAAGTTTTTGCCTTCAAGATGTTCCCCTTGACAGACCCTCTATTTTTCTTTTCCTGCAAACCAGAGATGTTTCCCTGTTCAAGAACAATTTCCTACTGCAGATCAAAGATGCTCCAACAGAGACACTATAACCTTAACATCATTCATAAAAATCTCCCAGAGCTCACAACAGTTTATGGATTTTAAAGTTTTAGTGTATTATCTCCTGTTTGCTGCTACAAAAACCTAGCACAAACCTGTAATAAATGTTTCCCTCCCACACTCTCCCCCCTTTCCCAAAGCAGATAAATTCATCTTGAGTCTTGTGTATGCACATGCACACTCATATATTTCCAAGCCTTTCAGGACACCTCCTCACATGCCATAATTTCATTTACAGGAATAGCCACTGAAATTCTCAAGATGGAGGTCTAATATTAGAAATCTCTGCCGCACCATGGTGAACACTGCTTCAAAGTTTAGTGTGTGAGCACCATTTATCTGACTGTTTAACAGCATAATTCAGGCTTACACACAAAAGTCTGTATTTCTTTACTTTATAGCCTGCAGTTGTTCTCACTTCAGATTACAATAGTATGAATATGAGCAAGCTGGTTTTTCAGGCTATGTCCACAGCACTGCAGATTCCCTGTTAACACACATTCTTAACACTTCCTTAGGGTGACCAAGTTTGCCACACCTGATATAATTTCTCCCTCCACTCTACACTTAGGGATTTTAGTTCTTTTGTTAAAAGAAGAGGGAGAGACAATAGTGTTAGTGGAGTAGTTGTGGCAGAAGCAAATTAATTTTGAATAATTTCTGACAGAGCAGAAGCCTCTAATATGAAAGCAAGCAGAATCATGTTACTTCTCATCAGCTTAAGATGCAGCCCATGAAAAACTGTTTCTCATCTGAGCTACCATGCACATATTTTTCCCCTACTCATTAGAATCACAAAATCCTTCTCTTCTACAGATCTCTGTCTCTGTTCATCACCGTAATACCAGGGGAATCAAATGCTTTGCCTTTAAGATACTTCCTTTAAGAGCTTTTTATAGTTTTACATATGCCATCAGCACTTTCTGCAACTACTCTGCTCTTTTTGTTGTCATCCTTGACAAGACTTTCATCATGCACTTAATTCTCACTTCTACTACTATGCTCAAACTGGCAGGTCTGCCCAGGGATTGAACTAGAATTTCCTGTACCTTTTTCACAGCGTTTACACCTGCAAGGACAAAACATGGTATTAGTGCAGAATACACTTAAAGCAGAGCAACTTTAGAAACATAGGTGAAAAACGCCTACACAGATATTGCATTCAAATAACATTAAGCTACTTTGTTTCATGGTGTAAAATTAACTGGTTTAATATTCACATTGAGAAATAAAAATGGCCCTTAAATGAATCATGACAGCAAAATGTTTCTCAGTTACTGAAAACCTCACCTGAGGTCTTCTAAACTTGACATTAGGCTATCAATCTCGCCTTTAAAGGAAAGGGAGAGCACCGAAATTCCCCTTTGTTCATACAGGTTCCTGAGGGCTTAAACCTGTTTTTCCCTGAAAGGCTATATATTAAACCCAGCAAAGATAGAATTGCAGTACACAAATTAATTAGGTCAATTGCCTGGGTAAATTTTAATTTTTTTAATTATTATTTTTTATTAATTGTTATTATTTTATTTAAACATTTTCATGTTGTCTTTTAAATTACTACAGTTGCAGTAAGTTAATTCCCAGTTGGAAGATGGCCTAATCTATTTTGCTGATGTTATATGACATTGAAGTATATAAACAGAACCATTGGGGAATTCTCCTCAGAGATAAAGAATAGCATAACGTAATTCCCATGTTCCTAACATATCTCCCAAGTAAACAACCACAGCACACTGCTAATACCATGTGTGATGGATTGTTTGCCTGTCTTTTTTAAGAGTATAATTTCACTTAGATCAGAGATATAAACATATTTTTCACTTTTGTATTAGGCTAAATTTTCACCAATATTTGTATTAATCAGCCACTTTGACTTGAAACTCGAACTACACATTTTTCTGAAGCAAAGGTCTCTTCAGAATGTGTAGTTTCAGTTTCAGACCTTACCTTCCCTCTGATACCTCTTCATCATAACTTTGTTCTGCCTCATCTTCCTTTTGGGAAGGAGCTGGTGCTTCCTCAGCACCTTTTTCACTCTTATCAGCATTTTCCTTCCCTTCACTCTCTTTCTCCTCTTGTTGTTCCTCAAGTGCATCTTCAGGCACTTGATGTTCCTTCTTCTCCTCAGTTGCTGGGGACTCACTCTCTATCTCCAATAGTGTTAGTGGAGTAGTTGTGGCAGAAGCAAATTAATTTTGAATAATTTCTGACAGAGCAGAAGCCTCTAATATGAAAGCAAGCAGAATCGTGTTACTTCTCATCAGCTTAAGATGCAGCCCATGAAAAACTGTTTCTCATCTGAGCTACCATGCACATATTTTTCCCCTACTCATTAGAATCACAAAATCCTTCTCTTCTACAGATCTCTGTCTCTGTTCATCACCGTAATACCAGGGGAATCAAATGCTTTGCCTTTAAGATACTTCCTTTAAGAGCTTTTTATAGTTTTACATATGCCATCAGCACTTTCTGCAACTACTCTGCTCTTTTTGTTGTCATCCTTGACAAGACTTTCATCATGCACTTAATTCTCACTTCTACTACTATGCTCAAACTGGCAGGTCTGCCCAGGGATTGAACTAGAATTTCCTGTACCTTTTTCACAGCGTTTACACCTGCAAGGACAAAACATGGTATTAGTGCAGAATACACTTAAAGCAGAGCAACTTTAGAAACATAGGTGAAAAACGCCTACACAGATATTGCATTCAAATAACATTAAGCTACTTTGTTTCATGGTGTAAAATTAACTGGTTTAATATTCACATTGAGAAATAAAAATGGCCCTTAAATGAATCATGACAGCAAAATGTTTCTCAGTTACTGAAAACCTCACCTGAGGTCTTCTAAACTTGACATTAGGCTATCAATCTCGCCTTTAAAGGAAAGGGAGAGCACCGAAATTCCCCTTTGTTCATACAGGTTCCTGAGGGCTTAAACCTGTTTTTCCCTGAAAGGCTATATATTAAACCCAGCAAAGATAGAATTGCAGTACACAAATTAATTAGGTCAATTGCCTGGGTAAATTTTAATTTTTTTAATTATTATTTTTTATTAATTGTTATTATTTTATTTAAACATTTTCATGTTGTCTTTTAAATTACTACAGTTGCAGTAAGTTAATTCCCAGTTGGAAGATGGCCTAATCTATTTTGCTGATGTTATATGACATTGCAGTATATAAACAGAACCATTGGGGAATTCTCCTCAGAGATAAAGAATAGCATAACGTAATTCCCATGTTCCTAACATATCTCCCAAGTAAACAACCACAGCACACTGCTAATACCATGTGTGATGGATTGTTTGCCTGTCTTTTTTAAGAGTATAATTTCACTTAGATCAGAGATATAAACATATTTTTCACTTTTGTATTAGGCTAAATTTTCACCAATATTTGTATTAATCAGCCACTTTGACTTGAAACTTGAACTACACATTTTTCTGAAGCAAAGGTCTCTTCAGAATGTGTAGTTTCAGTTTCAGACCTTACCTTCCCTCTGATACCTCTTCATCATAACTTTGTTCTGCCTCATCTTCCTTTTGGGAAGGAGCTGGTGGTTCCTCAGCACCTTTTTCACTCTTATCAGCATTTTCCTTCCCTTCACTCTCTTTCTCCTCTTGTTGTTCCTCAAGTACATCTTCAGGCACTTGATGTTCCTTCTTCTCCTCAGTTGCTGGGGACTCACTCTCTATCTCCTGCACAGTTAGTTTTTGACAAGCATCATCAACAGCATCTTCTTCCTGCTGCTTTTCTGGAGTGAAGGACTCCTGAAAAGAGTTTCTCCTATATTCATAATGGCTTTCTAAAGACAGACTTTCTTGTTTCTCCTCTAAATCTTCAGTATGAAACTCGGGAGGATCCACTTCAAGAAGAAGGGAGCTTTCCCTCTTGGCATTTTCCTTGTTAAGCTTATCAACTTCCTCTTCCTGAGAGCAGGATTGACTCTGCTGGATGTCCCCATCTATAAGAGATTGCAAAGTAATCTGTCAGTGGTTTTCTGATAGTCAGCAACAGTATTAAAGTAGGGCTGCACACTTAGCATAACATCTGTTGAATTTTGTGCTAGGTATTTGTTTTCCTCTCCCACCTTCAAGGTCAGTACAAGTGTCTCCTGGCCAAGAGAAGACTTATTTAAAACTGGGATTTCATGGGTCCCAAATGCTTTCTTTGAGATACAGCACTAGAAAATGTTTCTCTCACTCGAAGTTATTGTCAGCGAAGTCAAGGTTGACAATTCAACTCCTGATGCAAAAGACTTTCTTGAGCAGTTGGATACCCGGTGCTCACTCATGCTGATGAACACACATGTAACTCAAGCAACTTCACTGGAGTTGCTCAGAAAAGTCATGGCTTTTTCTGTGTTATTTCTTAGGAGCTAGAAATTGATCAGAGAAAAAAGTAGTCTAACCTGTTGAATCTGGCGGCTTCTTTTCTTTTGTTTCTGTTTCACTGAAATGTGACTTTTCTTTGATGACCTGTGAAGAAGGCAATTGACATATTAGTGAATTTATACACTGCACATGTTGTATCGGTCCTCATGAAATCACAGCCTGATTTTTTTTTTATCAAATGCAAATACTCTGTGTTCTAACTCACACATTTCCTATAAATGATAGTCTTTATTTTAATCACTACAAGCCAATTGAATTGATAGCAGTGCAAAGCAAGAGAAATTGTCTTGGTTGTAATCAGCATCACTGTTGCCATAAAAACAGCCTAAAAAAGATTAGGACTGAACCTCAGAGACTAAACCAGAGAAGCATCCAGGAATCAGCTGGATGCTTCAGGCATCATCTGCCCTAGCTTTTGCTGTTAAAAAACTAGGTTAAACCAAATCTCGGAAAATTTAATATTCTAGGAAAATGTTCGGTAACAATCTTACTGGCACTTATCAAAAAGTTCCTTGCTGTTTAATCAGTATTTGGTAATGACTTCTTTAATGATGCAACAATTTATTAAGGGCTGACTGAGACATGACCAGGAATCGGAGCATAAAAGCCATAACTTCAGCTTGCGTCCTTCTTTTACTTACATTTTACAATGTTGCAGTGACATCTAGAGGTGCTTCATACCAATCCGGGTCCTCATAAAACCCCCGGAATTCCTGTTACCTTTGTGGATATTAACTCCTGTTTCTATGCTATGTGCTCCGTGTGTTTTTTCCTGGTCACTCAGAGACTTGCCAGAAGGTGACCACAGTACAACATGGTTCGGTGCTCCTTTTTTCACCTTCTTCCTCTCACAATGCTATGAAACTGGCACCATTATTACTATTATTAGATCCACATGGTGTGAAAAATGCTTTCACCTCAAAATATTTTCCAGAGGGGCTACCAGCTAAAGCATTATTGTACATATCAGGCACTTAATATTGTACAAGCTCAGGCACTTAATTTTGAGTGACTTAACCATGTGATCAGTCCCACAGCCCTGGGCACCAACCAGTCCTTTACGAGACATTTGTTCTGGTAGGTCCTCCACATTTTTTTATGCTTTATTTTTTTATTTTAATTTCATCAGGCTTTAGAGAAAATAGGCACAAAATCAAAGCAAAGTGTATCCGCTATAAACAGAGTTCAAGGGAAAGGAAATTCCACGAGAAGCCAAAAGAGTTGAGACAAACTGGATGTAACTGCATGGATGGATTTCAACAGGGATTGTTCAGAAAATCTTGATCCACAAGGGACAAGGAAAATGTAATACAAGCATAAGACCTGAGACTGACAATTATTTTGGATGCAGTTTGTCCCAGGAAGTTGCAGGCCATAAAACGAGAAAGGCCACAATACAACCAACAAGGTAAATACCTTTGAAATATAAATCGGACCCTTGTTCCCACAGAACTTAAATATAATGTAATGTTGCCAGACAGAACACAGGGAATCAACCAATGCCGTAAAAAGCACTAAAAAAAAAAATAGGGAAAAGCCGCAGACTTATTTATTCTGCACTGTGTTGGCAATTAGTAATGCACTCGCATTCCTGTAAGTATGTCAGCCTCTCTGTGCCACTGAGAACATCAGCTCTGATCAAACACAGTCAGCTGAGCAAATAACCAGAGAAATGGCCTTCAAGCTCTTTGAAGCATGAGGCCAGATTTCACTTCTGCATTCAGAATTAATTGCAGACACACAGTACTTCCAACTAAAAATTGCTGTAGTTTGCAGGTGTGAAATACAGAAGCCAGCTTTTGAAAATCCATCTAGTGGAAGGAACACTGGACAGTGCTGAATACCTGAGACTGCCAGGCCATTACATAAATTACTACTCTGTTTATTCAACCATCATTTTTGATCTCTGACATTTCAAAAGCAGATGGGGACTTCATACAAATTTGAATTTTAAAAAAATAATACAAATTAAATATTTACTGATATCCATCAGAATCAATTTGCAATAAATATAGGGGCAAGAGTGCTCTAGAGTAAGAAATACAGCTATAAGGACTAGATATTGAAATAACTGTAAATACATGAGCAGTCTATACATGAACAACCCAGTTTTCTACACATTTTGCTGTTTGTAGAAACATGTGACTTCAACTTGTCAAATCTTGACCTGGCAATAAAAACAAGACCTTTTGCCCATTATTTCTTCCCTCTAAAGGGTGGGGGCTCACCAAGTTCTCTGGACTTGCCAGAAGTCAATGTATCCTTCCTATCCCAGCCACAGGCTGTACAAAGACCTCCTCGTGGTTTGTCAGGAGCATGTGTGACGTCCAGCCCCAGGCAGCTGAGCAGCTGCTCTGAGAGCCCACAATTCCCAAAAGCCATCACACTCTTTGAAAATCTCATCTGAAAGGTGTGGTGGCTTGTTAAAGACATCTATCCCACCTAATTACTCTTCATACCACCCCTCTTCCCTCAGTCTGTTAGAACTTTCTTAAGGGTCTTTATAACTTAATCCCTAATAATATCATATTTATTTATGCATTATTCTTCGCAAACTTATGTAACATGACTTTTTCCAGTCCGTAATTTCTGAAATTACAGTAATCAATATTTCTTAGTAGAAAACATTTTTTCCCTTTCTTTAGTGACTTGAATATGTAAAATCAGGTAAATGGCACTACAGTAATTTTTCCAAGTCGTAGAAGCCAAAAGTGGCACATTTTTGTCTTGCTGGGGGGGGGGGGGAGGATAAGGGGATAAGCTTTTATTTCACAAAAGCTTAAACATCAAAGTTAGTGTTGTGACCCTGTAAAGTATACCACAGCAAAAATGTGTCTGTATCTACAAAATTTTGTATTGTGTCTTCAAAAATATGTTTTCTAGACTTAAACATATTATTTCATAGAGTAGTGCCAGACCCTAAGTAAGAGAAACAGAATAAAAGCCCAGGTGAAGATAAAGAACAATGTGAGATAGTCCAGAGGCTGAAATTTCAGTACAGACCAATGAAAAAAAAAAAAGCATTTGGAAATTTGGAAATTATTTAAATTGACTTTAGAAACCTGCAGAAATCAAGAAAAAGCAGTAATATATAAATATAATAGATTCTAATTGAAATTTCAAATGCAGCAAGAAATTAATGTCTTTTATAGACATCTGACTCCTTTTTAATGAGTCCTACATGGTTAAATTCCTTCTTTATACTGCAGCAGTCCCGCCTTTGGAATGTTTTTTTAGCTAACTTTCAGATTTTTTTATTCACCTAATAAAACTCTTTGATTCTTTTTTTCCTACTGCAAAAATTTTTGTAATGAATGGCCTCATGAAGCAACCTCAAGCATTCAGTTAGAGGTCCTTTATCACCCCACCACATTTCATTTTATACCAAGACATTATCCTCAGCTTCCATCTCCCAGTACAAAGACACAAACCTAGGTTTGCATGTGCCTAAACCACACTTTAGCTGTGTCACCTTCTCATATTCTTGATAGTTTGCAGAGCTGTATTATGGCAATATAACCTGGTTTGGTGTAAGATCTGATCACCATTTATTTATCAAAATTATTAAGTTACTTGAGGTTTGCAATTAATCAGTTTCCCTCACAGCCAGAACTCAGCCATGGGTTTTACCTCTAAAGGTGCTCCCAGTATCGCTGAGGGCGTTCCCAGTATCTCCTCAGTAGTTCCCAGGAGAGTGTAGAACACAACGCAGAGACCTTGGGAAAACCACGTGCGTGGTGATGCCTCCTGTGCCATCCACCAAAGCTGGAATCCATCCCCACCTGCCCTTTCGTGTTCCTCTTCAATACACAGACCTTCCTCTCCTCTCAGCAGTGTAAAATATTCAGTGAGAGTATTTTTGAAACAAACTTATAAATGCTAAAAACCACACACATGGGAATTCTGCTTCTGTTGGAAGGTGGTACATCTGCTTACATATCATTATTTTTTTGGTACACTATAACAACTGCTGCTACCTTCAGGCAAAGATTTTTGACTCCTTTATGATTTTTATAGAGCTCCTTGAACTAGATAAAGAAATCATTCTTCTATGAAATCTAAACTCACTCTACAAGCATCTTCTAATCACACACAAAAAATAAGCTCGGAACCATGAGAACCATGATTACCTCAATATGAAATACAAGAGAAGTTTTATGTGACCTGCTGCTTTGAAAATACATAGGTAATGAGGCAACAACCTTTGCATGAAAAAATCCCTCAGAACAGCATCATCCTAGAGAGGGAAGAAGCTGAAAATCAGTCAAGACAAAGCATTGTCCGTTCCCCACTGAAGTTTGCTGTGCTGGAGAAGCTGTGGCTATCCTGTTTCAAATGGATGCTTACTTCTACCACGCCATTCTTGTCAAAAGAGGGGATCTTACCCTGTGGAGTAGAAAAGGCTTTCATGTCATGCAGCCAGACTCCCAACAGAGCCTGTGGCCTCAGCGAAGATGCAACAGGTTGCACTAACAGTGACAGGTTGATTCTAAATATCTTCACTTTTGTCTTGAGGTCCAGTCACTGTCACTTAACAGAGGATTATCAGACCTAAGAAGGCCTTTGGAGGTAGATTGTTTAACTCCAATTGACTGGTTTACTTTTAATGTTTCTGGAATGTACGGAGGCCTGTAATAATCACCGACAAATCTGAGGCTACCAAGACACCCACTAGGACCAGACCACTCAGCGTTACCTGGCTTTGACATGTCCTCTCACTGCCTTTGGGAAATAAAATCAACCAGTCGCTGCTGGTTTTGAGTTTTTCATCTGAACAAATAAGGGGCAACATCAGGCAAGCACAAGTACTGGAGAATTCAGCTGCTTTTCTTACCAACACATTGGACAGTCTCACATCTATCCTTTCCATATACTGCTCAATTTCCTCACCTGTGTGTTGACTGACAGGGTGCACGTGTGCCTCAAATGCACCTGTGCCATAACCCTAAAAGTCTTCCACGTGCTACTCTTTACATTTTTACCGTTACTATTAAATAGGACACCCTCCTAAGTGGGTTCCACAATTGTCACAACGTGACACAGGAGAAAAAAAATCCATCTCGAAAGCAAAATCACTGGCCGATCTTTTTAACTGTGGGGATAAATCACACACTTGTCAAAATTCTCAGGCAATTTTTTTTAATTACAGTATCAGTTAAGTAGCCTTACTGTAAAGAGAGTATTTCTCAATTTAACTAACCCAGCTGATCTAAGCAGGCAATGGTATGGATGGCAAACACCTTCAGACTCCATGAACTGCCCATCCTAAGCTTTTCTCCAAAATCACACAGTGGGGAGAGTTCCATCCAAAGGGTTATAGACTTAAGAAATCATCTCCAACAGCTTTGATGACTCACTTTGAATTTGACTCCAGAAATGAGGTTTCCTAAAAATTCATTTAACAGGAAGGGGGTTTGGGTTGTGGGGAAAGACCTGCTTGGGGCTTTTTAAATTTTCCCTTTATAGACAGACCATGGTTCTGTGGCACCTCACCATGCAGAACCCCACTACTGGAATGGGGTGGGGCTCATTCCAGGCTCTGCTGGGTCCACCCATCTCCATTCCTTCTCACTGCTGCATGTGTATGCAAAACCCAGGATGCTGCCAGGATGGCACCAAATTAGTTGTGTTTCAGAGCAGTCATCCTTGTAATTAAAACTCAGTGTGGTGCAGACGCCTCATTTAGTTGCAATGGCACTCTCCCGCCAGAGGAAATAGTCAGGCATGGTACCCCTACACCTTCTGATAGGGGCTGAGATGAGTCATTACCAGAAAGCTGCTCAAATGTCTAGGATATCTGATGACAAAAGGTGAATTTTAGATGGCTGCAGTGGAAAAAGAATTCCTCCCTGAGCAACCCCTCCTACCACTGTCTCACCTCTTTGAGGAAATTTCTGTTGTTCCAGGACTGCTCTCTGATGAACTGCCTTGCTTTTCTTCCCTGCACCTATCAGTTATCTCTTTATCTTCATCACGAGGTCTCCCTAGTTTTGCGAAGGAATTGTAATGGATTCCTACAATGGTCACTATAACACGTAGGCATTCATGTAATGCTCCAAAAGCTATCCAATGTGGTATGTAGTTATTTAGAAATTAGCTGTGTCTACTTTGATTTCACACATTTTCAGGGTTGTAGAGACAGCAAAATCCCAACAGTGTTCAGGAAGGGATCCTATGCAGGGAACATTGTACAGCAGATAGCAAGTTCTGAGGGTAAATGGAAACAAAGCTAAACAGCATTATGAATTGAAAAGGCATGAAACAATTCCTGTGGCTGTCAGCAAGGGAGAGAACAGGGCAAAACAAGATGAAAACATTGTCCTAAGAAAACATATCAGTTTTATGACTGGTTCACAGTCAGAGAGAGAATTTTAACTCTGATACACTGCAGTTCACTCACTCAAAAGCTGAAATTCTTCTACCAAGAACATATTTAAGTAAAGGCATCAGTCGTGAGGGAAAGAAGAGCATTCCCAAGCATAATGGCACCTGTGGGTGCTGACCAGCTGCATTGCCCAAGTAACAGAGAACCCATCTGTTGAGATTCTGCAGAAATCTCTACCCTTGAAACCACCAGCCCAGCAGAAACTCTTGCAAATAGAGGTTAAAAAAAAAAAAAAAAAAATAGAAACAAAAAAAGAAACATTTCCCACATATTTGGCTGATTTGGCTGAAAGATGAAAAATACACAGAACATGGCCATTTTGGAGAGAATTTAAATAATACATAAGGGACCTGTTAGCATTTGCAGGCAAAATGAAGGAATCAGAACAGTTATAGACTGAGGCTGAATGGATTTTAAAACACATGTGGCAAACAGCAGTTTCATTGTGGGCTCCTACTAGAGCAGCCAGTGACCTGCAATTGCAGTGTGATACCTGCACAGGAGGTACAGAGGGTTCAAGCAGAAAACACAGCTCCCACCACTGGCATGTCTTTAGTGTGGGAAAGAGCCCCAAACTGCTGAAAGTTGTTATTCCTGCAGCAAAGCCTGTAGAAATATCAGGAAACCAAAGCTACAGTCACCTGCAGGCAGCTGCAGGAAGTTCAACACTACTTTATGATGGCAACAAAATGGACTTTCTGACTCTCCAGATGAGTATTTGCGGGTTAATAGTATAGAATCTCTAAAGTCTTTAATTTGGAGGAAATCAGTGAAGTATTATTTTACCCTCTTTCTTTATAAGTGGAAGAAGTAGGACTGAAAATGGAGTTATAGACAGGAACATTTTCAACAGGATTATCACAGACTACTTAAAAAGGTGAATTTGAGGAAAACCTCAAGGCTTTTAAAGGCGCTTACTGTAGAACTGCTGATTTCCCTGAGCAGCAATAGCAACAAAATAACTTGTAATTACTTGTGACAAGTAATACACACGACTCCTCTCAGCCATGTGGTGATAAGGTCATGCTGCCCTCGGTGGAAAACGGCTGGGAGACATTTGGCAGCATTGACAAAGCATGAAGTGTCTCCAAGCTACACCATATTACAACTTCAACCCAAACCAGAAATAAACCAAGCTTCTGTATGAAGCAGTGGAGGTATTTCAGGATGGCAATAAAAGGCAGGAAAGCAGAAATTTGCTTCAGAAAAGAGCAATCCCTACATTTTGCAAGAGCACAAAATGTGCCTGTGGAGCCTATGATTAGCAAACTGTTACATCTGCTGCTGATGCTGGGAGAGCAATTACACACCCCAGCTGCTCATACCCCTTCTTTATCTCTCTCTCATTCCCCCTCTTCCCTCTCTGTTCTGCCTCTTTCACAGCTCTCTACATAATATGGTTCTGTAAAAAGAGGCGGTTAGGAAAAATTTAAAAAACAGTACCACATTAGGCAAAGAGCAGCACCTCTCTAGAGAAGGAAGGATGGAAAGGCAGGTGAGCAGCAGGTCAACACCATTCACTGCCTTATCCAGTTGTGCCCATGGGCACCTACTGCACCACCTTCTAGTAATTCATTCATAAGTTATTGTTGGATTATTTTGCAGAACCAGGCTGGGGACAGACAAACATTTTGCAGACAGCTCAGCTATTAGAACAAAGAGATGGCATTTACTCATAGCTGCAGTAGGGTGGATGACTAATAGGAACATAATCCAAAATATCTGATCATCTCCACTAGTGCATAGAAGCGGGTTCTGTCCTTCTGAGCTAACTGCAGTGAATGGATTGCCTTGTTCATGGCTGTACAGAAACAGAATAGGACTGTGCATGTCTAATGGGATTGAAGGGTTGCTCAGTGTTGCCACAAAAATTCCATCTGTGATACAAGAGATGATGTTCTTGCTGCCTGGCAGCTTGCACTTCTACAAGGTCAGCACTGTTTAAAACTATCATTGTGTGGGACTAGAGATGGGAACAAAGATCCTGTTGAGAGAAACAAGGATTGGTATCTCCACATTTGGGTAAATGTGTTCATTGCTATGTCACCAGATAGTGGTGCATTTCAGGTGTAAAACTCTGCAAGGGTGAAATCTCCTCTTTTTTATTACTTTGCTTTTCTTTTATCTTTAACCACAACTACATAAAACAGATAGATAAACAGATAAATATGTAGATCTAATTCAAATATGGAGGCACAAGCAACCAGCTTCGCAGCGTCTCATGGACCAGTACTTTGATGAACTTGCTCAGAGATCCTGTTCCCTCCCTCTCACCCAGAGGAGAGTCTGTTTGCCCTAAATGCTGGTACACACTGTCTCTTACTAAGCTGACAGCCAAGCCCAGCAGTCTCTGCTGAAGGTTATCATTCCATGTTCTGTTACTCCTAATGCAGGGCTGACTTCAAATCTGTTTTTACTTAAACCTAAGATGACTAAGTGTTTACGAAAGCCAGCTGTTGTTCATAGGATAGCTTGGTAATTTTATGATGGCCCTTTTCTAATAAATCACAGAGAGAGGAGGTAATGACAAGCTAACATATGTATGCTATCTCATAATACAAACAAAATATAAACAACATAATAATATCATCAGCATGATTCCAGACATGCTCATGCTGCCTTTCCTAAGCCCACATGCTAGGCAAGTTCCTACCAAGGCCACTCAACATCGCCAAGAGTCTGCCTAAATGAAAATGAATCAGTGAGGGAATTACAAATGTAGCTGCTGTTGGAAAAAAGACAGAGACTCCACTTGGCCCTCTCTTTATTTGGTCTTTGTCAGTAGGCTACCTGTGTTTCCATCATGTTCAAGGCCCCTTGCCTCTGCTTCCAGGTATTTTATAGCCCTGAACTCTCCATGGGGGGCACTTGCATCTCTGCCATCCTGTCTCCCCTCTGACCTGTCAGGAGCACAAGCTCCTCCTGTTCAGCTATACCCATTGGTTCCCACAAACTCACTAGCAAAGCTTGCAAGGTCCTCTCCTTTCTCCAACCCCGTGTTTCTACTGCAGAGAGCCTTGCACCTACTCCGGTCTCCAGGAGGTGCCAGTTCATTAACATGCCAGGGCTGATTCAGTTTACATTTATAAATAGTTTAGATGAGTATGTACTTTCACTGGGATAAGTAGGTCTCTACCACAAACTGCAGTGACAGCAGCATTCCAGAGATGACCTGTGGCTCTCACTCCAATGGGGCTTTTACAACAGATGATTTCATTGATGTTTTGAAAAGTAAAAAAAGCCCTTAACTCAGATGCTCAAAATAAATAATCTTTTCTTATCAAAGGAATTGTATAAAACAAGAAAACTTCTCTCCTGTTGAAACTCCTTTTTTTAAACCTGTCCAGCCTGATGTATAAGAAGAGCCTGTAATGACCATTTTTGTTATCAGTCTTCTCTGGCAAGGAAGCTATTTTTCTCTTCAGTTAATGATGCTCTGGAAACAAGGTTGCACAATTTATATCCTCACACAGTGACAGATCGGTCAGTTCAGCTGACTGAGCTTTACAAGATGCTCCTCTGCTGCTACTCAGCACAGACTGATATTTTTATAGCTTCGTTTGAAGGCTCAAATGCTTCTTGTCTATCTATGAAGTGGGGTTGCCTTAGGGTAACCAAGATGAAAAGCATATGGTTTGCTGACCAGGCCATTCTGAGTAATATTGGCTGCAGTGCTCCTTTTCTTCAAGATATGCTGTTTCCACTAACACCTCCAAACGATGTTTTTCCTGCTCAAAAACTTTAGAAAAACAAACTCAAGAACTAGTCTTTAAATGAATCAAAGAGTAAAGCCTGCATGTGACTTTTTGAGAGAAAAAAAATCAAGCAAAATAGAACAAAATATGAAAAGCAACCTTTTTGGTTCACTGTGGTTAATTAAATACCAACATACTTTGTCAGAAGAAATTCCTTAATTTTCTTCCCCAAAAATGAATATTCAAACTACCTTACAAAAACTTATTAGAGTCAAGAGAGTCCTTCAAGAGATTTTGGTGTCTTTTAATCTGAACTTTAAAGAACATGATGAAACTCTCATTATGGTAACAGAGGCATTTTTTACCCAGGGAAGTTTACACAAGCCACAGCTCCAGTTACAGTAACCCTACCTCAGATCCCAGTTTAGAAGTCCCCTAGTCCTCACCAATGGAGAGAAATACCAGATAGGAAGAGCACACTTAAGATGTTCCTTGAAATAAAGAACAAACATATGTACATGCCCTGACCCAAGGAGGCTTTTTACCAGTTCCACTAATCTCTAGACCCCAGTGCCCATATCACGACTGCTGCAACTTGATTCCCCCAGATAATTATAAATCCAGAAAAGATCGTTATAAAATTCATGGCCAGGACCCAAGACTCCTAAAGTCTGTCAATCTTTTTTATGTTCTTTGTTGTTATGTTTTACAGCTGCGAAGGAAAAATTAGCAAAAAAAATGAATGTCTGTATAACAAGTAGATTTTTCTATATTTTTTCCACATAATTTGCTCAGCTTGTACTTTTCACTTTTAGAGCACATTGGTTGTTCTTTCTTAAATGTCAACAAAATGAAAAAGCTGAGTATGTAGCAGAACATATCTGTAGCTTGCAATGATTCCTGCCAAGATGAAACACAAACCTGGGCTCACCTTTTCATTTTTCTTCTTGAGCAGATCACCAGCTGTTGTCTCCGAGAAAATGTGCATCCTAAAGGGATGTCCAGCTCCTGCCTTGCAAACTTTACGTTTTTTAACATGATGTTTTACACTTGAATTATGAATTATTAATGTTTTCACCTTTTCTACCAGAGGTCCTACAAGTTTCTGTAGTCCAGAAACACTTTGTTCAAGTCCATCTAGCCTTTTAACCTGCTGCTCAGCTTTCTTGTTTATATCAGAAAGAGATTTTTTCATTTTAAGGCAAAGCCTCTTCACTTCATTATTTCTTATTTTTTTGTTTCTTTCTGTCCTTGATCCAGGTTCAGATGTTTCCGCCTTTACTATCTCCATGTCTTTTTCAATGCAACAGATTTCTTGGGAAAAACTGTTAAGCTTCTTAAGGACACTGTCTTGCAGAGTCAACAGTTTATCAATTTTCTCTTCAAGGGAGGCAAACTTCACATCCATGATGTTGAAACTTTCAGATGTGCTGACATCACTTCTCTCAACATGAAGAATTTGAGGAGGTTCCATTCCATTACCTGGCCCTTGGTTTTGCAAAGTGTTTGGATCAAATCTTTTGGCCAAGTTGTTGACCATAGATGTAGAAGAGCTCTGCCTGCTGGATGTGGTCATTTTGCTGGCTTGGGTATGGGAAGGAAATGCTCTGATGATCAGCTGCTTGAGGACAATATCAGTTGCAAAGGCTTTCCATCCAGGCTGCTCAGATATACAGCCAAGTTTGGCAACTCCAGCTCAACTAATTTATAAACTACTCTCATATATTTGACTAAAACAGAGAGAAGAGACACCCAAATTATTTAGCAGAAAAAAGCCTTTCATCCATTCTTTTCTTTACATATATATTTATCTATCTATTTCAAATGAATTGAATATGGAGATGCAGATCCTAAATGCACTCAGTTCAGTGACATCAGCCCTATCAAGGACCAAACTACTTGCACTCCAATGGCATTTGACAGCAAAAAGGCTACGCGATATGTGAGAAGTCATTAAGGGTAGTGACGCTTTGGCAGTGGTGTTGTTGCTTTTCAAAAGCCTAGTATGTAATGTGATCCCTGCTCTGAAAAGAATAAGGGTCCCTACAGGGAACTTAAATGTGGCTTCTTGAAATTGCTGTTTTAAGGTAAACTTTTCAGATGAAAATTTCTATTCCTTGAAAAGCCTGTTACACCAGGCAGGAAGTCACTAGAGTGGTTAAAAAACAAATACATTAAAGAAAATAAAACAGGGAGATGCTGGGATGCAAATATTCTGAAAATAAGAATAGACCCCTATCCTATGTCTCAGCTACCACACAGCCATCATAGGCACAATTATCTCCATAGCTAATATCTTCATTTAGTTCTGTATTTAGTTCTGTATTTATCAAGGCTGTTCTAATTTGTCACAAATTAAGAGGCTTATGTTTTACTATCATCTGGTCATCCAAATACAAAAATAGAACATTTGATAGAGACTCAGCTCTTTTCTTTGTTTGCCTGACAGTAAATGTCTCATGATCAGTGATTAATATTCCTAGCTCAAATAGTATATTTAAGTTTTGCTTTTGCAAAAAACCTTTGTTTCTTTCAGAAAGACAACATTGAACAAAAAAGAAATTTCATTACTGGGAACAGGTTTCCCCTAAGGGTAGGTCAGAATTGTTGAACATCTTTCATGTTGGTTAGAAAAATAAAAACAGAATTTAAAAAAAGTATAAAACCAGAATTTCTCAAGTCAGCTATACTCCACAGGAGCAAGAAGTAAATCAATATGGATCAGCTTGATGGAGACAGGCTGCCTCTGAAACACAAAGAAATAGCTACCTTGGACAAATGACTATCATAGATTGACCACACATAGGTCAGTCTGCATTGTTGCCACATCTTTTATAGAAATAAATGCATGAAGTTAGCCAGATTGTTGCTCTGCTCAAAGGATCAAGAGCTTCTTTTGTGATCCCTGTGAACTATTTCTTTTGCCAACCTCAGTTTCTCCATCCTTTAAACAGGGAGCATGAGGGATAATTAGGTAAGGGACATAGTGAGTTCTGAATACCTAACACACTAGATAGTCTTTCAAAATTGCATGGTCTTCCCTTCAATTTTAGGTGACAAACATGTCTTTTAGAGTCAATCACAGCTGCAATTTCCAAAAGCTTCCAAAGGCATTCTCCCACAACCATTTGTGATTCAACATTTAGTCAGTGTTGATAAGGATAAGCTAATTCAGGAGCTTGTTCTCTGGTTACTGCAGGTTCATAAGCACATTTGTCACCTTCTGGGATCAGCATGTTACTGCAAGTGAAAGTGAAATGTGTTCATGCATGACCCTAAAATATGGACTGAAATCTCTTCTTTAAATAACAGACATTACCAAGAAGTGATGATCATGTGTTTCTGTGCACAGCATATTCACTGAGAAGGTTAACTATTTTTAATAATAGGAAACAGGATTAAAAAAAAAAAAAAAGAGTTTAAATATCTCTATTTCATGAAAAGAATAATACAGGACATCAGTTAAAAAAAGAGGAAGTAATAACAAAACAAAGAACATCACATCAGTACAAGCAAAGTAGTTATGTTTGAAGCCCTTTTTCTTAGTCTCTTCATCCCTGCTAAAAACATGAACTAAACTCTCCTGATATTTTCATATCTGCAGAAGCCCCTGCTGGACACAAACTTCCAGAAGAGGCATTTGCATGCTGGTTAACTGGCCAGGTTTGAAAAGCCATTTATCTTGGATGAAACATCCCTGCAGGAGTTAATGGTCAGTTTGTCCCTGGCCCCTGCCCTCCCTGCACACACAAAAAAAAGGTTAAAGGTTTATTAGACCTTGCCACCCATTCAGCTAGGACTCCTGGTCTGGGGAATTTCATAGGCAAAGGCTGTCAGGCACAAGGATCCTATTCAAAAGGAACACTTTGTTAAAGCAAGAAATTATTAAAAGAAAAAAGAAAAGGACATACAGATAACAATGGTAAAATCATGTGTTACATTACTGTGTGCAGACACATATGTTAAACATTAAAATCTCTCCTAACAGTTGCCCAGGGAAATACTATGTGAAATACCTCAAACCAGTACTATAAACACTAATAAAAATTTTAAGCTCTGTGAGGTAAGATCCTATTATCAAGTATCATCTGTAAAGTCCTACTGATTTAATATTTTACCATGACATACACTGAAAGGGTAGAAAGCAAACTATAAAAATGCTTCATTAAAAGCTCATCAGTATGTTAGCACTTCTGTCTGAAGCGAAGAGAACTGGAAGAGAGAACTCCTGTGTAGAGTCTTGAAAATAGGAATAAATTAAAGAAAACTAACATCAGCTTGCTTTCTAAGCTCAGAAAGCTCTTGCTCAGAAAGCTTCTTCATAGGTGGGAATCTGTGATCCCTGCCTCTTGGTCTGTAAACTGCAAACAACCTTACACATCCAGATGCTTTTCAAGAGTTCAGTAAGAATTAATTACTTAAGGGAAAATGTTCCGTAAAAAAATAGTGTGATCTAAAGTATTTGAATATTTCTTTCTTAGTGCTGTGAATTATTACTGCTACGTTATGAAATTCAATAATACTATATGCAAATAATTGGAGCCATTTATAATAAATAGCTGAATTTAGTTTTCCTAGTAACTAAGACAATCTCTTAGCACCTGTACCTATCATTAATGCACAAATTAAGCCCATATAACAGCATTCTTATTTTTATCTCACAAGTTCTAGTGATGACTGATTACTGCATTTGCACAGCATCAAAGATGCTTAGAAGTCTGTTTGAAATTAAGAGTATGAGCTGCAGGAATATTTATTTTTCTGTAATCGAAAAATTTTTTGTGAATTGAAAACAAAGAAACACAGCTGATTGAAATACATTAGAAAGAAAGCAATTCCACTACTTTTAAAGATAACATGATTCCCCATGTTCCCAATATTGCATAATACTACAATTCAGAATATTAATACTAGGTCACTTCACCATGGCAGTGACGATGTCAGCTCAAAAGCTGACATTGAACCCTGGGAATTTTTGCACACAGGTGTAACAAACACCTGTAAGTCAAATGAGAAAATGTATGGTTTTATTTTAATAAATCTGCCATACAGATTAATTTTTTCTATACAATTGCTGCCCTGTTGATGATTAATTCTTTTGAGTGGCTTTTACATAAAAGAAAATTAACTTGTAGCTCTCTTTTACTTCAAGGTCAGTTGGAAAAGGCCTTAAAGCAGCATATACAGCTTTCCAAGTGTCGTGGCACTGAAAATTTGGAAGAAATATCAAAGTACCAATGGATACATTGATGCTACCGTGACTTTCACATTTTTAACATGTCTGCAGACATGACACAGTGAGCCTGTAAGAGATGCCATAAAATTCTGTACCTTATAGAGACATAGTTAAACAGGCTATAGGTAAAGATTGGACAGACCAGAGAAGTAAATTTTTCCTTCTGATTTCTCTCTTGAACTCAAATTTCAGCCAGTGTTTCTTTCTCTGCACACACAAATGTGGAAAGCTGGCTAGCATTAGGAAGTTATCCCAGCATAGCTATTTGCTCCCAAGCTCTATTAGCTGTCTCCTTTTGAACAGTGATCCTCTAGCACAGAGATGCCCAGACCAATATTTTAGCACATTCTGCCCCAAAGCCTGTAAAAGGCAGGAGTGTAGCCACATTTCTCTTCACAGAGAAAAGCAAGGCACAATTTGTCCCAAGAATATTTCTGTGTTTCACATTCTCTGAACCTCAGAGAAAGAAAAAACAATTCTTATCTTATTTGCTGTGCCTATGTTTGTGCCAAAGTAGAATGCAATATGGAGACTGTTTACCCAAAGTGATGGTGTTTTGTTTCCTTGGCCTATCAGGGCCAAGTGTGTGTGTGTATCGGGACTGTCAGCTGACAGTCACAAGATGCTGTGCAGTTGTGTGCAGTTAAGTGCTTAGCAGATTCAGTTTAGATGTAATGTAATATAGTGTAATATTGTATAAAATAATATAGTATAATAAAGTAATTAATTAGCCTTCTAACCAGATGGAGTTAGATACATTATTCCTCCTTCATCAGGGGCGAAAATATCCACTATACAGGAGGACCTCAGTTCCACAGTGTTTGGATCTTAGACTCATAGGCATTGAAGAATAAAACATTTGAAAAAAAATCATAGCCCAAAAAAAATGTAATATTTGTGATTCTTTTAATTTCACATGACAATCTATCAGTCCAAAGAAAATCTGCTTTCTGTCTAACAAAGTTGTTCACTAAATTTTGATCAATTCTTAGTCCTCTGATCATACAGCTGAACTGTTATCTACCCGGCCTTACCTTATCTTGTTCTACTGGACCCATGTTGCCAGAAGTTACCCTCTCCCTCCATGCTTTTCAGACTGAGTCTTCTCAACTTAATTCAGTTCAGTTCTTCATTTTTCCTAACAATTAAAGGTCCAGACAGTGCACCTCATAAATTTACGTCTGCTGGCATCAAACATTATAAACAAAAACACAAGTGGAAATGTTTTACTTGTAGAGTCTTATTCCAACTTTTTTGGGCTGTAAGCCATGTATCAGGATATGCCTTATTTTATGGAAGACTGCTACAACTGCACTTCATCTGGAGAACACGGTATGCCTTCAAAAATCTTGACTTGTTCTAAACAAGGTATCTCCAAAACTCCCATGTCCAGTTTAATATTTTATTGCAATGGAGGATTGGGGTGTTCTTCCCTCAAAAATAACATGGGGCCACCTGCCATGCATGAATTTGCAGCATGTGTGTGATGCATGCTCCACATTCCAGCCATTCCTCACTCATGTTCTCCTGACATTTCTGTATCTGTGTCCTGGCAAGGATTGGGTTTACACAGGGAATATATTAAGGGCAGTGGGATGCAGGTATGTGAACAATTAGCTCTGACTGACTTTCTGAGTTTTCCAAAAATATTATCTAAATTTCCCTTGGTGCAACTGAAGTTGATTTCTTCCTGTGCCATCCATGCATGACTTGAATAATCTCTTCTCCTCCCTTTTGCAAATACATTAAATGTATTTGAAGTTTATTATTACACCTCCTTCCCAGTGTTCTCTTTTTCTTGAATACTTTTCTGGAGAAGTTGCCTTCCTAGATGAAAAGAAATCCAAGATATTCTGTGTTTCTGGATTTTTAATAAATTCATTTGTGAAAATGGTACAAGCTAACATGTTATGCTGTATCTCCCAGAATGCAATGTAAGATTTTGCTTTCCTTAGAAGATATGAATCTTCTCTATTAAAAAAAATATTTGCTTAAAGCTTTAAAATAAAACCTCAGGACAGAGAAAAGAAAAACTTCATAAACATACAGCAGGATGCTCTTCAGGACCCTACATAAAAAAATTATTACCCATTGTTTTACATTTCAGTGAGCTAAAATAAGACCCTTGTAAGATTATCTACAATTATCTTACTTTTCTGCTGATTTCTCATTTATTTTTATTCTTTTAAATGTCTAGTTCATGCCTTATATATCCCTGCCCTACATATCTGGAATTTCCATATTCTTCTTCCCTCCTTAAAATTAATTATCTTCTGCCATCCTGACCACTGTTTCATCTTCAGCATTTATCCTATGGTTGATCTGAATCCACTTGATGAAAACCCATTCATAAATTAGTAAAGGTCAGGGACTATTCATTATGCTACTTTTATGAAGTTCTAGTTCAAATTAACTATTCTAATGATCTATCTTCTACAAATTTTAAAAACAAATACCAAACACAACCAATTAACCACTCCTTTTTCAGAAACTCTGATCAAGAGAAGTGCAGACTTTGTTCTCAGATTTTCCCCAGCAATGCACAGTGTGTGGCTGGACTGGCTGCAGCACATAGCAGAGGATTTCCAATAGTATCTTTTATATCTGAATCCCCAATTGTGTTTTAGAGATAAATCATATCTTTGTATTTTTCCCTATTGTGATAGTGGTCATAAATTGTAGACATCCCTAGCAAAAAAGTCTGTCTCCTTTAATCATTCGCAAATAAGGTGTTTTGAAGAAGACCCTTATATCATGCACAGAATATTTGTGCAGAAGTCTCAGTAAGATCCATATCTCAATAAGTCTCAAAGAAGGAACAACTTGAGACTTTGGGGAACAGGAAAGCCACTGTCCCAAATACTCAAAGATTTCTATGTGCTAGTCACAAAACTGAGAATGTCTGTACACAGTAATGCACGTGAGAGCCAAAGCACGTCTGCTCTTTCTCTAGTGCACAAAAACATCTCCCTGAGAAACAGTATAAACTTACAGCTGCCCAGCTCTGAAACAGATTAGAAAGCAAGCATGAAAGCTATGAACCAGATTCAGAAAGTCATGCTGTTTACTGAAAGTTCACAGATGCCCCTGATGGTAGAACAGAAAAACCATTCTCTTCCCTCTGTCCCCATTTCTCCCACCCTTCCCAATCAAAAAAGATCCATCAAGATAGATTAGGAAATTTATCCAAAAGGATGTATTTCTACAATCGGCAGTCATGTTGGACTCCTTCACCATGGGGGCTGAAATAACTGCATGCCTAAGATTAAATTACATACTGTATCATAAGTGATATACCTTTATGGCTCCTCTGAGGCCTGCCCAAAACACTTGTCTGCAGCTCTGCTCAGGGTCAGAAAAGGAAACAGCTACATACAGTGCAGGAGCACACAGCAAGAAAAGTCTGGCACTGAACTTCATGAGGTAGGACTAGGGAATTTACTGCTCCACAGGGCTCTCTGCATGCAACTACTCTACGACCTGTTAATTAATTATGAATTCTGACTTCCTTTGCTGTAATGACTCAGGTAACTAAGTACCCTGGAATATCCTAGGGATAAATGATGAGAGCAAGCCCCTGAAACAAACTACAGAGATCCCAACACAGTTCAGTGATCAATCTGCAGATGTCTGGTACTCGTCTTTCAGATACCCTACCACCTTCAAATTTTGAGCCTCTCTGTAAGCATTTATGTGACCTACTTTTGCAGAAAAATAAGTGTTAATTGACCTGTATATCCTTCTGTAGAAAATATCTCTGAAGATGAAAATGAAAACAAGAAGGCACAATGCATGTTCTTGGGGTGAAATCTCTTGTACCCTGTAACTCTGAAGATCTCCTTCATGTGGAAAAGCATTTTCACAGGAAACGTAGTGTAACTGCAAGTTGCATGGTGCAGCATGAAACATTTATCCAGGTGAAGAACAACCAACTCATACATGGCATCGCAGTGTTAATGGGTTTCTTTGGATGAATAAAAACTGCACAGCACAGAAAAAATGCCACCAAAATCAGCATTTGTCTGCTTAACAGCAGAAGTTCAAAGCACTTCACCATCAAAGTGCACAGTGTTCTTTCGCTGAGGCTTGGTCTCCACTATCATCTCCTGCTGTCAAGATATCACATCAAGAGTCTCACCTTTGCTTAGCTGTCCCCAATTAACTACACTAAAAACAAAACAAACCTCAAAACCCAGAGTTTCTTAAGGCTGAAAAATACTGTGTGATAAATTACCCATTAATAGCCTAAAACTCTATTTCCAGGAAGCCTGTTTAAAGGAAAATTCCTGACTTTCTGAGGCTAAAGCAGAGGTGTCGTAACTCTGAAACAGAGCAATGAAAGAAGTACTGTCTCCAGGTGCAGCAGGAGCTATACCTCATTTCATCTGCTGGGTAGACTGGTTAAAATATTTGGTTTCAGTCCAAAACTTTCTGGCAGCTAGCATCCTGTATTAAAATTTATAAACTACAAAAGGCCTTTTCTTACAAAAAAGTTAATTCAGGATGGATAGGCTGAAAAGACTTGAAAGGGACAGTCATCAGAAGTGGTTATATGGAAAATTGGATGTAAGTAACACCTTCTGCTTCATCAGAACATACTAAAAATACAGTGAATGCAATTTCAGTGAGAAAGGGAAACTGTAATGATTAAAAGATCTTTAAAAGAGCTGCAAAGAGTCCCATGTGTGCCTTGGGCTGTCACTCTGTGGTCAGCTGGCTTCACAAGCTAACCCTTACAATGCAGAGGCAATCATCTTCTGATTCTCTCAGAGTTAACCCATATTCTCTGCTATAAGGACACTCCAAAAGATAACACCCCCAGCCTAGTGGAGATCCCAGAGTGGCAAAGAGGGGAACATAGTGCTCTTCTGATGAATGACTACTGATGCATTTTCACTCGTGGTGGTTTGTTCCCTGCTGCCTTCTCCTGTGAGACCAGCCATGGCAGTGCAGAACTGGGCAGGAAATTTTATGGATTTTTGCTTTTTTGTTTCTTTAACATAACACTAAACACTACCCACAACTACTATTAGCTCAATTCTATATCATACACTTACTGCACCAAAAAACAGGAATTCACTCACTCTGTAAGCAAGCCAGGGCACTGGTCATTTATCCAAGCAGACTCTGCTGAAGCAAACATTTTTTTACCAGTGTGACTGCAACCAGATTTGGAATTAAACAGACTTTAACTAAGTAAATCAGCATAAAAAGTTGCATGCAGAAAATGCCTTGAATTATCTCTTGAAAATCTAGTATCAGAAAAAGTGAAATAAATGGCACATTCATATTAGGCATGGATTTCAGAATCCAAGACTGTGGAGAAGAAAAAAGAAAAAGCACCATAAGATGCATATAGTGGTGATCAGTGTTTTCAGGAAAGGGGCAATTTGAACTTACTTTTTCTCTAGGGGTGGTTAATTCTGGTCAATGTTGATATTTGAACAGATTGTAACCTGACCCTGGCAAGTTTCCATAGCATTACTTTTTATGCTTGAGGGATGGAGAATTCAACAGAAGGGTGTTACCTAAAATTTAACTTCTGATCTATATTAAAAAGCCCTAAAATCCAGGAAGCTAAGTATTAAATTATTTCTCCCCTTTGATCTATTTGTTTTATATCCATACAAATTGCCCATTCCGCTCAATTTCATGACAGACTGATTGGACATGAGGTAAATAAAGGTCACAGAAATTTTTTGCCTTGTCTTTCTGTCCTGCCCAGGGTGCACATGCTAATACCATTTTTCACTAGTGGACATTTTCAGCAACAGAAATGCCTTTTAGCTACATGTCTTCTTTTTTAGCTATTTTCACCCCTAAATTGTTAATTCCAAAATGAAACATGGCAAGTTCCCAGCCTTACAGCTGAACTTTGAAAGCCATCAAAATCATCACCTATTTTTGTCTCCTTTAAATCCCACATATTTAAACTAAATGATCATTCCAGATGACTGGCCACCTGGCTGCAAAGATTAGCCACATTCAATGCCCAACCAGACATTCAGCAAATTAAGAATATCAACAGCTGCTATAGAGACCCTGTGTGTCACTTCTTCAATTTTGCAATTTGTGGTGAGTTCTAAAAGGTTCTCTGGTGGCTGGTAGGACACTGATATACAAAACAAGCTGAGATTCACCAAATATCTTATATAATAAAGCTTTTTGATTTTAATTAGTCAGGTTTTGTTCAGCTTGAAAACTTCCAAAGAAGAATATCAGTCTTGGCCTTATTGTTCTGAGAAGTTTCAAATTAAATTATTTCCAAGAAAAAAAAAACTTAAAAGATGTTTTGTGTGTACTAAATATATTCTTATGATCACTTACTCAAAATCTTGAGAGAGGACTCTCACTGCCAAGTGTTTGCCTTTGCTAACAGATGAGGACTGTCCTGGCAGATGCAGGGAGTTTGAGCAGGATTTAACTTGAAGATGCTTCTTTCACATTCAAGAACCCACAGTGGCCTTGGCACTGATATCATTGCACTCCTGAACACTCATATTTTTTCTTCCCATGCTTTCACTTCTGTCTACAACACTCTTCGGGCATTCTAGGCTAAGCAAAGAACCTGTTTAAATGGAGAAGAGTGAGTATCACAAGGAAGGATGCACTAAATAAGAAGAAACAAAAGTTCTGAAAGTCAAGCTGTTGTAAACAGGCTTCTGTTTACCATCCAGGAAGGTCCCAAAAAAAATAGTATGCATCCAGATGTTAAGACAGTCCCTAAGAATTGGGGGAGAAACTCTGAGGCTGCACATTTGCCATTTTTCAACTTCAAGTGCTTTTCTTAGGAAGCAGTGATCCCTAAGGCAGGCCAGAAATAAAATAACAGCTGTGTCATTCAGGAAAGAAGAGCTAAGGTTTTAATTTGTGGTGATGCTGCAGGAAAACTGCTTTCAAAGGTCAGTTTGGACATCTGATGAGCACAGTGACCCAAAGCAAACAGAGCTGGATCACAGTGCTCACAACTGAAATGCTATTTCCCCACCTTAATGTACAGGTTAAGTAAAATCATGTAAGAATTAAAGTGCTTGGTCTTTGGGCCAACTAGCTAAGCAAAAAACAGCACTTCCTTTGGCCAGCTGTAGCTTTTCCCAGACAGAAGCTTCTTTTCACAGAAGTTTTATCAACGTGTAACGCTGGATAAGTCTGCAGTTCAAGTAAATAATAAAGTACACCAGTGCTACAGAAGCTGGCTAATTAAACAGAGGATGGTATTACTCATTTATTAATGTTCCTGAATATTAATGTGTTTCAGCCTGTGAATACTGAGGAAATACTGTGGTTTTTTTCTTTTTAGGAAAAAAATATTTTATTAGTTCTATGCTGCCTGATGAGAAGCCTCATCTTCCTAGCACATTGTATCACTTCCACGCTTACAGTCCTACCTCTTAAATCCCTGATTTCATGCAACTATCAGAGTTTAGTCTTTTTTCTTCCAGAAAGTCCAATGCAGTCTTTCATTAGATTTTCAAGAGTTCAGTAGTCAGATTATTAAGCTAGAGTCAAAACGAAAGCCTTGTGTTAACAGAATGGCTTAAGTTAGACCACAAGTGCTGAGGGCCAGATATTTTCTCTCAGTGAGTTCAGAAGAACCAAGCCAATGAACTCACTCTGTCTACCGAAGCTCAGCAGTTGTATCGCTTCTTTGCCAAAATGCACACATTGTGCTTTCCTGTTGACACCTGCTCCAAATTAAAACTCTGTTACAGTGCACACCTGCAGGCCACCAAAGTGGAGACTTTAAGCCTTTGCTTGGTCCTTGCTGTGGGATTTAGAATTAGTTTTATGAGGACAATTTTAAGCTACAGACACCAGAACTGAAGTACGAATCATTTAGGAGGGCCCATCTATGCAGGTGGTCAGAACAGGTGCAAGGTAACCTTTGCTGACAGCAGCCATGTTTCAGTGTTTCATCATCTGATGTCATCAGGTGCATCCAGAAGCATTTCTGGCTGCTCTTTAAAAAGCCTTTGGGGAGAAGCTGTGCTCGCTGTTCATACTCACTTGTATGAACTTCTGAATTCTAAAGCCTTCTGGAGTGTTTAGGTGGAAACAACCGTGCTGCTGTGTGATATGAGTGGAAACCCTTCAGAAGCTGAAGAAAAGAGTATTCTGAACAATTCGTGCAGGACACCCCCCCCCACTGCACTGGTAAACAGACCTGGCTTCTTAGTGAAGCAGATGGTCAGAGCAGTGCTCCCCTAGAAACTTGTCCAGATAAAAGAAAGACAGGTGAGGAGTTTGTACCCTTATTTTTCCCCATTTGCTCCACATAGTTGGCCCAAATATCTGGATTTCTTATGCTGAGAACACAAAAGGATGTGATGATGTTTAGACAGCGCAGTTTTCTTGCACCTGTAACTTCACCATTTCTGCATAAGAGGGGCTATGTGCTCTCCCAGTTTGAATGGATAAAATGCAAAGAAACAGCAACCAGAAAAGTTAGGGCTCTTACTGCATTGCACAATTGACCACAGTGAACATCCAATGTTATGTAGGAGTATAACAGTTAATAAACCTCACAAATACGAAACTCTGACTTGAAAATACAGCAGGAGTAAGAAATATCATACCTATGCAATACAAGAAAACTAACATTTCCTAGGAGCCAGACCTATTGCATTTACTGAAGTGTTTTCAGGCTAATTTGTTACGTATTTTTTGTATTGAAAAAAAGAAACATAATATTGCTTAGAATAGGTTTGTTGTATTTATGTTAATGAAAGATCAGATCTGGATTCCTGAGTGTCTAGTGACTGCTTCTGGGACAGGGAAACATGAGAAGAGCAGTCATGTTATGAAACAAACTCTCCTCTTACCTCAAAGTCACTTTCCTCTCTTCTCCTGACCTATCCTCATCTGTTCCTTGCTTCTATTTAAAGAACTCCATTAACGTTACACACTCTAATTTGATCACAAGTTTTTGGGTTCCATACAGAAACTCCCTGGCCAATTTCCATGGCCTCTACACCATGGAAGGGCAGACTGAAAGATAAAAATGGTCCTTTCTCATTTCATGCAACTGATGAAAGCCTACATTATGGGCCTTTTTACCTGTTAAACTCTGTGACATTTTTGGGATCACAGATACAAGTAGCATCCTTTTTCTCTCTCCTATTTGAAGGGAAAGCAGAGATAGATAAAGCTTCTGTGGCTTTCCTCTTCTCCTCAACAGGATGGCCAGCCATTACACAGGTTAAAGCTGAGTATAAACACAAGGAAAATGAAGTTACAGAACCTCTAAACCCCATAATATAACTCTAGTCATCTAAAAGATGTTTAGCCTATGTTTAGCATTTTGTATAGTCAAGGCAGAGAAAAAGTGAGCAATGTCTAAGGACAGTTCAACCCCAGATTACGATGGAGGACAAACAGAAAATGTCCTAGGTGGTATTGCTCTCCTTCCTGACTAAAGGAGGAGACCTGCTACTGTTTCAAGGACTAGGGGCAGAGAAGACTAATCTCCTTTTTTGTCCTCACTTCCACAAAGCTTAGAAAAATGTCTGTCATCACAGGAACTTGAATAATGGCTTTCAGCATTGTTTAAGTTTTGTCTCTCCCTATCTTGGGCAAGAGCCAACCTTGTAATCTTCCTTCTACTGCACGTTGTGTTAGTCTTTAATGAGAGAGCACAAAGAAACAGAACAGTCATTCTGAGTTCTCATGTTAGAACATCAAATAGTGGGTGTTTGATTTAGTGAGAAGATGGGGCAGATGGTATTTTTATCATGACTTCTATCATGTAACTCCTGAGTGTTGCTTGGAAAAATGGCATTGGGGGGAATCATGGTTTAAATCTTGTCCTAAGTGTAGGAAATACATAAGAACTGATCAGAAACCAAACATTAATTCATCACTCTGCCTACACAATAAAAAATAGCACTGCAAAGGGATTGTTCTTCTCAAAATGCCTGATTTTCACTCTTTGGAAAGGCAATTTTTACAAGCTGGAAAAAACCCACAGTCTTTGGAAAGGTGGGGAAATTTCACAGAGCAATCTCACTTCACAGTTAGACTATGTTGTTCATTTTTTTATTAGTCTGCTTAGCTGGTTTAGTGGTTTCATAAAATAGTTCATTCTTCTCTCAGTTGCTCCTTCTTCCCCCCTTTTTTATTAACAAATACACGGTTTCTAACTAATCCTTATGCTTTCACCTCAGTTCTCACTGAAGAGTCATACATCCACCTGTTAGAAGTACCATAGCTCTAGAAAAATCATTATTTTTGTGACAAGATGAATAGGGAATGACTGACTGCCATTTCTCCCAGTGCAAGAGGATACAGACACTCAAAACAAGTACTGCACATCAGTTTCAAATCAGAAACAACAGATTCTCACACTAATTACTTGTGGAGCAGCTTACTGACGCAGGATGGTGGAATAAGGGCAGATAAAAAGGAATTGAACAAAATTATGGAGGACAGTTGCATTAGGGGCAATAGCAAAGATTAACTTCTGGCCATGGTCTGATGTCTGACTGAAGCTCAGAACGTCTCCTGAGGTAAGAATTTCATCTTATGTTCCCCAGTTTTAGACACTGCTACTAGTCACCTGCAGCTGGGATGCTAGCCAACTTCTAACTCAAAAATACTCACATGAAAACCCCTGCTTTATTGCTTGCAAGCCTTTCTTTCTGCCACTAGAACATAGTGCTTGCACCTGGAAACATTTGGAAGCCTTGCCATGACCTCACCCACCTTTCTGCCTCTGGGATTCAATTTTGTGACTACTGCATTTGTTTTTACCTAAATTTTTCATCTGACGCTATGGAAAATGAACTGTGATTACCCAGAGCAAAAGCCTCTATTCCCTGACCAATTCATATATCCAATCTAAGAATTAAAAATAGTTGTCACTGGAGCTAAGCAAAGAGTTTTGAAACAAAACACTGGAATGTGTTGGAAAATGATGGCTCATGAAAACAGAAGACTGATCAACACATAATGTGCTAAGTAAAATTAACTAGGGAAGAAGGTAGAGCAATACTTGGAACCCTGCTGGAATGAAGCATATCTATTTTTCATTTCAGCACAGTTTTTCTTTTGCAGCCCTCTCTTCAAGGGTGTGAAATTATTACAATGAAATTCAAAACCTTATGAAATGAGCCAGATTATAAATTTCTTTGCAAACTAATTTCAGTCAGTTTGCTTAGTCAAAGGCTTTTTCTATCTTCTGGAGACCCACTGACTGAACTGAAATGTACTTACTGTGAAATAAACTCAACTAAACTTGACATAAAAAGACAATTTTACACAAACCTGAAGGAAGCTAATTTTGGTTTTAGATGCTGCTAGTCTGAACACAACATACAAAGACAGAGCATGAAGCTCTGACAACAGGTAGAAGTGCTGGGATCAGCACTGATTTTTTAATATTTCCTCTTCATTTTCTTCTTTTAACCTGCATCACTATTTCCTGCTATTTTCCTTAAAAGATGGCATTTCTTAACATCAAGTTTCATCCATAGTATCTGCAGAGCACAGCAAAATTCTTCAATTCTTTGGTTCTGCTGTACTTGCTGTTTTGAGTTTACTTTCAGTGGTAAACATGCCACAATGGGGAACATCACCATATATCAAGTAGCTGTAATCAGGCAGATCAGGTACCAGTAATTTTCCTAATAGAGACCCAGTGTCAGAGATCAAGCATGAAGGCTCAGATGTCTGCATTGCCACCATCCAGAATCAAGTGTCAGGGATCAGGACTGTAACTGCCAGGAATGAAGAGTCACGTGTGGCAGAGCAGAGAGCAGATCCCACCCTAGACCTCAGTGGGGAGGCTGTGTCTCCAAAGCTTCACCAGTGGGAGTTGAGAACTAAGGCAGCAAAGACAAGGGAGATTAAATGTTTGTCCTCCGAGGGGAACCCAATGCTTCTTTGCCAAGCATTGATTTGTTCATGCAGGTGTGTCTCTGGCCAGGCAGCACCTGCAATTCTGTGTATGCAGTTAGTCTTTTCAGACACTGCTCTTTGTACGCTCAATCCTTGTAAGTTTTCTTAAGGAATACACCCTGAATGCATGTACTGGCAGGGGAACATCCCAAACTAGCACAGCAGTGCACCTGAAGGGAGCTGAAGAGGCACAATTTCTTGAAAAGGTCCATTTTCAATCTCAAAGACCTGTCAGTGCCCTCAACTCCTCTTGAACATATTATCAGTATGCCCAGTGCTGTAGGACTTCGCCAAAACTGTAGTAGAACATGAAATAAAAAAGAAAAATAGGAAGGAAAAAAACCTAGGACTTTTTAAAAAAATAAAATATTTCCTCTCATTTGTATTATGTTTCAGGTTCAGATTTTTGAGATCAAGAGAAAATAACAGGAAACTAAAATCAGTCAATACTTACTTGCTTGCATCTCCCTAAGAAAGTTGTGTAATACCTTTCTTTCTGACTCAGTTTCTCCTTTTTTTTCAAACAGAGATAATAATACAGAAATGTCATTCAGGGGACTCATAACATGTTGAGAGCTTTGAGATTGGAAGGAGCATCCAGCCACGAAAATGCACAGACTGTTACTCTGAAAGTTCTCTACAGGAGCAACTTTAACTGTCATGGACACAATTAGAGCTGGAGTGGAGTGGATAAGCACCACACCAACAGAATGAATAATTATGCCTCTTTTGAGTAGTGATAGCTAAAGTAAGCAACCTCTTTTAACCTTTTAATTTCCTGAAGAAGTGCTCATATGATTGCCTACTACTGTGGACACAAAGCAGTAAGTAACAGATGAAGAGATGTGATTCTTTGAAATTTCAAGACATGACTCTAACTTGAAAATCAAGGACCAATCAGCCATCTGCCCCTCTCAAACATATTGTCACTGTGTTCATGTTGCTGTTTAGAAGCATTTTGTGCAAACCTGTTGAATCTTGTAACCTGGACATGTGTTTGGACATGACAGAACAACCACCAGCAGCATGCTCCCTGCCTCTCACTAACTCCATGCACAGCAACTCTTAGGCTCTCAAAGTATGCGGAAATATTCAAAGAATCATTGCCTTAATCCATGTGTTAATACTAAATATGTGAAGATTAAGTAGGGAGATCCTAGTAGGTTTCTAAATCCACATCATTTCAGCGCACTAACATATGTTCACCCGCTTGAACACACTAATCCAAATCAAGGAAAAATTTCACTGGGCAGGGGCACTGAGGGAGCATGCAAGAAGCAATTCACATGAACCTTGAAAACTCTACTCCACTGTGAGGTACAATAATTTATATGTCCCAAACAGAGACTTAGAGGTGTATTTTAATATGAATAAACAATGCAATTTGTTCCTTGGGGTTTCAGAACTCATTAGAAATTGGAGAGACAGAGTTAAACCTGGTAGCAAAGTAAAAGTTTCAGATGTTTAATTAGTTCTGCAGTCCCTCCCACAGCACTGTAAGTTAGTCTGCCTAAGTTCAGGACAGACTATTTGAGTACAATTGTTTTAAAATTTAGTTTGGTTTTTTAAACACTTAGCAAAAGAATCTGAGGCAACAATGTGCAAAGAAGAAAGACAGGTAGAATGAAAAATAAAATTTAAAAAAATTTAATCTATTCCCTCTTTACTCTCTCCCCACCTCACCTCCCCAAACTAAGGGTAAATGTAATTGTCATTTGAAACATGAAACCATGCTAATGCCTTCACATGGCAAAGAGCTTCAGTGGCTTGCATCCCAGCTTTTCTTTATCCAAGGTGGGACAGATACAAGTTTCTAAGGAAGACATCAGAAATTCTGTTCAGAGTGATATCGTTCATTCCTTATCTGGAAGCACAAATCTTATTTCTGCCCTGCTTCATCTTGAGCTGGGAAGTAACACTGGTGCATGCAAGCAGCTTTACCTTTTTTTTTCTTAAGCTAATATACAAAGCCACAGATGTGTAGATTTTAAGATACGATGGGCAGCTTATAATTATGTATTCTAATTAGTTTGCATTAGTTCCTAAAGATTATCTTGTGATTCTCAAGAATCACTCAGAAAACAATTCATTGTCAAGATGCCTACCGCTGCTGAACCAAAAAAAGAAACCCCATTGTCCTCAGGAAGCACTTCTGGAAAGTACTGGCACAAGTAGGTTCATGGAGAATATCCAAAAGTATGGTTTGAAGCTATGACACATTTTCAAAGTGCTCAGTATTAAGTCCTGGGCATATGAGCCATCTGTAAATCCCATCTATTATTAGCAGGGATAAAGAAATATGACTGGAACCATTTAAGGAACAGAAACAATTGAGGAGAGGTGGACTCATTATAGTTAACATTCATAGCACTGAACACCACAATTAGAAAGTCTCATAAGGCCATGGGATTCATCACCATCTGCAGGTACTTTAGTTCCCAATTTCCTTTGATGTAAAATGACATAAACCAGAAGAGCAGAGCCAGCTACAGCCATTGCACCACCACATTTCATGACATAGGTCTGAACCTTTGTCACTACAACACCTGCTGTTCTGCTGACAACTACAGTCTTCTAACTTTTCAAGCTGCTGTGACACCATCAGCATCTCTTCAGCAGTCCATAGTCCCTCAGAAAGGCATGAAACCTGATGTCTGTGTTCCACTGCCCAGAGATTACCAGTGAAACCTTACAGGGAGAGCAGCACATGCCTGCCACAGCAGAACTGTCCATGATTATGTCTATCACCAATTCTTCATCTCAACTCCAATCTGAACCTTGCTTTTTTGCTGGCCTGGACAATAAGATGAATGGACTATTTTTATACATGTTTACAAAGTGTGCACTCCAATTCTAGGCATTTACAGGGCACATGAGGAGCAGGCTACAGGGAGATTCCCAGGAAGTTAGGAAGCACCTTGCCAGCATGACACGCAACCTCCTGCCCTACAGGATTTAAATATTCCCATGTACAAGCATAGTTGCCCCCTTGCAGCCTGGAGTAAGGAGTGCAGAAATGTGGTCAACACACCCTTTTCTTTTACAATAACAACAGGATCTTTCACTGTCAGTCACTGGGGTTGTGGCAAAGGTACAGCAAACCTCTGTAAAGGAAATACAACAGCACCCAACTGATCTGTTTGGAAAGGATTTAGAAAAGACCCAGTTCAAGCACAGTTTGTAGTAGAATATTTTGTGCTCTATCTGTCAGTGACCTGCTTTGCTGTTTTATTGCTCAGTTTGTTTTCCAAATTCTATCCCAGGAAGACAAGGAACTCCAACAACATCTCAAATACCATCTCAGAGTTCCGAAGAAAGTCCATGAGAATAAAAGATCCATAATAATCAGCAAAACTTAGTTCAGAAAATCAGCAAAAAAGACTGTGCAAATTCTGAAACCTGATCCTCATGTCTGTTTGGGTTTTATTCTGTTTATTTAGAAATTCCCAGGAAAAAGCAACTCCCAGTATAACCATATTGGCAACTCAGAATATGTCCACTCAAGTAATGCACATGTGGATTTACACTCACTGCAGCTGTCTTAGGCCTGCTGATTTCTGATCCCTTGCGTGTCTAGTACAGAGCACATTTACTTGGCATACAAAGTGCAAAAGAATGGAAATCATCTGGGAAAGGCAAGTGATTCTGTGTCATATTAACTCTAAAAATTTCTTCCCCACCCCTGTAAAACCACAAATTACCTGAAATCTTGACTGCTCTTTGTAGAATCCAGCTCCATTTTCATTCCTGAATATAGCTGTCTATTTTCTACAGGGAAAGGTCAGTAATGCTGAGAAGCAGAAGCAAAGAATTCAGGTTATTCTGTGCTGCCCATAGTACAGAAGCCAGTGTAGGCAAAGACAAACATTCCTCTATTAAAATTGCTATGAGGGACTCTAAAGCAAAAAGGTATAATCTGCCTTGAAGAATATGGAAATATTTTCCCTTCACTCTCAATGGCACATTCCAGCATCATCAATTCCAAAAATCTATTCCTTCATACTATTAGTAGGGTCTAGGCTATCCAGATGACTAAACCTTTGCGGAATCAACTCATAACAGACCACTGAAGAAAACACTTTATGCAAAATGGAAAAAGTCCTCAATGGATAACATATGTAAATACATGGAAAAGACAGAAAGAAAGATGTAGAAGAAGCTTTAAAGAAATTATGTGCATTGAGAAGACTATTTAAAAAATCAAGATTTCTGAGGGAAAAAAGAACTGATCTCATGCCATTATACCAGGAGATACCTAATCAAGCAAAGCTTCATAGCTCACATACAGTATGGCTCCAGTAGGACCATTGTCAACAATTGACAACCCAAAAAGTAAAAAGATTCTGAAACAAAAAAGAGCAGAAGGAAGAAAAATTCAAGGTTATTTTTTTTTTAAAGCAACAACAGAAACACAGCACAAAACATGGTAAATCAGAATGTATTATGCTGTATAGAAGTTGCATCACCTAAACCCTCTGAGGAATGACTTTCCGACAAAATTGGGTATTAGCTCTGTTCTTCTTCTAGAAGAGGGTTTTCACCACTGGAGGTCACTGTGAACTGTAGTTGCTCTTTATCAGCCTCTCAAAAGAAAAAAATTACTGCAGACAAGTTATCTAGAATGCAGGACCTGAGGAGAGATAGAAATGGAAGATCACTTGTAGAGTATTTTAAAAACACCCATAGCTAATTGGTGAGGACTTGTCCTTGCTGGAGACAAACTTACTCTTGTTTCAACTCATTCCAAGCAGAGCAACTGGCAGACTGCTGAGAGTTTAGACATGAGCCTGCCTACACACAAGAGCCTCGTTTTGCATGTCAGCTTTCCTCTCTTACTGGCCTTGCAGACACTCCCTGAGCACTGGCAAGCTAATAAAAGTTATGGTGATGAGCACACAATGGGACACCTATTACTGCAACTCATGAAAATCGCAGGGTTTTTTAAGAAAACAAGGGTAGGATTACCTGCATTAGGATTAGAACCTGTTAAAAAAGACAAAGGTTTGGCAAGGGCTCCTAATAAAAACAAAAGCCTCTAGGTTTGAAGGTTTACATCCTATGTAATCCATAAATCACAGCTCATCTGAATGTAATTTTCTTCTCACACTTCATTGCATTCAGAGAACCATTACTGGGAAAAATCTTTCAAACATTTTCTAGCCCATCACACTCAATCAAATAGCAGGGCATACATACTATATTCATTGATTTTAAACTGACGCTCAGACAGTGGAGGGATGTATGTCTGAGTTCCTAAATCCCATATTGTGGGAGTCCTACTGATATGAGTATCAGAAGGAACAGCCAATGCTCACTAAACAGTGGTGGTGGGCCACTCTGGGGAAATAAGTATGAAAGCACTGGAAAAGAATAAAGATAAATGAGCTCAACTATTTCCCAATGTATTACAAAAAATTTAGCAGCTTCATAAACTAAAGAATTTACATTTCAAGTACACATCTGAAACTCCCACTTGACCACAATTTTGACAATGAATCAGTGACAGCTGGGCAAGTTTTATCTGAAATACAAGATTTTATACACTGAAGTTATGTTTTTTTGATATGGAAGGGGAATCATCACAATGGAGGTTTCTGTATTTTCTGGTCAGTGAAACATATCAGACCAATTTTTGGCTTGTGTCAACCAGAATACCAAATGAGTTTGGCCCTGTTTGATTCAAATTGATAACTTCTGCAAAAGACAAGTAATATAAGTGTCTGAAAAATTGAAAATAAATTGAAAAGGGACCAGCTTTTCTTCACTCCTCTGATTTATCTTTTACTTTTCTCTTTATTCTTATGCACTTTAACCTATTTCAAGGAATCAGCAGCTGAAGGCTTATCAATACAATCCACGGTACAGCAAAATCCTGACAAAGACCAAACCCCACGGAATGAAGATTGAAAAAATCCTCTGATATGATTAAAGCATCACCTTGTCAAGCACAGGCTAGCTACAAAAACAAGTTCACTGAACAATAATGTTACTGCTTTGTTGTGCCATTCTTCTTTCATTTACCTTTACACATAGAATATGAGCTCCTTAAAATGCAGCCTTTCACTGAATGTATGCTCACACAACCTCAATGTACATGAATACATGATGCCAAACAACACTGATTTAACAAAGCATTTCAGCACATGCTTGACTTCAAGTATGTGAAGAGACTCACTGTAAATAATGTGTAATCTGAGACCACCCACATCTCTGGCTATATCCTTTAGCATGCCATTTTGGTTTACCGGAAGGTAGAAAATCCCATCTTTCCTCTGGAACAAACAGTACTTGCTATTTGCAATTATAATTGACAAACAGAGACCAGCACATTAAATGTCTTATGTAGCTCAGAAAGCTATGCTTTAATTTCAGTTAGTTCTTTCTAATACTGGAGGAATCTTTTAAGCTACATGTAGCGCCGCAAAGACCAAACAAAGCATGCTTTTAAAAGTTGAGGGAAAAAAACCCAAGGACAGATACTAAACAATGGATAAACAGATGCTCCAAAGCAATGATTTTTGTAGGGTTTTTTTTTTTGCAGAAAACTTTTTTTTGGCATAAACTTCCGTGCTTCCTTTGACAAATTAATTCTCATTCCAAATTCATGCTGATAGAAGTTGTTTGTAACACTATAGAATGGCATTTCTCTTCCTCCTGACTTCCCTGGTATTGACAGGTCTTTATAAATTATTATGATTTTCAAGGTAAAAGATAAAATGCAGTTTCTAAAGTCAAATGTTATCAAAAGATAATGCCAAGTGGTGGTTATTTTTGAGAGTCTATTTTTTTCTTTGGTGTCTACCGAACATTTTGGAAAATTTATAGCTCCAGACACTACATACATTAAGATTATGATTCCAGATGCAGGACAATCACAGGAGCATTGGCAGACATGGAAATAGAGTTTAAATCATTATTACCAACCCATATTCCTTCAATTATGCATTCCAATGATTTTGGAACTCAGAGACAGCTAAGAAGCCAATACTCTCTACCGCAGTCACATGATGCTGAAATGGAGAGGACTGGATAATTCCTGGGGGAAAAAAGAATCTCCCACATACTTGGCAAATGCTAGCTGATAACACAAAGGCTTTCATACAATGTGTCTCAGAGAATACAGTTCCAGATATAAGAAACAGGTGTGATAAATAAGACATTTCTTTATAGCAATAGCAAGGGGGTCCCGCTGCAGTAGCAGCATGACTTGGGCCCCAGTCTGGAAGTCAGAAAGTCTGACTTTCAGCCCTGTCTCTGTAACAGATCTGTTGGGTGACCTTGGATGCTTATTTCCATCCTTCTAAGCCCCTGCTTCTCCACTCAGTTTCATAACAGCCTGTCTGCTTAGACTGTCATGTCTCTGATGTGACAACTGTCACTCACAGTGTCCATAAATAATCTCTGATACATTTAAACTTTGTGTTGTCTGGGGACATAAGGAGGAAATTCTCAACCTGAGCTGGCTTCTGAAATATCTAACCATCCATGAAGTTACTGCTAACAAAGCAGGGGGACCTTGTAAAGCACAGTGTGAGCCAGGAACAGTGCATGGCACAAGCTTTCCTTACAAGTCCCATGCTGGCCCTCACACACTTTGAATCAATCTGTTGGCAGTCAGCGGCAGTTAGAATTCCAGGCTAAAGATTTTCATGCCTATTCTCTGGAGTAGCTGCCTGACGAAAAAATCATAGTGCAATTTTTATGCAGCCTTTAGTATACAAGGTGTTCTCCTTAAGTAAGAAAAGTGGTGCAAATACTGTGTTTAACAAGCCAAATAACTAACAATGGCAGGAGAGGCAGTAGTTGCATGTGGAATCAGTAAAAGGAAGAGAAAACGCTTTCAAAACCTGCTCAATTTTTATTTATCAAGTTTTTTATAATTTATCAAGTTTTTGGATAAATTCATGCCTTTCCACGTTTCTCTATTTTAACAGTGAATTATTCTACAACTAAAAATGAAGCACACACACAAGGGAGATTAAAGATACAGATCTTGAATGTAGTGCTGGAAAGATGCGATTTAGGGGCTAGAATATTGTCTTGAAAAAAAGGACAGCTTAAAGGATTAGAAGTAACTAAAATAGAAAATAAATTAATAATTTTAGTCAATTTTTCCTATTCATTTGTCCTAATCTTCTCAATTTTGTTCATTCTTCCATTTTAGTAATGCCATATGAAATTATGTTTAGATCCCCAAGCTCTTTAAAAGCTCTCACCATCGAGTTACATTTCTATTCTTATAGAATAGGTTTCTTTTTAAACCATTATAAAACCCTGCTAAGATATGAGTTGGAAGAAATACAAAGGGTAGGTGTAAATAGGAGAATATAGGATTCCTCTGTTATGGTCTAAAACATGCAGGACCAAGAGGCTTTAGGCAATTGCTCCAGATTTAGAATTACCAAATATGGGTCTACTACGAGTTTCAGAAAGACAGCAGAACATGTTTGATTTGAGAAAAGCAATAATTCCTTCAGTGAACATGTCCTTTAAAATGTAGTTATGATAATAAGGGCTATGGCAGCATCAAAGGTCAAGAGAAAATCACCCCTCAACTTTTGGTCTCCCTGCAAAATAGTTAACTTTAAAGGCTGAGATTTTCTCTATCATCTTCAACTACAGTCCCTATTTAAGATATGAGGTAAACTAGACAGAGTCATAACTAGGTGGGATCATAACTGAAACTAAACCTATGTGCCCACATATCTGCTCTATCACTGTTTAGTCCAAGCATGGTGTTAGGGAGATCTCATGTACCAGTATGTCTGCTTAGTTACCCTTGAAGACAGGGAACGATGGAAAAATACTCTTTAATACTCTTTTTTTATCGTCAATAACAAAATAAATTACGTTATAACCACATCCCATGCATTTTCTTTAGCATGAAGTCATATTTTAAAGCCTCATTTCCATTTCTCTCAAGAATTTAATTTGTAAATGGCAAATAAGCACTTAAAAGTACCTGCCTACATAGTACTTGAAAAAATCCTCCCTTACATAGTGTACAATGCATGTTTTCAATATAAGCAATTTCTTTAACTTGGGAGAGTTAAAAAAACATTTTTAGCAAACACAGAAGGACAAAACACCAGGAATTACATCAGGTTGTCCATATAAGTGGAAAATTAAAGATACTGAACCCCTTAAAATGCTCCTTACATGTGAGGTTTCCATTCAAGGTAACAGAAATGTGCCTCTCCCACACTGGGACCCTTGTCTGGAATTCTCATGCCACATTCAGTGCTGGAAAGTCAATTTTACTGCACCGTGACTTCTGCTACATGTGTCCACAAGACATTGCACAAGAATGCCAGAAGAGAAAGGTCACAGGGACAGGCTGAATGTCTCTCCCAATCTACTCTCCGTGTAGATTACAAATTGGTTGGGTAGGTAATCTGTAACATGACACCTCTGAATGATCACGGCCAAAAGAATTCTTTGCTAAGCTGCGCACCCAGGGTCAAAAAAGAAGTTTTCAAGGGAAGATAGAAAAGATGCAACATCTTTTACACAGAAATAAATATATATATGCCTTTGCTGTAGTGAAACTGATATGACTTTCAGATGTTTTAACAGTCATGTATTCCAAAGGTTCAAATAAGACTTTAACCATGATATTCATAGGATTGAAATAAAAATCAAGTAGAATTAACAAGGAGAGGACGAAGTGAATTGTATGTAAACGAACACCAGAAAAATAAAGATATCTAGAAGATGCCATAGATTTTTGAAATGTTAGATCCTGGACCAAATGATGTGTAGGAGCTTTGCAAAGTAATCAGCACTCACGAAATGGCTGGGATCCAGCAGGCTGAGAGTTCAGAGGCATGCCTCGCCTCAGATCTCAACATATAGCCACGTAAAGAGGACACTGGACACTAGACAGAGAGTCGGCAATTTCATTTCCACATTGCAGATGTCTCTGCACAGATGTCACTGACTGAGAGCATGACCTTAGCACAGTCTTCATCCATGTCTGTACCTGTTTCTCATTTCACTTCTCCCTTATCCAGCTGTTCAGACAATGAATTCTGTGGAGTAGATCCAACCTGTACTAAGCCTCACACAGTCCCAGTTAGGGACTCTGCTTGCTCATAA
>NW_005054397.1:1570464-1583128 GCF_000277835.1 Geospiza fortis | reverse complement strand
AGACCAGCTACCTCCCACTGGCAGTAGTGTTCTGCTTTAGTATCATACACAGAAACAAAATGAATTTGCTGCTAGTTACTTGTTATAACTCTAAACCTATTTTTTCTCAATTAGCACTTCTTTGGGGAAGGAGTATCATGGTCAAAGGGTAGCACTGTTCCCTAAAGTCTCTTAGGAAGCCAAAACTCATGTTTTCACCAGAACTGCAGGAAAGTGAACAAGACCCATAGAGCTCTCTTGGTCCAATTCCCATTTTTCCTCATTTTGGGAGTTAAAGGAAGAACCATTCTCAAATATGAATGCTGGTGAAGATCATCAGGCTTTCTCATCACAGAAAAACCTTCCAAACCACAGTCCAAGCCTCCACAGGTCTGAGAGCCAAGGGACACATATCAGCATGCACAGGGACAAGGGAGCTCGAGGAACCGCTTTCTTGCAGTTGACAACAATGCTTCTCTAGAAAGGAAGAGGGAAGGATGAGTCTGGAATGGACATGCCAGGGGGTCCTGAGATGACAACACAACAATCATGGTTTCAGGTAGCTGTTGCCTCATTTGCTCCCAAAGCTAAGGATTCCAATTACCCAGGAATCCCTGCATGAGCACAGCCCTACTGCCAGTTCCTGGAGAGGACACTTGCCCTGCCCTTGAAATACTTGTGAGTCCATGCCACCTTTCTATGTATGAGGACTTAGGAGACAGCCTGGGAAACTTGCACTTTATGAAGGACCTTTCAACTCAAAAGAACGAACAACATACACAGAGCAATAAAAAAAAGGGGGGGGGGGAAGTCTGACAGATATTACCACTCTGAATTTCAAAAGTGGGTTAATTATGTGCAAGAAAACTGGCAAAGAGCTCTGACTTATGCAAAATTCAGGAAAAAACACTTTCATGCTAATAAGGACTAGAAAACAATCTCTGGTAGTCTTAATACAGGATATTTTAAAATCTGTTTTCTTCACAGTGCAATGGATACAATTCTCTTGCTACCAAATACCATGTATTATGTTGGCCTTAAGTCTTAAAAACTGAAAAATAGATCGACAGTAGCAAAACAGCAGAAGTGTAATACAAATGGAAGGAAATTAACAAGAACGACATTGGAATGAAATTAATTTCTTTTTAATTTCAAATTACACTTCACTCAAGAGAAAATGCAAAATTTTAATGAGCTAGGCATAAAGAAAAGAGTGGATCCTTTTCAAGCCCAGGTGCAAGTGCAGGAACAGTTTCAGACAAGATGCAAACTATGAACAACAGATTTGATTTTTTTATTTGCCAGGTGATTTCTTTGTGAATCATATTAATCTTGCTGATATATGTAGAAATATTTCAATTATTCTCCTCATCACTATTATGTGAGGTCCTTATATTGTGTGAAAAAATCTGCTATAAATTCACACAATAGGTCATGACTCTTTTGGCTGATAACACTAGAAGAACATACAAGTGTAAGGTTGCAGACTTTTCAGACCTCAAATCTTTGTCATGAAAACACTTTTGAGATTCTGCGGGTGGCTGTCTTCAAGGAAAGGAAAAAAATGTCATTTGTAGCAAACTAATTAAAATCCTGAGCATTTTGGCAATCTACATCCTTGGGAATACTTTAGGAAAAAAGTGTCTTCCTTTTAGCCTTCCTAAACTCATCTATTTCTTTTAAGTAATGTTTCTTGTTAGGAATTCTAAAAACTCTCGAGTTACCACATGGTGGGTAATCCCTGCATTACTTTCTGGGGAACCACAGCAAACACACATACCATCTTTGCAATGTGATGTAATAACAAGTGATGCCAATTCTTTGGGGATATAACACTACATTCACTTGACCACAACAGGAAAATAAGGGGCTTACTAGGGATCTCTGAGTCCCGCAGCAAGAAGGGCTGGCAACCTTGCTCCCACCATGGCCACGGACGGTAACCTTGAGGCACTCCCTTGTACTACACCCAGTAGAGGTCACTAGAGGATGTTTTAATGGCAAGACAAAGCCCTCCGAATGCAAGGGAAGAAGAGATGCATATTCCTGAAAAGCACACCATCTGCCTAGGATTTACTGCCGGCCAGACCTAGACACTGCCAGTATGAAAGAGAGAAATAGATGCCGCTCCAGAAAAAAACAAATAGGTTTAACTAGTTACATCCGAACACAAGCAGCATTCATCCAGTTAAACAATACTGAGACTGAGCAGTGAAAGGTATCTAATTTATTAAAAGTATATCTACTACCTGTGCATTTCCAGGTGCAGGGATCCCTTTCTTTCTTCCACAGCTTAACACAGTCCACAAGGTGTGCCAGAGATATGAAGCCAAAAGGCAGAAATTATCTACAATCCAGGCAGCATTTCTTTGCAGGATTAGATCCATCCCTTTAATTTTAATCATCTGATTAACTTTGTTCTCCTGCTCTAGTAGATGCAATTTGGCAGGCACCCTCAAAACCCTCCCCAGCTCTCTAAGTACCACCTAGCTAGACAAGGTTTGGACACGCCACAGAATCCCATCTCACACTTCAACGCATTCCCTGAACCTATAAGGAAAAGAAGTGATGGATCACTGACAAGCATGAAACAGGTGCAGGGATCTACACGGGATGTGTATTGCACGCACTTGGAGGCAATTACTCTGACATTCCAGAACTTCTCCAATGAAAGCAAACTCTTAGCACAATCAGTTTGCAGTTAGCATTTCAGGCAATTGAGAATCTTTTTTTTCCCCCCTTTTAATAGGCAAGAAATGGAAAAAAAAATTCAAGGCAATAACCTAACACGTGTGATGGTGCATGTGCATAGAAAGGTCAGTTTGAAATGCCATAGTTTTACTGCCTTCAGTGCCTTCTGTTCCTGTGTTTGCAGTGTATTTCCATTGCTCCCATATCCAAACCAACACTGTGCAGAAAGGCAGTCCTAGCTGTCTGCCCTTTCATATCCAGCATCTGCTCACCTGCCGACCATCAATTCCTTGATCCGAAGGATGGAAGGTGCCAAATTATTTCAGCGACATGGATGTGAAACCCTCAATGTTATCATAAAAGTATCTTCTTTCCCTTAAAATTCCCAGATGATAGATTGCTTTAGTTGAATTTTCCCAAGCAATTCAAGGTGATGAAAATTCTGCATGAAAAGTATTTGCTTGAGCAGACTAAACCTGGGAAATTTCTAAACAACCAAAAAGAAGGTATTAAAACTGGAAATGGTAAGTAACTTTAACCAAAAAAAAAAAAGTCCTGCTACCAGGCCCATCGTAAACCCAGACAGATTTATTTCTAGAGATTAAACAATGAAAATCTGAGGAACAAAGCATGTTATGGCTTATTATCTAATAAATAAGGATATAAGGATATATGTAAAGATTGTGGAGAATCATTACATAAGGTCTCAGGTCTATATTCATGGAAGGAATCCTTATATATAAGGATTATACTTATTCCATGCAACTGCTGCTCATAATTACAGTGCACTAAGAGTCACTGAAGATGTAAGAAGAAACAGTGTCATTTCTCCTCTGCTCGGGTATTTACCTGATCAGAGGTGAATAAGCAAAATATATAAACACCAGAAATCTCAAGTGCTAAAAATTCTCAAATCGTTTGTCATGATTACAAATATCATTACATCATTTGGAAAAAAAGTTGTGAGATTAAAAAAGTTTAATGACTGTTGCCCTTTCCTTAGTCAGCTTCTGACTTCTGTGACTCCAGAGCACTCTCAAGCCACTTTTGAGTTTGTACATAGCTGTTATGCTGGGAAGAGTCAGTGTAGTGATAGAGGCTTTTTCAGTCAGGAAATGTTGATATTCCCTTCTTTCTTTCTAAGAAAGACAGGAAAATACTCTCACAAGCATGGGAGCCAGGAGCACTAGGTAAAACGCAGCTACCTGAAGTCACAGAATCACACACACATTGCCACATGACAGGAGAGCGCCATGAACTTGGGACGTGAAGAGTGCACCACAAAAAGGATATTCCGTAAAGCTGCAGGCTGAGCTTGGCAGCGCGGTATCTCATGACAGCATTCCAAGCAAGCTGAAAAGGTGCTCGGAAAAACAAAATGGACCCAGACTTGGCTGAAGGCCACTTCCAATTTCCTGACCATACCAAGGCAAGCTTTAAATATGGTGCTTCAATTTCAAGGCTAAAGAAAGCCTTGAGGGTTTAAGAAGTTTTACTCCAAATGTACTGAGTCCCTTACAGGGTTTTGTTAAAAAGCCATTCTTGACTAAAACTGTAAAACCAGAAATATCTTGCTCGATATCTTGAACAGTGTTAGGGACCAGAGGAGAGTTATTTGGAGTTCATTGTGTGACAAGTGATCATTTTTTTTCTGTAAAAAATATTGCCATGACTCTGGCCTCCCCTGGAAAAAGGAACTTGTAAAAGTATCCTTACCACCACAGTCATTTCCAGCACAGAACCTGCAAGGAAAGTAACTGCTAGATAAATGGTGATGGTGGTAGAGAAGGAAGTGACAAAAGGCACAAAGGATACAGGGAATTAAGAGGACAATTAGCTATCCCCAGGCCCAGTTTAACTGAACATCAAATACCAAGGGTATCCAACAGCTCTAGCTGAATTAAATATTTATAAATTAGTTCTTAAACTGTTTTCAGAATATCAGCAAAAGGATATAGCTTTGCACAGAAAATGCTGTAAAATTATCTTCTTCAGGATCAGTGACTTGTGTTTAAACCCCAGCTCCATGATTGTTCCATGTTAGCGGTGTTCTTCACCTAGTTAACTCACCCACACTTGATAATAATTTCATGGCCACTTTTTGCAGATAACAATTCAAGATCAAACAATTTGAATTGCATTCTGACATCAATTACCCAAGTAAGGAATAGAGGGAAGAGACAGCAGGTTTGTGACCAACAGCGCACAGCTTTGGCTGGGCCATCAAAAGCAGTCCAGGTGTAAAACATGGAGCTCATTGGGATCTAATGCAGCTGGGTCAATTCTGTGGCAGTTTCACAATCAAGTTATATTTGCATAAGCTGTCAAAAGGAATTATTTCACCTTCTCACACCTGCTTGTTCCTACCCTGTGCCTTGGACCAGCACCTTCAGATATCTCCGTGTGTCTGCTCAGTGCAATGGGTCAAGGACAGGTCTGGATTTTTAGTCTTCTTTTAATTTGGTCCTCACACATGAAAACAAAATGTCTCTTACTTGGTAATGTCTAACCTGAAGCAAAACTTCACAAAGTTCACTGAAGACAGAACCTAGCCAAGATACAAAGACATGTGCTGCCAACAGTACAAATGGGGGACAAGAGGGCATTCTGAACAAAGCACAAGTAAAACACGTAAGGAGCAGTTTTGTCAAGTGCTGCTTTGCCATCCTGTCCAAGAGGGAAGCGGCCGATGGGGAGCTGGAGTGGCAAAGGGTGCCATCTAGGGGGCACCGACAGCAGAACTGCTCGACAGCACCTGCCACTCATCATTGATGGTCAACGATTGAGGGGGACTTTCCATTGAAGTCTTCTAATAGCTATGAAATTATTATTATTATTATTATTACTACTACTACTGCTACTGCTACTACTACTACTACTACATTGTGTTTGGGATTGAGCTTTTTTTACAAAAACATCCTGTACCAAAAGACAAAAACTGTGTTTGTTTCTTTTATTAAAAAAAAAATCCAGAGAAATAGTTGTTTTGAGGAAGTGGATAATTTTCTTCTTTAATTATAATTCAGTAGTTTCAGACAGAGTTCTTTTTTCCAGCAAGTACAGGCTTGACCACTGTCAGTCTCTTGAGCTCCAACACACTCCCATTTAAGTGAATGGATGTGTTGTCATTGCTTTCACCTTCACCCACCGCAACTACATTCACAAGGACATACATCTGGGCAAGGTTTACCATGTTTCCTGCCAACACACTCTTCTTTCCATCCTTTCCTGATCAATATAATAAAACTGCTCATCAGGCCAGCAGACTACACTAAGACCTTTTAACACAAGGTCTTGATTTTCCTTTTATCAGTATTAACAGACAGGGCCCAGTTTTTTATCCCATTGAGAAATGCCCAAAAAAAACCCCAAAAAAACCAAAAAAAAACCCAAAACAAACAAACAAACAAGCTGTGTGACAGTGAAGTTTTAAAAGCCTAGGAGAAATACAAGTAATGTTTGTGTATCTGGAAGGCTCACTCTGGTGAGGTATATTACCAGAGTTCAATTAGATTGTCTTTCACCTTTGGAGTCTTGTTCCCAGGAGACTGACAAGCTAAAATGGGAATACAGAGCTATTTCTCCAGCTTGCAACTAGCCACCAGCTGTTCATCTTCTAAATGTATTCCTTTTTCCTCTACTGCACCACCAAAACCTCCCTACCCTTTCTTACAGCACTCTTCGCAAAGGGCCAGTTCCAACCATCAGACTAAAGAAGCAAACATCAAGACAATGAATTAAGAGACTCTGCAGCACAAACTAGCAAAAAATCCCACCACCTTCAGTTATTATCTGCAATTCAGCATCAAGCTAAGATACATTAATACAGGCAAAGCAGCTCTCAGTCCTTTTGATAATCTTTTGGAACACTGTAAGACCTACCTGGCAGGAACAGCAGTTTTTGCTGTCTCTCACTTATGCAACTTGTTATTTTCACAATGGAAGTATACTCTCTTAAAAGAGCCAATAACATCTTCCAAACCCCAAACACCCAATTGTGGGGGTTTTTTAGTTCTTATTTTCAATGTAGCACTAAATTAAACTCTCTAAAATAAACACATCATACTTATCTGAGATATGATTTGTTTGTTTCCATATAAAGTTCTCTTTCTATGTCTACAAAGTAAAAAATTGCAGTACCCTCCTGAATACCGGAATAATTTTGAACAAAAGTGACTCAACAGATTAAGAAGTTTCAAAAATTCATTTCTTGATTTGATAATACAAATGGTAACACCATGAAATTTACTTTACACCAATGCCTCAGGGTATCATCTGAACACAAAAATATTCAGAACACTTTAAAAATTGCTCTGCCATATCAGCACAATCAGCACACAAACAGTCACAGCACAAATTTTTCAAGTATTTTCACAAACTACTTTGTAAAATTAATCTCTCATTCTCCTACCGCAAGTGGATTTTCTCAGTTCTTATCTAAATGATGTGTCAGTAAAAATACTGCTTCCTTTAGATTCTTGCATAGAAAAAACCCATAATACAAGGAAATGTGCTATTATTTCTAAACATATTTTTGCTGATCACTGAGCCATTTTCCCACCAGAGACCCCATACCATGATGCCTAACACCATTCTTACTGGAGACAGGTGGAGAACAGAGCCACACTGATACCACTCAGCCCTCCAAGTGTGGCATGCAGCATATAACCACGCTCTGCTCGCCAGGTAGCAGGGAGCAATGCACAAAGCTGCCTCAGTTCCTCTGGAGAATCTGCTCTTTCCATGGGATTCATTCAGTCCCCACTAACTCCAGAGCTGTTAGAGGGGACAGATGTTTCCAAAACATGAATCCAACAAAATCCATGTTTACCTTCTGATTTCGAGGGGTGGTAGAATCACACAGCCCTTTTACAATTCCTGAATATTAAGTCCAGTAGTAATTAAACCCCAGAATAACAACACATGCTTGCTTCCATAAACACAAAAGATCGAAAGATGCTAACCACTCTGTAAGAACTAAAGATCACAGCTGCCTGTCCCAAATACTGTTAGGGCCACAGAAGGACTTTGCCACAAGATAAGCACAGAACACAGCAACAGTGTGGTGCTAACTCCAGACCTGGTGGAGGCAAGATCTGGTTAGCACACACTTGGTAATTCATCCAGACAAAAATTCCCAGTGTGGAAAACTGTGTAAAGAAGCTACTGCTTGTATGTATATCGCCAGTCAAAGGTCACCCCAAGTTATGGGACAGACGGCATCTGCCATCACCAAAGCCCTCCTCCAAATAGTTAAGCCACTGTGATAAGAACTTGAAATAAGATAATGGGTGTTATCTCAAACTGAGGAGGAGGTTAACAAAGCCAGAGGAGAAGAATGTATCACTGAAAATGGACACAAAGAATGCAGACTTTATGGGCCATGAGGAAAGCTTACTCAACAACTGTGCTGAAATCAGCTCTGACTGGGTAAAAATTAATTCCAGCAGGGGGAGATTGAAACCACCAACAACTCAAGAAACCCACCGACCCATAAGAAAAGACTCAGCATGTGCACTAACTAGTATTAGAAGTGAGACAATCATTTAACCAATAGAATAAGAGAACTGTGTGGTCAATGAACATTCATTCCTTTCTCTGCTAAGATATATAAATAGAGAAAAGTTTTGAATGACCTCAGGACCTCTATTAATAAAGCCTCTGTGTTGCCTTAGCTAACCTCAGGAGCCCTGTTCCTCTTGAGAACAGAAACCCCGAGGACCCGGCGTCGCTCAGGCGTGGCCGCAGGGCTATCTGCCAGCAAGCATAGGTGATTGTCAGCTCTAGTGAGATTCAGCTCAGGATTTCAGCTTGCTTGCTAGGCAGGGTTAGCCCAGGGCGAGAGGCACAGCGGACAAGAGAGAGCAGAAGAGGCAACCAGAGGTTCCACAAGATCCTGATGCGAAGAGGTCCTGGTCAGAGCTCGTTCTGACAAGTGGGCTAAAGTATGCCCTTTTATAGGATTTAGAAGGATTGGGTTTGAACCAATGACAAAGGGTTAAAGTCCTAACCTATAGGGTTACAGGGATATGCTCTAGGGTGGGGGTCAGGAAGTCAGGAAGTAAAAATGCTGTCTAATTCAAATCCTCCAAGGAGCCTTGCTTATGTCCATAGGGACTGCTACAGACCTCCACCACTGAGAAGCCATGGGTGAAAAAGGACCACCCTTTCCTTTTGGGTGGGAATGTCATTTGATCCACAAGTGGTGACTAGCTTCTACTCAGCCTCTCTCTCCACCTCCTCTTTTCCATTTCTATCTCTCTACCTCAAATTCATTGTTAACTAAAATCCGTACTATCGACTTTGGCATGTGGTCTCATTTGCACCTTAATTTGGGCAGAGGCATCTCTCAATAATCAGATCTTAACACAGTCAGTCTCTCACAGCTGCAATACATTTTCACAGATGATAATGAAAAATTCAAGTTTACTGGGAAATAACACAAAGTAAACTCCTCAACTAGCTGAAAAAAGAAAGAGACAGTGCTTTTGGGAAAACAAAATTAATTATGCAGTTAGTTAGTTACCTTTTTCTCTTCTGTTCCAGGATCTGATTCACTGAATTTTTCTTCCTGAAAGCTTTTAGTCATCTTCATTTTCTCCACACTCTTAAAAAAGGCTGTTTTTTCTAGTCTGCTTGTGCTGAATTGTGTATTTATTTCTTCCAGCCTGTTAATCTTAAGTAGCTTCATACTATGTCCAGTTAATTTACTGTCTGTTCTCCTCTCCACCTTAGATTCGTAAACCAGTGAACACTCGTAACTTCTGATTTCTCCTCTTTCTTGGCTGTACAAAAGAAAGACAAATAAGAGACCTTAGTGTTATTCATGCGTTTGACCTTAGAAAATTACCATGTTGCAGCACTTTATATTTCAACTCTCTCTCCTTATACTTGCTGAACCAAAACTCAGAGTATACAGCACTGCCTGTTCATAGAGACCATTCTACACTGAACACCAGATAAATCAAGAAGCCTACAAGACCAATATAATTGAATTCGTTCACAGAAACTATTTATTAGCTCTATAAAATCAACACCTGCTGCTGTTGCTGCATACCTTGCTTATGGAGCACTTCTGACTTTTTAGCCATCTCAGTGGTTCCCTGCTGCTCAACATGTTCTCCTTTCTGTTGCAGTTGCGGCAAATTGATATGCAAGGACCCTGCTATTAAATCCAGGAAGACTTTAGATACTAAACAAAGTAGTACAGGCCTGAATACAGGCCTTTTCTCTCTCTTCCCACCATCCTGTACCACAAAAATAGGTAGTTGCCAAAATGGTGGCAATTTCTGGCCCTCTGTTGAAGGCTGCAGAAGAGCACAGTCCTCAGCTGGGTTCTTCTCCTCTGCAGGCCCTTGTGATGTGCCTGGCAAGTACAGGATCACTGAGGCTTGTCTAACAGTAGGATTGGTTGGAAGGCAAGTCAAGCCTTCTCTGTAAAAGGCTTTTATTCCACAGCAAGGTCGTGGGTTCTCACCTCAAGTAAGCACTTGGTTACACTTGGAATATATGTCCTTCTGAACAACTAATTTTTTCAAAAGAGTACGCTAAAATTTCACTTAGCATCTCTTTATACACCCAGGAAATTGAGGACCAAAACATTTCTATTGCTGTTTTTGCAAACCTTCCTTCACTGTACTGGAAATCCAGCTACAAAAGAGCAGTGCTAATGCCTTAGCTCTAGAAAGCGGAATCTGTTAAATCTCATTACACAGCTCATAGTTCAACTTAACTCGCATAAACACCATAAATTTTATGGTGCAGTTAAGAACTTATATACAACCTTACAGTCACTGGCAGCACAGAAAAACAGCTTTCAGAGTACAATCAAAGACCCAATTAAATCAGCTATTTTTACCCAAACATCTTTCAACAGAAAATGTTCCTCAGTGTTTTGACCCCACATCTGTGCACATGCAGCAGATCAAATGTGTATCTATACCAAGTAACTGCTCTGTCCACAGTTAGCCCTCCAAGCTTCCCAGATGTGAAACATACCACGTGCTATCCCATGTGACACAAGAGATGGTTGGATAGTGGTGACATTTAAAGGTGAGGGACAGCAAAGAACCATGTAAGCTTGTAGTTTTCAAATAAGCCTTCCAGACAGACGCCTGCTACCATGTTGTTGTAGACTGTGCTGTTAATATGAGAGATGCAGGCACACCATCATGAGCCTGAAAGGCGTTCGTCAACTGAAGAAGCCGTGCATCCAGTATATAAAAATATCCAGTCTGCTGCATCTAGCATCTCTCACCAACTTTCACAGCTCTGACTCCCCTCCCTTTCTATCACCATCAGCTGAAAGAACACTTTATGAGATTTTCTTCCCCCATTTCTCAAAAGCAGATTTGTGGATTTTCTTAAAGGCTCTGAACATTGCAGGTGAAATACCCAACAGTTCAGTCTGACCATTGAGCCATTATTCCACGGATCGTCCGATCTACTCCACAGCAAGGGATGATAAGATGTAATTGAAAGCTGTCAGAAAAAACCAGGACATGTTTCCAGATGCCCTCCTGCTACCTCCATGTCTACAGCTACTCAAATCCTACAGCAATTTAGAGTGACCTGGCTGTGAAGACCTTGTGGCCTGACAAGACTTCAGCCAAGGAAAGCTGATTCAGGCTCTCCATAGCTCTCCAAAGAGCACATCATCCTCTACGCTTGATCACCAAATGTGGCCATCTATCTTACGAGAATGACACGTCCTAATTAAAGGACATGTTTCTTCAAGCTGACCAGTGAGTTAGTTATCTAGGAAAATATTAATGGGATGGCAAACTCAAATGTCTTACTGGGCTCTATTACCAAGCAGAGACTAGGATTGAGTCCAAATGTGAGTGTTCTCCACCATTATTATCTTAATACATCCCTGAAACAAAAAGCTGAACAATAGAATGTGAAATTTGTTTGCAAGTGCCTCCTCCAAAGTCCCAGAGAAGAAATCTCACTCTGGTCATGTGCCACTGAGCAATGGGAAACTATGACCTTCACATGGTGTGAAGCTCCATTTTCCCCTAAAGGAAGGTGAACACCTTCCCCCAGTCATCTACATTTCCCAGCTCTGGCCTGGGAGATCCTTTCTTCTACTTTTTGGGTCATCTTCAGCAAGCCAATCACTCACTCCAAGGAATATATCTTGCTTCATGAACCATTTGCACACTCAGAGACCACAAATGCCATAAAAGCATTGCTTAGCTGTAAGCACAGGCAGTGCATACCTATGGTCCTGCTGCTTTTTCTACCCTATAGCAGCAAATCAATATATTTGCATTATAAAAATATAAACAATATAGCAATTGTTTCTAAATCTGATCAGGAATAGAAATGGGCAGGCAAATAGGTATTAGCCGAAAAGTGGAACCCACAAACACCTCATTTCACTTTCAACATCTGGGTTTAGATTGTAATCCCTTCAGTAAGAACTAGGTTTACATGATGGGCTGTAAAGCACTTTGCTTCAAACTCAGTCCTTTGGTCTCCATCATCAGTTCAAATAAAAATTTTATTTCTGACCTGCTGGCCACTTTCTAAATGGCCATTTTCAAATTTTAAGCCTGGGGGTACTGTTAGCCAGTAGCCAGACTTGTTTACCTCCTAATACAGCTGACATTAGACTGACCTGAATTTTACAAGCTGGGAACTATTATGTCACGGTGTATAATTAAACCTAAACATATACTTTAAGAAAGAAAACAAGATGTAATGTGGAAAGAATTACCAATGGGTCAAGTTCGGGTCGTAAATTAGGATGCAAATGGTACCACTTACTGTGCCCATCTTTGAAATACAACCTGCCCTACATTCTGCAGAATACGAGAGTTCGGTTTTGAACCTAATTAAAAAATTAGTAATTTATTGATGGTTTTGTTTCACAGAGAATGACGTTTTCACATATTTCAATGAGAAACCAGGGGGATCCCAAGTCCAGAGACCTCGGCGATGTCGCTCAGCAGCCGAGGGGCAGCAAAGCCCGGCTGCTGGGGCGGGG
>NW_005054397.1:1567565-1570078 GCF_000277835.1 Geospiza fortis | reverse complement strand
CTGGGGAACTACGTGGGGCAGGAGCGGGTGCTGGGGGCGCAGACCCTGCTGCGGTCCCTGCTGGAGTCCCACGAAATCCCCTCGCTCATCCTCTGGGGGCCGCCGGGCTGCGGGAAGGTGAGTGCGGGCGGCCCCCTCGCAACCCGCGGGGTCGGGCCGCTGCTGCTTCACGTGGCTCTTGAGGCCGCTGTACCTAAAACCTGCTAATTTTCGGACTCTCTCTTTTCTACGCCCTTCTGTCTTCTTGGTTTCTTTTGTAGATTCCTTACGTTGGCTGATGTCCATTAGTTTTCACTAAAGATTACAAAAAAACACAACCTGCCTCGTGAATAAAATAGAATTGGTCCACCCCCATCAATTTGCTCTTTGGTTACACAAGGCCTCTCTTGCTTTCAGATAATTCAGATCTCATAACTCCAAAGTCCATACCTAAAACATAAGCCGTGGTTTAGTTAATGGCTGAGAAGCTGAAAAACAGCCACAACACAGAATCTCTAAATATGTCTAAGAAACCAGCAGGTTAATACAGCACAGTTTATGAGTACTAGAATTTGTTTTAGCCTACAAATTCTTGCCCCTAAGAGAAGGCAGCACTGGTGTGGAAGGCAGATAACTTATGGCTAAGCACTCATCTACCTTCAGCCGCTTTTAGGCTGGTGAGTCTTTGCGGGATCTAACCACTGCATCGTCATGTTCTGCCTCCTCTAGCATACCAGGGGCCATCATGAATCCCCAGAGACCCTCCAGCACAGCAGTGAAGGGGTTCACAGTTGTTGTGAGGGAAGGACCAAAGGAATGCCTCAGGTGTGATGGAGCAGTGTTTAAGATCTCTCCTTAATTTTGTCGTGTTCTTCCACATATTTCAGATTTGTGGTGTGGCAGGGCAAACAAAAACAGTTTTTTCTGTCAGTCTGATGTGTTCACAACATTTAGTTTCATGTATTATATATTTATATAATTTGGTGTGTTGGCTGTGTGAGAGCGTGTTTGAGAAATCTGGGATAGGGGAAGCAATTAATGCTTAGAAAAGGACAGAGCAGCAGCTTGCTCTTGTCAGCATACTCAATTGGAAAAAAAAAAGACTTGCTATGTGATGTTTGAATAATAATGCTAGTCAATCACAGTAAATAAGGAGCAGGTGTTAGAATGAGACGAATATCATTAGCAATGATGCAGCAGGTTTCTTAGGCTAGATAACATACACCTCAAAAGAACCAACTAGTGAACTTCAATAATTGCCACTTTCTTTAAAATAACAAAGTAATAGCAGAAAGTAAGAGCTCAGAATAGATGGGGTGAAGAAGGGCTGTTTCTGAAAACAGGAAGGGGAGGTGGATTGACTGAAGTAAGATGGCCAGAGAGAGAAGTGGAATTCAGTTCTTTAATAAATAGGAATTCTTCTTTCCGAATAACACATCCAGGGGCTTGCTTCTATATTTTTCGTGGTCTTCTGCCCTTTGTTTCTTGTTATCTCTGTCAATGGCATGTGCTTGCTCTTTCTTGAAGCCCTCTTTGCCCAGGAAAAAAAAGCTGTACAAGTACAGTGGTAGCAAATCAAAGGCTGCAGAACAGTCTCTGCAGACTGGCGCTGGCTTCGGTGGCCTTTGAGTTGTGATCTGATGAATGCAACTGGCTTTGACCATGGAAGTGCTTTTTCATGAGCTTATGACAGCTTAACAGTTGTGTTCCAGGTCTCCTTTAGGAACCTTCTGTGGTACTGAAAGTGTCTTTGAGTAAAGGGTGATCTGTTTTATGCCTGTAATGTCACAGCTTTCATTCTCCTTTAATACGGCATGTTGTCGTCACCCATATGCTTTACGCATAATTGTATTTAGTAAGCTTGCTTTTCGCAGAGTTTAAATTCTGTTGTTCGTCAGTTGTCTGACTTGCATCATTTCTGTGCCTTTTGACCCTTCAAAGAACAGTTCCACAACTCATCTGTTGCATTTTTACTCACTGAGTAAAAATACTAATGGGTAACTGTTCTGCTTTGTAGGTTATTCCTTCTCAGCAGAGTTTTGAGTCTATCTGCTTTCAGCTGGCTCCCGATGAAGCACCCATTATTGGCTGAAGCAGAAATTCCTTCTGCAAAAAGTTGAACTTTGCCCCTTCACCCACATTTATCAATATTTCTAGGATGGTGCTAGAGTAGAGTTTTATCTCAGGCCTTCTTCCCCATAAATCATAATGTCTGTCTGAGTTAAATAGCTAAAAGTTCTGTTCTTGTCTTGGATATGTCCTTATAAAATTCCTCTCCTGACAGATTTAACATGCAAGCAGAGTAGTCGACCTGAAGATGGAAAAGGAGATCTGTTCTTGCCTGCCTATCTCGCTCACTTACTATTTGAGTTGTATGTATATAATGTGTCTAAGAAGAATTTCTGTTTCATGAGAAAGCAGCTTAGGGCTTGAAAACTTGAAAGATCCTGTGGAGAAGAAGTAAGCTCACTGCCTCGGGACCTGTTTGGACTGATCAGTAAAAACTGCTTTCATTAAGTACAGTCCTTTTCAGC
>NW_005054397.1:1532975-1567475 GCF_000277835.1 Geospiza fortis | reverse complement strand
AAAAACACTAAGAAATAACTGCTTGCTATGTAGTCTCGTATGTAACAAGACCAAGCTCTGCCCATCAAAGAGCTAAAATAGCAGCATAATTAGATATGTTAGTCTAAATTCAGAAGTGCTGTGTAAGATGGTTATACGTTTCTTAAACCTCTACAGGCTCTTGCTACCCATGGAATCTGGTTATTGCAGCCCATCAATGCCTTCTTCCATTTCTACAGCCAAATGCCATGGTAACTGATACTTTTGAAAAGGGTAGAGCAGGAGTAAGTAAAAAAAAATAACTGAACATGGAATAAATCATCAGGGCCGAATTTCAAATAAATTTATGTATTATTTTTCAATCTGGATGTTTATGAAAAATTGTAGTCCCACAGACTTTTTCTAAGCAAAAAGAAAATAATCTTGCTTCTTCAATTGCTATAAATATAATATTTCGTATTGTAGGTCAAGAGTATTTTTTGAGAATTTTTATCATGAGAACAATAAAGCTAGGTACTAGAGTAAAAATGTGTGTGCTGTGTAACTGCTCTGCCCAAGCCAATTTTGGCCTCAGCTGCACTTGAATATTCAAAGAAACATCCTCAAAATGCAAAAGACAAAATTGGGGTATTTCCGTTGTGATACTCTTTCTTTTGAGTTTCCATCTGTATTGAGTCCTCTTACTTTAAGGGAACATGATCTTTGTACCTTGAATCTGTCATCCTAATTACATAGGAAGCCAAGGTGCTCTGGATGAAAAGACTTTGACTTTTTGTTTGCACTTTTGTCACTCTTAAGTGTTGAACACAAGAGCCAATTTTCTTCTTTTAAGAAGCTGACCAGACCCAGGCCAGAAGAAACAGTGCTTCAAAGAGATGCCGTGGTTATTAACTTAGGAACAGTTAGCTTGTTCATACTGACTATGCAAATTTTTAAAGGCCTGTATAAATCCGAGTGTAATGTGAGTAAGCTGTGCTGTGATTTATGGCACCTTAATACAGGGATTTAGATTTTTGCATGTCTGCCATTGGGGCACCAATTTTAGTAAAGAGTTAGCGGGGGGACACAGCGTAACTTGAGCACCGAATAATTTTGCTGCCACAGATGAAGTTTAAGCCTTATAAACCTGAACATTCCGTATTTAAGTACAGTAAACATTCCCTCTTATGGCTGCTGCGTAACAAGAAAAAAATAGGTAGCAAGTGGCATGAACCCACTCTTTGCAGAAGATAAGACAAAGAGCATTCATGATTTTTTGAGGTTCATGTGTGCACTCCAGTAATAAGATAAAATATGCAATGTTAGTCTGAGTGCAAAGCATTAAAAACCCCAGTAAGTGGTCCCTGAAGTTGCTATCAAATGCTCTCTGACATTATATTTTATTTCTAGGACTCCCTGTGTTTCTTTTCTTTTTTTGCATTCAATAAATGACCTATTGAAACACAGACGGAAAGTCCAACACCTGTTTTGGTGCCCACGTATTTATCATCCCTTCCCAGTGATGATGATTTATCATTCCCTTCCTATTTTGCTGATTCAAGTGATTACCTCACGGGCTGTTTGATTGCTTGAGTGTATTTGGTCTTCTCTTATTCATACGGCTTGGGGCCTGATTTGAACCATTTGAACTAATGAGTTCTTTCAATTGATTAGCATGAAATTTTAAACTGAAAATGCATCATGTCTTTTACAGTGTGTAAACTGAAAGTCCAGGACAGCTCTGAAAAATGGGTTAGCTTTTGCAGTTACCTGTGTTTGCAACACTTCCTTTGCAGGGAGCAGTGTTGTAATGCAGTGTGCTTGGTTTTGCTTATGCCAATCTAAATCAGGAATAACTTGGGGTGGCTCTCTAGGAAGAGAACGCTGGAAGAGAAAATACCATTGTATCCATAAAGCAGTTGGAATTTAAGTACACAAATCAGAATACAGCAAATAGTGATACAGCTCATTTCAACAAACATTATGCAATGACCTTGCATCTGTTTATGCTTGGTTGGGCTTGGATTCTGGAAGTGCTGTAAAGCACATACTGTGTCTCTTGTTCAGTGACACTTACTCCTCCAGTAGTATCTCAGTGGGCTAGTTGGGGTTTGAGGAACCAAACAAGATGGGTAAGAATAGCATCTGCCCTTATATAAACACCAACTGCTGCTACTTTTGATTGTGTTTATAGACAGTGTCCCCAGGCTATGTTCACCTGCTGTGCTGCCAATTTCCTTTAGACACGGCCTGGCTTATCTCCTGTGACGCAGTGTGGCACAGAGAACATCCAGAGAGCTACATCCCAGAGAGCTGCTGCCCTGTGTGGCATCCAAGGATGCTGTTGGTGTCTCCCTCAAGGCAGTGAAACAGAGCACGGCCTTTCATGATTGCTTGGCAGCCACAGTATGGCCCTGCTGCCAGCAAAGGGAGGGTTGAAGGTAAGGGGAGACCATTGATGGCAACACCATGTAAACAAAGATTTGGAAATCCTGGCCAGAATAAAGGAAGAGCAAAAGATAGCTGCAAAGTCGTGGTCAAGCAGCAGCAAAGAAAATCAGGGTGCTAGTTCAGCACTCTGATAACACGGCTTAGACCCTGCAAGTCTGTAGGTGTAACTGGCCTGTTGTGTTTTGCACTGGGCTTATCCGTCTCTTGTCATCCCTGCCACAAACATAATTTACATTGTGGTTTGCTCTGGAACAAGCCAGCAAAGTCACTTGTTGGGGAAACCTATATGCCAACTAGATTATCCGTGCTCAGGAATAATCCATGCTGTGCTGCACTTGTGCCAGTCTCTGCCTGATCTGCTTTGGTCACCTAAATGTGGCCTGGCAGAGCCTACAGCCTTCCAGACTTCCTGGGAAAACCATGTATATGGGAAGAACCTTAGGTTTCACAGTATTCTTGATATGGTCCAATTCTGTGTTCTGGTCCCTTCCCAGTTTTTTCCAGTTCCACTTCCTGAAGTGAGCTAGGCAGTACCACACTTCATTCTTGTAAGGAGCTTTGGTGAGCTAATGTGATGAGCATAGTTTAATGGCCTGGTACAGGGCTGCAAAAATCAATAAGACCATCTTACATCTGAGCAGGTAGTCCTTGAACATCAGCATCAATAAGGCTGGATTAACTTGTATGAGCTTTTAACTGTTTCTTCCAGCCGTGGATGTGAGGGAGCTTTGACTAGTGGCAGTGCAGAGAGGAGAGAAATACTTCATACTTAAAAGAGTGTTGCCCAGTCAGGGAAACTTCTGGGTATACAGAAAATTCTTGCCTCCTAGTACAAACACCCAGCTTACCAAACAGCAAATCTGATGGACTTTTCTGCTCTGACAGTGGGAGGTGTGTGGAGCCACGCATGCTTTGTGGGTTGCTTTTGTTTCATCCATAACTTGTATTAAAGCCTAGAAAAATGGGTAGCGTAGTTGCTGTGAGTGAGCTTGTTTGTTTAGGGGCTTTTTTGGTTGGTTGGTTGCTGGTTGTTTGTAAATCTGAGACAGTTTCAGCCGCTGGGAAAGGATATTCTCATTTGGGCTGACACAAAGCAATTGGTACAGGATGATGAAGGAGAGTTTCAGTAGTTAAGTGTTTGTTCTGTGTGTGATGGGTCTGGAAATAAATGACCATGGGCTGAAGTTAAGTGTTGTTCATTGGTGAATAATGGTTCAGAAGTTTCTTGGTGAGTATATTTCTGTTTCAGACCAGCTTTTTATGATGTCACTGCTTTAGCTTGTCTAAACAGGTAGGTCAGTAAAGTCTCACAATATTCAGCATAAAAGTTGACATCATAGGTATGAGTTTGAACAGTTTGGCGTCATAGTAGAAGAGAACTAAGAATGGTTTCTGGAACGGGCAAGGATATTACACTGAGCTTTGTAAGGTGTTATTTTTAGTGAAGTTAGCAAAAGGTTAGTTTGCAGGATCACTCCTAGTCTTAATTTGTGGGAAACAATATTCCTGCTCCTGCACATAAACAAAAAAAGCATGAACTAAATAAGAAACACCTGTATAATAAAAGGAGCACATTACCACTTGTTCGGATTTTCCTTTTGTGCCTGTTATGCAGGTTCTGATTCAGGGGTACTCACAGTAAATTGCAATATCAGTGTCACTATTTTAAAAGATTTGTTTTCCAGAGTAAGAATCAAACTTCAAATTTTATTTTAGATTATGAAGGATAATCAGTGTGTTTTCTTCTGCCTTATTCTATATCAGATTTATAATTTTCTTGTCTCTTAAATACATTGCCCATGGGGGAAACTAGGAGTTTACCATATGAGTTACAGTTGTTCTGTGCTAGTGCCTTCATACTTAAGATACTTTGCTTACATGAATTCTCCATTAGGATATGTGTTCCTTTAGGTTGCAACCTGAAGTAAGAAAGAGGGAGAAAACTGTAGCTTGTTACTGACTTTTGCTTGAGATGGTAGGACAAAAAGCAGCATAAAAATCCTGAACTCATGGGAAGTCTTTTGGAGGACCAGGGAAAGTGTTACATCTGTGTGATAGGCAGTTTGACTTGCTGAATGATTGATTGTGCAGAACAGAAGGAAGAGGTTGTGAACATGCCTATCCTTGTCAAACATTGCATTTGAAAGGCAATGTATGTTATTCTTATTGCAACCTTTGGTGACCCGCAAGTTGGCAGAGGGGGAGAGGTATCTGCTGGCTGAGATCCGTGCAGCAGATTTCAAGTAGGTTCTTGGTCTAACGGTAACTTTCAAACAAATTTCTGTGATTTTTTTCCCATAAATTAGAGTTAGAAATATGGAGTCGTGTGTGTGTGTGTGTGTGTGTGTGTGTGTGTTTAAAACAAAGTCCTTACTGGTTTTTTTGTAAATAACAAAATTCTCTGAGTGACAGCCAGGGTACAATGTGAGCTACCAGTCCAGGTGGAGCTACAAGAAGAATGCTGCTTTATTTATTCCTTTGTCCTCACACCACTGCCACTTTTAGAGAAGGAAGAGGTACATTTTCCTTTTTCCTCCTCAAATTTGATGTATTGGGTGTTTCTGTGCTTTCAGAGATTTTTAAGGCATGGATATATCCTCTGAAGTTACATTCTGATTCAAGGCCCTTTTGTAATGAATCATGAATGTTTGTTTTAATTTGGTAGCTCAGTTTCAAAGATAGTTTTCTTTTGGTTTTGGTGGGGTGGGGATGGACTTTGCTTATTTGTTTATTTTCTCAGATCTTTCTAATATCTGTAGGCTTTCCTGCAAACACTTTCCAAGTGTCTTTCCAGTCTTGTCCTCTGCAATGATTCAGCTTGGGGATGGGCTGGTGGATTGAGCTCCAGGAAGCGAGGAAGGATCTGACATGGGATGCGAGTCTTGTGTCAGGACCTGAAATGACACCGCTTCTGAAGGCAATCAGGAAGCCCTTACTAAAACTGAAGCAAGAATAAATAACAATATATCCTTCTCCTTAGCCTTTCATTTTCTAACTTGGGCTGGTTGCGGTTTCAGGGACAAGGAGATCGATTAAATGGGCAGAGCAGGGTACTGCAACACCGTTGGTAGCCAAGTGGTAGGTGCTTGTTTCTGCAGCCTCCCTGCAAGAGGATCAGGTTGACACCACCTGCTGCTTTAACCTCACCACTTAGAATATCTTCTGAGGTGGTTTTGTTGGCACCTGTCCTTGTCTTCATCTGTTGAGGCTCTCCTGTCTGCGGTCTCCTTTGAATCCTTCTCTGATAGAACAGTGAGCTTGATGGAAGAATCGCCAGTTTTCTCTAGCAGTACTTTCAAATAGAGATACAGTGTCTTTGGGGCATACACTTGTGTTAACTAAGGGTTGTGACGGAAAGTCTCAAAATCATGTCTGTGATATGTTCTGGTGTAGTAAATCTACCCAGGAGGTCAGTGGAGGTTGTGTGTGTGCTTTGGTAGGCTAAGTGAAATTATAAATAAATTGGATTTGAAGGGGTTGTTCATAAGGACGGAAAAACAACATAGCTGCTTACTAAAAACAGCCAGTTTGTTCAGTCAGCTACCTTTTGCTTCTCTGGGCCAGCATTTGATTACTTGTTGACTATTTAGATTTAAGTGTTACATTTTTTGAAGTACACATGTAAATATCTAATGCTAATGTTCTCATGCTTTTGTAGAAACTGCAGTCTGATTAATTTCATTTTTATGTGTATTTGAAATATACAAGGGTTTAGTTAATAACATTGTAGCTTTTTATTTCTCATATGCAGTTGCACTGTAAGCTCTTAGGCAGGTGTCTTGGGGTAGTCCAACTCTTTATCCATTAACATGGTCCACAAAATAACTGGACAGGGAATTGCAGTCAGCCCGTCTTCTGTGACAGAAATGTATTTGGCAGAGAGTTCTTCTGTGACAAAGGAGACAGCTGTCAGTGCTGTCCTTTTCAGTACTGAGGCTCACTGGGTCTGGTATGGAAAAGTGCAGGCATTGGAAATGCAGCAGAGGAATTGGCAGCTACCTCTAGCAGGAAGTTTTTAAGTCTTCTGTGCCCTAGGATAACGTGAGCTAAAATGCCTTAACTCTGTAAACTGTCAACACTGCCCCTATGTCCAAAATATATAGCTTTGTTCTTGACATATTTCCTTTAAATTGGTACTTTCTGTGTCTGAAATGATTTTCACAAAGCTTTCTCCTGTTGCTGTTTCAGACTACACTGGCGCACATCATAGCCAACAGCAGCAAAAAGAATGGCATGAGGTTTGTGACACTGTCAGCCACAAGTGCCAAGACAAATGATGTTCGAGATGTCATCAGCCAAGCCCAGAATGAAAAAAGACTCTTCAAGAGGAAAACTATCCTCTTTATTGATGAGATCCATCGTTTCAATAAATCTCAGCAGGTATTGTACTACACTGGTTTTTTAAAAGAGCCTTTGTCAGCACTTCTGTAAAATCTCCCACTTCGCCTTAAGGTGATACCTTCCTCTGGGCTTTTGATTTCTGTGTTAATACTTGTAGTAGATGAATTTGGCAGAAACATAAAAACTAAATTCCTTAGCTAACTTCCAACCAACATTTAATTATTGTGAGTCAAAGATTTAAATAAAAGGCTGAGTTATACCTATATGCTAGTCTTTATATGATATTTTTAGGAAATTTTATTTTTGCAAAGTCATGTTAGTAGTGTTTGCTGCACACATCTTCATTTTAGCCTCCATCTGGGAGGTAGCATTCTGTATTACCTTTACAAAGGTCTGGAATGTGAATGTGCCAAAAGTGGGTGTTTTAATGTTGTCCTTTCTTCTGTGTAAGAAAAAAATAAATCATGGCATGGTACTTCAGGATAACACTGCAGCCATCACTTGGGCTTTTTTTTCTTTTTCCTTTCCTAGGTATAAGGTTTTTTTCAGTTGTGCCATGGAAAGCTTGAATTCTGTACTACAGGCTGCAGTTTTTAAATTGAACTGTTCTGTAATCTTCCTGTACTTTACTGCGTACAGAATTAAGCAGGGAATTGTAGCCCTAAAGGTTGATTCAAAGTGTATTTAGGAGTAGCCTCACTATTTGTTACGGTTGATAAGGCAACTTCATGATTTCTTGTGTTGCCATATAATAAACCAAAGTCACACAAACCCAGAATTTGCAGATTTCTTTACCGTATTTCTTTTCAGCTGGTTGGGACATTCTCAGTGCAGTCATTTATTATTAAGGTGTTGTGTTCATGAAATTAAATCATTTCCATATCTGTGCAGATTAACTGCCTTGTCAATGTGGTTATTTGTCATATCAACAGGGAACCCAAAGTCTCACAAGACGCAAAAAAAAAGGTAGCCTACTCACATGGGATGTTTCAGGTTGTCATTGATCGAGATCAGCTTTTTCTGCTTCCCTCCCATGCTCAGGACACTTTCCTTCCTCACGTCGAGTGTGGGACGGTGACCCTGATAGGAGCGACCACAGAAAACCCTTCCTTCCAAGTGAACGCCGCTCTCTTGAGCCGCTGCCGGGTGATCGTCCTGGAGAAGCTCTCGGCTGAAGCAATGGAGGCAATTCTGATGAGGGCTGTCAGGTTCTTAGGGCTCCAGGTTTTGGGCCAGGGCGACCAGCACGCCCCCCCTGCGACTGGCAGCAGCAGCAGCAAGAGTTCAGAGTGAGTACTTTATGGGCTGCGGGGTGTTAACATGCACAGCCCGAGGAGCTGACTGCCTGCCAGGGAGAGGATGAAGCAGTTGGGGGGTGGGAAGAGAAACCCTAGCCACTTCTGATAGTAAAGAAAAGAAGTGGCAGCATATGGCAGGGGCGGGGGTGACAGGAGAGAGAGAATTCAAAGCATTGGCTCTCTCCATCCAAAACATAATCTCACTGTCTGGATTAGGAGAGAATTTTGTACTTGGATCTGTAACTCTTGACTCACCCTCTCAGGATATTTAAATCTGTTCTGCTGCTGAGGATTTGCTGTGGAAGCCTGTATCTGGGTCTTTGTTATGTCCTAATGTGTGTTACTTCTTGCTACTGGTTGTAAAAGCATCATGTTACTGTTAAGTGCTGGATGGGCTATCCCCTCTTAATTTGGAAGTGCCTGCCAGAAGTTCATTATTTTCCGAAAATTTGTTTTTAATGAGATCAGGGAGGATGATGCTGCTTCTGTTCTTTAGTTGCAGGATAAGTCCTGTGCTGTGTTTTAGGATATCCAGTGACGAGAGGAGACTGTTGCTGTGAGATGTCAATAGATTGTTTTAAGAGAGACTTTGTTTTTCTCTGCTCCTTGATGTCCAGACAGATAAATTCATGTTAAACATTTGAGTAAGTTTTGGAAAAAACAATATCCAGATTTGTCTACAAGAGATGTTATCTGCCTTCTGAAACAGGAGGCTGGCAAATAAGAGTAATGTGTGGTACTGTGGTACTCACGTGCAAGCTATTACACTTCCTTCATATTGGTTCTTGGCTGCACTCCTGGTAATTTACAGTGCATTGGCATGGTGGTGATTGACAGACTGTATGAAATAAATGAGAGGGAATCCACTTGAACTTTGTCACAGAATGTAAGCACAAAGAATGCTGTAAGCGCTACCCGAATGCTGAGGTCAGGGCAGGTAAGGAAAGGGATTCCTTTTTTATTTTTAGGTAACCCTGCCTCATGGTTTACTCATTTGTAACTTTTATGTGTTGTAGTAATGTGAATTTTAGAAAAGAAGGCAGTACTGCGTGTCAGCATTAATGTAGTGGCACAGCTGTGGTTGTGGCTACACCCTGACTGGGGTTCAGAGACGTTCCCTTCTGTACAGGATTAAAGTACAAGGCATAGTTTCAGCTGCAGTTGTTTGGGTTTGGGTTTCGCTGGACTCTCCATGTCTAACCTTCCAATAGCTATGGATGATTTAAACAGCACGGTGCTTCATCAAACTGAAAGAAGTCTGGCAGGCAGACTGTCAGACTAACACAGTTTCAGAAATCTCTCCCTGGGGAGAGAGGGCCACACTCCAAAGGCAGTCATGGGAGCCAAGCCTTTAAAAATAAAAATGGGAGTTTGAATTGAGGAGGTTTTGTTGCAGCTATGTCTTTCTTATTTTTCATTATGCAATCTGGTGCTGAGCTACAATTCCTACACTCTGTTGCTGATAAGTTCAGATTTTTATAAGCCATTCACCCTCCTGTTCTGGTTTGGATTTCTCATTGATTCCTGCTTCTTGCTTCAGTGTCCGTACCATTTCTGCTTCTTCATTTCCTCTCCACTGCTCTGCAGGAGCAACTGTCTCAGCTTTTTACACCTTGCCTCTATGGAACAGGACTGTCATTAGATGCAGGCAGGTAACTGTTCATACTGTCCTGAAGAATAAATGGAAATCACCAATTACAATTTATTTGGTTGTTAATGGTGCTCACCTTTAAACCAGAGTGAGAAAAGGAGTTGTAAGGCAGCACGTCCCCAGACCGTGGGGTGTACCCACTTTGAAAATGCTCCAGAGATCTAGCAGGAAGCCAGAAGAGATGTGTACATTGAATTTTGGGTTTAATTTCCCACGTTAGTCTCCCCTTCCAAGCCACAGCAGTGTAGTATGAAGTACTACATGTGCTACTTGGCCTCAGTTAATCAGATGGTTTTAGTATCACATCAGTTGTCTGACAGGATGACTTACCTAGGAGATTTCAAAGTAGAGGATGATTCTTTGTGGTCTCTCCTATTACCTTGAGGAATAAGGTGAGGGTGAATCTTCCTTAGTCTTTACAAGCGTCTTGTGTGCTTGGCGAGGATGCAGCCATCCCCAAGTGATTCAACAGATTTCATCATCTGCACTCCACAAGGAAAGTGTGCTCTACCCAAAACTGTTCCCCTAGATTTTCTTTGTGGATTTTTCTTATCTTGCTTATGCCATTGGTGCAGGTTTCTGATAAGGTTAGATGACCTGGATTCTCTTTCACTCCACTGTGGCCTTTTCTTGCTCTAAAGCTGGAGCAACTAGCAGTGAGTTTTACTTCTTGGATATCTTTCTGTTTGTTGTGTCGTCATGGCTCACAAAGGTTCTTTGACAGTTCTTATGTTAATTACTGGATTTATTTAGGATAATATGTGCTTTTTGTTATATTTGCATCAGCATTACTGCCATCAAACTGTGCCTCTGAAGTCTTGAGTAAATCTGAAAACTGTACTTCACTGAAGTATAGTTTTCAGTATACTGAAGATGGAGAAATGAGAAAGGAAGAAACATGATGAAGAAAAGTAAGAAGTCAATGTTAAAGATGTTTTTTATTGCTGCAACTGCTTGTGCTTTCTACAGTTTATGCTATGTCAGTAGTAGCGTCAGCTGTTCCAGGTGTGCACTCATACATTACACTTGTACTGTGTCAGGGGTGGAAGAAACCAAATTCTTCTCTTGGCTTTTTATTTTTGTCATTCAAGTGCTGCCCTCATAATGGTATCTCTAATTGAAGTCAGACAGTAGACTGGATGGTTGATTAATGTGTCTGAAGCTAGATAGCACAGAAGGCACACAGCTGAGGGAAATGGAAGGAACCCCAGGTTCCTGTTGGCAAGCCCAGACATCATGCAGTTCAGCTTGCTACTGGCTGTATTACAAGTTCTGGCGTGTTTTGAATTCACTGGTTCGTAAATCACAACACTGAAGGTGGAATTCCTTTGGATCTTCAGTGTTCAATACTTTCTTGAAAATTATTCCTTAGTTGGAATACCTATTCAGTTTCCTTGCAGGAAATGAGTTGCTGAGGTGAGAGGAAATACTGGGAGACAATACTGTAAGGCAGTGAGCAGTGCATATTACACTGCAGTAGTTCAGTTGAAGAACTGTGTTTGCCTGTAAAAGTGTTGCAATCTGCCAAGGAGTGAACATAGTGAGAATAATTGCACTGAGAAAGTAAGAAAGTACTGATTTATATGGGAAAGAAACCGTGAGTGCTTTATCTCGTGTTTTGCTCAGTAATTTTTTAAATCTTTGGTCACACAGATTCTAGTTGCTTGGGCTTCCTTATATTTACTCCCTGATACTCCTTATGCTCTCTTGTCATTGGTTCAAATGCAGTGGTGCTGTGTGGGTTTAATGGGTTGTTCATCAGACATTTCATGTTGGTTCTTGGCACAAACTGTCTCGAGGGAATGGCGATAAAGAGGACCTGGAAGAAGGATTTATTGTCCTGTAGTGGTAGTTTTCCATTCCTTGAGCTAGTATATCACCTTCAGCCCAGTGAGTGATGGATCCCAGCACGTCCCTTTTGGCTTGTTTATGTTTTGGTCTCCGTATCATTGGTTACAAGGTACCAACATTGACCATTGGCATCCAGTGGGTGTTCGGGGTTAATTTTGGAAGTTGAATAAAATATGGGATTGCCCATCTGCAAGCGTATCAGGAGCTTGGAAAGAAGTCAGAAAGCATAGATGTTATTCTGCCTTGCGGTTCTGATGGGTGCAGGAGTTGGATAAACTGGAGGGAGGGGGGCACTTGAGCTTCTGAAGACAGGATGGGCTTAAAAATGTAAATCACAACAGTGGTTTTTGGAAGCCAAGGTATTGAAATAATTGCCATCATGATTTTGAAATTAGACTCCTGCCTAGTGAAGTTAAATCATCAGAAAATGAAATTTAAGGTCTTAATTGCTCAGAAAAAAAAATCTCAATTCAGTTATTCTGAGTATAACATTTTATTATTTTGAAATACCAAATGTGTATGGCACTGAGATTATGCAACAGGAAAGCATTGTGTTATTTCCAATCAGTGATTCTCATAAATGTGCTGTGCAAACGGCTTGTATGTGGAAGTTTTCTCCATTTATTCTTGTTCTTTATCACATCCTACAAGTCATGCTATTGTAGGCGTGGACTGGATCAGCCAATACATAATGCATTATTTGGATTGTAATTGCCATTACCCTTAGGTTACAACTGAATTTCACCATGGAAATGGACAAGGCCACTGCTTGTAACCAGCTTTTTCACTTTCTTGTGAATATTTGTTTCACTTCCTGTAATATAAATTGCTTACGTTGAGTCAACAGGGCAGTTAGAGTCCTATAGTGAAACAAGAGACAGGAATACGACTCAGCTTTCAATTAGAAGATAAATGGCAAAAGTGCTCTGAGGCCTCAACTTTTTTTGGGAAAGACTGTACTTAGCTTCTTCCAAGGTAGTACCTGCCTTTTAGTGCTCTCAGTGCTTCCCCTTTCCTTGCAGTCACTGTCTGCAGTTGTGGTATCAGTGTGAGGAGCCTCAAGCACAGGATGTGCTTCTCTGCAAGCAGCAGGCAAAGAGCTTAGTCCTTGAAGGTGAAACCTTCTCTCAATTATGCCCGGCTGGTGTGTGAGAAGTGTTTGCTCGTCATGTTATATATTTGGGGTTGTTTCTGCTGAAGGAGGTCTTAGCAGCAGGATGTCTGTGTGTAGTGCCTGGTGGTTTTTTAAAAAGAACTTTTGCTTTCCTTGCTGGCTTTTTTAATTTAAGGCATATGAAAGATCTGGTACCCATCTGTAGTGCTGAGGCATGAATGTTGCTTCCTGATTTTCAATGAATTTGATGCTTGAGATAATTGACTAAGTCTCTGTGCACTTGCATTGTTCTGCTTCCTTGTTCAAAGACGGTGTTTGAAACACCCTGGCAAAAGTGCCACTCTATGTGTGTTAATATTTTTTACTAGATTCATCAAATACATGAGAAATAAGGAGATAGAAAAAAGTCATTACGAGATGCATGTGATGCATCTGTTTTTGCCAGGATGTCATTCTTACTGTCTACTCTGCAGCATGGGATTTGCCCCTAGAAGACATTTGTCAGCTTTCACTTGCAGTGGTTGATTAAGATTGCAGCTCTACTAGTTCTTCCTTTTTACGTGTGGCCATGAGAGGACTCAAATATTAACTGCTAAAATTTTTCCAGAACTTGCAGTCTTTTTCTTTTGTGTAACAAGTGCAAAGTGGGTTTGCAAGGAGGAAGAGATGACAAGTAAAGAAAATCAGTGGACACATTTGTCTGTGAATCCTGATGCTGCCTTTTTCTACACCACTGGTAGTAATAGTAACACATCTTTTTGTAAATGAAGTGCAGGGCTATTGTGAATCCTTAATTATTTGACACACAAGAGCGTCATAAGAAATGGCCTCTCACACCAAGCCCTATGTGCTAATCCTTACTGATACCTGTCACTCTTGATTTACAGTGCAGCTACTAGAAGTGGCTCAGTTAGGGCCATTAATGTCATGTTTTAATTCCATTAGCTGCCATCTCCAAATCAGATCAGTTATGCCCTCTGCCTGGCAACACCTTAGATGTTACCTTTTCTACATAACTGAGGTTCGAGGGTTAATTCCCCAGCAGGGTGCCTGTGAAACATGCAGAGGTGAACTGGTTTGGATGTGTCCCAACAGTGAGAACTGCAGCCTAAAGACAAAACTTTGTTATTCTCACAGATTTTTCATGGACCCATTAGAAGATCTCAGGAGATCCTGCTGCTGCATTTCCCATCTTCATAGAATCGCTGAATATTCTGAGCTGGAAGGGACCCAAAAGGACCAAGTCCAACTCTTAAGTGAATGGCCCATACAGGGATCAAACCCTTGATGATATCGACACCATGGTCCAATCAACTGAACTAATCTCAGTGACTTGTTAATTTAGATTGTGATTTCACTAGAATTTTTCATGTTTGTATAGTTCTGGCACACTTAGAGCAGTAGATGGCAAGAAGAGTGATGGACATGTATTGGGATGCAGCTTCATTCTAGTAAGATTTTTTTTTTGTACCCCAGTGACTAAGTTGTAATACCAAAAAAGTAGGATGCATGTGTTTTACATTGTAAACAATCTTTCCAATTGTTGTTTTCTAAAGAACAACTGATAGCACCTCTTGGTGTTGTTAGTAGTTCAAAACATTATGCTAATGACTTTATAACTCACTATATTCTCTCACCTGCATTTGGATAGCTTGCTTCCTTTTCACTGTTCTTCCACCAAGGAATTTGAAGTGCTACCAGTGAAATGCTGATGGAGTAAAACTTTTTAAAGTTCAGCTGGCTGTATCAGAATTGGGCTGTGGTGAAAACCTAACCCTAGTTTTTGTTGAATTTATTGAGGTGAGGAAAAATAAGGGGGTTAAATAGATAAGAGCCCCTTCCCTGCATTTTTCATGTGCAATTGTATTTAGCAGGCACTGGAGCAGGAGGATGAGGGTGGGCCCCTGGTTCTGCAGGACAAGTTAAGACGCATCTTAAACCCAGCTGTGCATCAAGGAACTTTGTAAAGAAACATCATCTCCAGCACAACAGGCAGGGAGAGGAGTGCGATAGGGGCTAAGGGTGTGTGGTTATTCTGTTGCAGATTCCCGGTGTACATAGAGGAGAAAGCTCTGAACACACTTGCCTATCTTTGTGATGGGGATGCCAGGACTGGGCTGAATGGACTCCAATTGGCAGTTCAGGCCAGAGTAGCAGCAGGAAAGAACGCTCCTTTGAACACCTCTGGCAAAGGTGGTGCTGCACATGGCATTCTGGTAACAGAAGAGCACGTAAAGGAGGGGCTCCAGCGGTCTCACATCCTGTACGACCGAGCAGGTGAGTAACAGATGCAGTTTCTGAGATGCGATGTTCTCCAAATGTGACAGCTTCTCTAATTCCTCTTTCTTCTCCCTTTTTTGTACCAACTGCTCTACTGAAACAGTAGTTGTACTGAAGTTTGTCCCAAAAGTTACTTTTCCTCTACAATGCAGTTCCGCTTGAAATTCCTTCTCAACCAGGAAGTGTAGATTAGCTGAAGGACCCATTTGCTGTCCTGAGAACAGTTAGTTGCATGGTGAAATTATTTGTTATTTAAGGTCTGTGAGGGAGGCTGGATATCTTCCATTGCACTTTTACTCCTTTGAAAGTCTTGTGAGTGCTCACATCCACAGCAATATGTTATGTCAAAACCTGAGCAGTTTGCTTTATTTTTAGAGTTGCTTTTTAAGGTAATGAATTCTGTAGCTTGCTTAGGGCAGGCCACGTAAATCGCATTGCACTTAATGCTTCCTAGAGTGATAACCACTCTTGCTAAATTTGTGACTTGGCAATCTTAGGCATCACAGTAGTTGGCCACTAAACCATTTTATGTTAGAGGGTTAAAAATCAGTGAGTGTCAGATCAGGTGAATCCCCTTGAATGAATATGCTGGTTCTTCAGCAACACTTGAATGACTGTGCAGAATAGTATGAAATGATTATGCCAAGCAGTATTTGGAGAACTAATTTATTTTCTTTTTTATTTTTTTTTGGGGCCGCTATTTCTGATATGCTGCATTAACTGCCACTGTTCAAAATCTGTGATGAGAGCTTTCTTGAGGCTGGTTATAACATATGCCCACTTGCAGCCTTCTTGCTACAAAGAAATAATGATGACTCACTGTCAGGAGAAAGGCAGCTGGGCAGATACTGATCTAATGGCAGCTGAGAACTCGAGGGCAGGCAGGGCGAGGGAGAAGAAACATTTTATGGGGTCTGTGGCAGGAAGAGGTCATGATCAGAAGGAAGTGGAAAATCTGACTGGTTTGCTGGTACGAGTCTCTTGCACAGTGTAGGTCCCTTGTGAGTTTGCTGTCGCCTTGTGGCCACTGTCACACAGAACTCTTGGCTGTGTCCATTGCTCCCAGCCCTCCTGCACCTTCTTGCTCTGGTAGAGGTGGCACAGAGTGCCTCTTCCTGAGACTTGCATCAAGTCTGGGTAGAGTGTATCAGGCCCTTCTCTGTTTCAGTAATCTTTGTTGTGGTATATTGTGGGGTTTTTGGTTAGTGATTTTCAGAATGGTGAAAGCAGTGAAAACTGTTTTTCTGGGTTGTATAAATGCCAGAAAGCCTGACACAGATATTGTCACAGTAGCAGGTTGCCATGTCTTTCCAGAATTTCTCTCTTCTGTGGAATGGTCTGTGTTGACCACTGACTGTTGGCTGCAGGTTGACCACTTTTGTCCATATTAGAGGTAGCTGTTTGTCCTTTTAAATACAAAGGACTTTTAGATGGTGGCTACTGCATAATTTTTTTTTTTTTTGGTAGCATGTTTTAGCTAACACATTTTGAATCACAGCTGTGGTGGTGGAATCTAAAGTCCTCTAAAATAAAATGCTTCAGTCTTTTAAAGTGGAGGGTCTAATCGTGATAGCAGCAACATACACGTGTTACATGTTCATGCAGAAAGCACCAAATAATTGATTAGTGTTCAGAGTGTAAATATGGACTTTTTTATTTTACATTATTTTTGTTACCTTCTGCAAAATTTGCCAAATATGTGTAGTTCAGCATGCTCTTCTGTATTTTCAGCAAGTAATCTAGGAAAGAAATCACTCATAATGCAGTTGTCAGGCTGTTGTTCTAATCTATGTGCAAACATGTAAAGAAAAGATTTTTGTGCAGATAGTTTATGCATTTTAGCTGGAAGGACAAAGAAACACCTTTAGCTGCCTGAAGCCCCTGCAGTTGGAGAGGAAACAAAAACTGTTAGCCATATTTTAGCTTTTAATTGCAGTTGTTAAAATTTTGATCCTTTTAGAAAAATGATGTGGCAACCAAATTCATGGAAGTTTACCAGCAGATGGGCAGTGACTAGATCTTTTAAATAGAGCTGTATTGTTGCCCCTTCGTTTTACAGATTGTATCACTCTGCTAGCACTGATTTAATAAGATAAATGTCAGTAATTTCACTGTCTGTGTGGTGACATAACTTCATGTATGGTAAAGACTGGGAATGTGTTATGCTGAAGTTAATTTATTCTGCGGTCTGGAACACAGTTTTTCCTTTACCTTCTCAGGAGGAGAAAAGAGAAGGTATCTCACTGTCCTGGATTTGCTGTCAAGGCAGAGCTTAGAGCCATGTGGACAGGAATAAGTTGCTATTCCATACCATGCACATCATTGCTGGGGTAGGGGAGTGGCTTATTTGGAGTTGAATTTCCAACTGTCTTTAAATCATCAGACTCACCACAATGGTTTTTTCCAGCTCAGGTTTTTTCTGCTGGATCAGAATGAGAAGTCTTCTCATCCATGCTCTTGGTCTACTCTTACTTCCAAGGCTTTCTTCTTTCCTTTATCAGTGAGCAGTTTGATGTTTACCTTTGGCTAAGAGAGAAAATAATTCGAGATGGGAACTGATTTTAGTTATGCACACTGCTTTGCACATAGAAATTGTTTAAGAAGCTCAAATATTAATTATGGTCAGTGAACAAGACCTTTTCCCTATCTTCTACCAATATGACTTGAGATAAATCATCATCTTAAACTAGCCTGAAAACTCCTCATGAGCACATAGAGCAATCTCTGGGCATATGTCAGCAAGATTTATGCATTTGTATATGTCAGGCACTAAAAAGCCCTCTCTTCCACAAAGCCTCTTGTGCAGTGTCTTGTTTCAGAAGGGTATTTGCCTTTGTGGAAACTGCATAGAGAAAATTTATTTTGATTCCAAAAACTCTTCATAGTTTTGATTTCAAGAGGCATCTGAGATTCAGCAGAGATAGATAAACTGGTATGTGAATGTCTCTCAACTGAATTGATAAGGCCCAAACCTATATGTTAGCTAACCAGCATGAGAAGGCTAATAAATAAAGGTCTACTAAAATTCTTGATTTTTTTAAACTGCTTTTGGTATCTCAGACTATTTATAAACTGTATTTTTAGACAGAAATGTAAGATCTCTCTCCAATGCACATCACTGTATTTTGTCTTTAATTGATAATGCAATGTGATTATACTGATTGATAAGTATTGTCATTGTAGCTCTGTCACTAACACTAACTTTGTAACAAAGGAAATAAAAGGCGAAAACTACTTCCCTTCTCAGCTGAAGTCTGAAGTTCCCTGCACGTTTATATATCTAGACCAAACCTATCTGCTGGATTCCTTCTGCCTCTCCAGCTGAAATCCTCGCATACGACATTTTACAGTAGCCCAAACAGCACATAAAAGCCTCCAGCAGAAAACTCTGGATGAGTGCAACCTCTGGAGATATTTAAAGGCCATCTTCCTTACTTTTAAGAGACCAAGAGACGCCTCTTGCAAGAGGATGATGCGAGTTCAGCTGCTCAGGGTTACTGCTCCTGACTCAAGTGTTTTGGTGGAACACGGACGTGCTGTTTGTGTTGGCTCCAGTGAGGGCTGCATACCAGGGCTCTTTGTGTGGAGTCCTAGCAAAAATAGCTGTCTGACTGCCTGTGCTTGCCGGCAGCCTGTTGAATTCCCCACAGAATCACACTCCAGCAGGGGCAGAAATGGGGGCAATGGACCTGGGAGGTGGAGGTCTTGCTGGCTACAAAAGGAACAACTGCAGCAGCATGGCAGTTTTGGTTCCCAAACTCACTCAGGCAGCCCTTTTATTTTTCAGGGCCTACAAGTCACTGGTGTGTTCTGATTTGGCCCTCAGGCTGTAAATCCTTTTAGCCTTAGGAAGAAGAGGAATATTAACAGATGGCTGTGCATGCAGCCAGTTGCCTTTGCAACACATACTTAGCTGTGAGCCAAGGAATGCCAGGCACTTGAAAAAATAAAAAAGCAGATAACATGGAAAGTTTGACAATATTGCAGCAAAATATTCTTACAAGTTTGATTAAAAGACATGCATAAGAATCAAAACCAGTTGCACAGAGGAAAATTGTAAGCAGAAAGGGTCTCATTCAGTGTTTGTAATACTGACTCCCTATTTTTAAGTGTAGCCCTAGAAGATCTGTGGAATAGCTTTGTTTTTCCTTGGAGTCCAAATCTAATCATATATTAAACTTTAATATTAAAAAAAATCCTTCTATTTCTTTCAGTCTTCCCACTTTTTACTTAGAAGCCTGGCATTCCAGGTGTTGTTGCAGTAGGTTAGGTGTCCACACTTGAACTCAGCATTTCTTAGGGGTTTGCCAGGGTTGTGTACTGCAATTCTGTTTTTTATAAATTGTATGATGTTCCATCATTGTATATCCATGGCATTTCCTTTTTTCTCACCCCTATAGAGCACATCAAACTCGTGTTTTACTGCGCACTTCAATATCAAGTTTTAGATTATATGAAATGTCATTTTTCTAAAATATCACCACTGTATCACTATATCCAGTGATATCCTGTATCACTGGATTTCTCTGATTCTTGTGTTGTCTTCTCAGAGCTCTGCATGTGTCCAAAAGCAATGATCAGTTATTTGTATGTGCTTGTACTTTTTGGCAATTACAAACTATTTATGTAGAGTTTTCTTCCTAACTGCTTAAGATATCTGGGGTTATCTTTTTTTCTTTTTTCTTTTGAAAGGAGGGCAGTTAGCTTACAAAACCCAAATTGTTTTCCTAGCAATGTTTAAAAAAAACCAAAACTTTCTTTTCATTAGCAGTTGCTCTGATTTGCTTATGTAGTTAGGGAATGATTCACATGGGAAACCATGAAGGCACTGAAAACAATAATGAATGCTGTAACCGTATATCCCTAAAAAGAGTTTGAAAAAGCAGCTTATGTTTACTGATGTAATCTATTAAAATATATTCTGTTCCCTTAAATGCATTTCCCTTAATTTCCTCCTAACAGCTTTGTGTATTGCTTCTCCCCCATCCTGAACAGGAGAAGAACATTACAACTGCATCTCTGCCCTGCACAAGTCTATGAGAGGCTCTGATGCAAACGCTTCCCTTTACTGGCTTGCTCGAATGCTTGAGGGCGGTGAGGATCCACTCTATGTGGCAAGGAGGCTGGTGAGGTTTGCAAGTGAAGATATAGGTCAGTATTTGCAATATTTCACATTGGAACATCACATTGAATGAAGACCTGCCAGGCTTCTCTGCTTTCTAAAAGTTGGCTTTTGAAAAACAAACAAACCCAAAACAGTTATATGCAGAATAGGTACAAAATACTGAAATGCTATACACGGTATAAAAACTTTGTACATGCAGGCAGAGATCTACATGAAGTATCATTGTGATGATTACCTATTTCAGGAAAGACAAATGTTTCTGAGGTCAGGGTTGGTGTGTATTAATATGGATTCTTTTAAGCCCTGCTGGTTGTAGGTCACCAGTAAACTTCTGCCAGCAGAGAGTGTGTATTTCAGGGATATCTGATTTTCTGATAAGTTTTCTAATAAGTTCTGGCACATGAATACCTACCTGACCTGCATTCCTTAGGTTTAATAGCTGTAAGGCATCTTTATTTACTTATCCAAAGTAGCAGATCCAGGAAAACCTTTAGCACATGTGTTATGGGTGAAGAGTTAGGAGACGTGGGAAGCTATGTCTGTGTAGCAATATTTCCCCATTTCTTTATTAATTTCAAAAGGTAGGAGAATCATATGTGGTCAGCCAGTGCTCTGGCTGCCACTGTGTGGCAGTAGATTCAGTCCAAATCATACACACAGCTTAGACTTTTTTTTTTCTTTCTTTTTTCTTTTTTTTTTCTTTTTTTTTTTTTTTTTTTTGTGGGAGGAGTAAAGCGTGTGGATGGAGGGAGTGCATCTTATGTATGATTTAGTACTGTACCAGGAATTCCAATATCTGAGAAAGCATCTCTGAAATGTGCATGGATACCTTACAGGAAAGGGAAAATGAGTTTGAAAAAAAAAAAGACATTAAGTGAAGTAAATTGACTTTAACATGCTTTTATCTGATCCCTTTCTGTAGGACTGGCAGATCCTCTGGCTTTAACACAAGCAGTTGCTGCTTATCAAGGCTGTCACTTCATTGGAATGCCTGAGTGTGAGGTAAATACTTCATTAATTCACTGATTTGAAAGTTCTGCAATCTGTAAAACCTGTCTGTAACTGTAAAAAGAAGCAGATTGCAAGGACAGGGCAGACTTAGTTACTTGTTCATTCTGCATGTCCTTTCTTTGACAAGAGAACATTGTAGCTCTTAAAATAGATGCTGTAGTTTAAAAAGAAGTCACTATTTATTGTTAAAATGTGATGCATGAACATACATAATTTTTCTCTGTTTTTTCCTATGATAGATAAAGTAGCCATTATTTTCTAGTAGTGAAAACCACGGAGCTATGGTATTCTTAAATAATTCATATTGTTTTAAGTATTCATATTATAGTAGCAGGCAGAGGTCAGTTTAAAAACAATCCCTGCCATGTTGTACAACCAACCTAAATAGCAGACCTTTTCCCAAAGAGCTTAAAAGAAGTAATTTAACATTTCACTCTGCTTGTTTGCAGGTGATTCTAGCACAGTGTGTAGTGTACTTTGCCAGAGCCCCAAAGTCCATAGAGGTGTACAAGGCATATGGCAATGTTAAGGAATGCCTGAGGATGCACACAGGACCACTGCCCCCTGTTCCTCTGCACCTGAGAAATGCCCCAACAAGGCTCATGAAGAACTTGGGCTATGGAAAAGGCTACAAATACAACCCCATGTACAAGGAACCTGTGGAGCAGGACTACCTACCAGAAGAGTTGAAAGGAACAGACTTCTTCAAGGAACGAAAAACATGACTGCTGTGCTCAGAATGGGTTTTGATTTTATGACTCATACATTTCTACTGGGATCGAAATTCCCCTTACAGTGTCAGCTGCCTGTCACCCTGGTTAAAAGGATTAAGCCACCAAGCCTTCTAGATACTTTTTTATCCTTCTACTTTTATTGCTGTTGTTCACAAGGTATTTTGTAAAGGATTGCTGTTAGGCAGTGTAGAAATGCAAAATAAGCTTTATCCATATAGTGCCGTCACTGGTTTAAATGAAATTAAGAAAAAATCAAGAGACTTGTGTTTCTGGCTCTTGCTGTGAGACAAGAAATATTACTGTGCTGCTTTTTAAATTCAGTGTCTGTTTCAGATTTTGAGAACAATATTTTCCATAAAAATAGTAAATTGTACCTCCTCACCTAAAATACTGTACAAAATATAATTACAGAGTAATTTTTGCTGTTAGGATCTTTCAGAGACCAATTTTGTACAACAGTTATTAAACCAATAAAGCTGTTACAAATAGTGTCTATGCATTTGTTTAAATAGTCCTATGACAGCAGTGTGGTTTTGAAAGTTCCTTTAATTTTATTATCCCTTCTTTCCAGAGCAAGTTAAATTAATTTTGTAAGCAGAATAGTCATGAAAATGACCACTGGAGTGATACCAACCTCTTTGCACCTCTCTCCAGCTGTGATATGACCCAGCCACCTGCAGGTCAGCTGTCTGGACCACACCAGTTGCAGGTGAGTATTTCTTGACAGCAGAGGTTTTTGTGCTGTGTGGGCTCAGATCAGAGGGGTTGCCACAGCCGCGTGTCTGGAGCTCATTCAGAGCAATATTCACAAGCCAGGAGGTCTGTGGGTTGAGAATGCAGTGCCAAGTCCAGAAGCCAACTTCATTCTGCTTATTGCTCTTAATTCTCAAGACAGATTGCTGACCCTTGGCCTTGATCAAAAGTTTTGGATGTACAGCCTCCAAAACTTTGTGATTTGTATTGGAGATTAATTTTTTTGTGAGACTCTCTTCATACAAAGTTCTGCGTGATGTAGGGGTGAAGCCAAAGATCCTGATGTAATTGAAATGTTTCAGAAATGGAACCTTTTGCATGACTGTGTATTGTTAGAGGGTTTCACTCATAATCTTTAAACATTTCTATGTTCTACCTTAAATAAGTAGTTTCTGAATGGGCAAAATGTTGTTCTAAAGACAAGCAAGTATTTCAACAAGCTTTATTTATGTACATTTGCATACTTTTCTTTTTAACACAATTCACTTTGTTGTTGTTTGGTTGGAACTTGCTTGTTGCATAAATTAAGGGGTTGATTAATTAGATTAGTATTTTTATCCTGATGGTCCTCTGAAATGCCTTTGGAGGAATAAAGCAAGGTGTGGTCTTTTCCATACTGAACCAGCATGTGCTCACCTTCAGGGGGCAGCACAGATTGGCAAAGGGTTCAGACGTGGTGCTTCATTCCTCAGCCTCTAATGGAGGCAGAAATCATGTCCCTTAGAGTAGATCCATCAGACAGTGCTGTTAAATGGCTACCAAAATATTGGTAACAAGAAGTTAATGTTTCAAAGCCATTGTGTTGCATGGCTGCACTTCAAGCCAAGGATTATTTGCCTTTTCCCTTCCTCCCTGTGGTAATTAGCAGCACTGGAGAGTGGCTGCTTCCTGCTCTCTCCCTGCTGCTGATGTGCATCTCTTTTATAGCCCCTTATGGAGGGTCATCTCCTCTCTTTGAAGAACTCCACACTCCATTAGAAAGTCCATCAGGACCAGATGTCCTCAGAGGTGAACATTTCCCATCCCTCCAAAACAGACCCAAGGCAAAAACATCCCCTTCTGCTCTCGGCAATTTATGCAGTCTCCATACGGGATTGGCAGTGCTGCTTTCAACAAGCCAATCTAATGAAACTGCTTCAAAAGCACAAGATGAAATAATGAAATTAAAATATCACAGAACACATTTTCCTTTTTGTTTTCTGGCTTTTGACTACCTGAAGTTTACCCTGAGAAGTTTGCTGAAGGGCAAAAATGGATATGAATTGCATGCTGGTATAGTGGTATTTATTTACTCTTCAGAGTGTAGAGCTTTAAGGAAATGCCAAACATTGCAGTGTCACTAGAAAATTTGGATTCCGTCAGGCAACAATTGCTTCTGCTGTAAGGAACACCATCAAAATCCACCATGCCATGATGTCTTTTTCTCTTACTTAAGTTGTGCCACTAAGAAATAATGTAGATCATGAAAAAGGCCATGCTGTAGCCATTCCGTGTTGGGGAATTCAGTATTCTGAGAAACAAATTGTACTGATGTAAGTTGTTTCTTCCAGTAGTAACATGCTCATGTGAGAGATATGGATAACCACGACAGAAATATCAATTAAATCCCCAAATTAGTTCCATTGCAGGATTTTTTTTAGAAAATTACCTAGTGACTATTGTTTCCAGCATTTAGCTTGTTTGAATCTCACAGATAAAAATTTGGATGATATAGCTGGCAAGGAGTTGTCTTATACTAAATATTTATGTGAAATCATTACTTGAATTTTATTTTTCTTGTCCTGTTTTCTCCGCTCAAAAAGTTGAAACCCTCAGTTTAACCTCTGGACAGCATTTTCTTCCCTTTTCTGTGAGCATTTTCTCTCGTGTTGAGAGAAAAGCACTTGTCCAAAATGACTGCATACCATTTTCCATTAAATGACTTTAAAAATGTAAGTGTTTATACAAGCTGGTGGTTTGAATTCCCGTCTATCCTGAAGATACATTTTCTGGCTGCTGTGATGAGTTCATTATCTGAATTGCCAGCAGCTACCCTGCATGTTCAGAATGTTTCCAGACAGGCTGTGCTCTCCAGGATTTTGGCTGTGGTTTTTGTTTTTATTGTTACTAAGTAGTCTGGGATTGCGTAGGCTTGTTAATGAATGTGGCTAATAGCCTGCATTTAGATGGTACCACAAGATAATAGGCCAGAACTAGTGGTTCACTACAGTTAAAAAAACAACAAAAAAAGAACCCCAAAACAAAAAAACAACATTAACAACAAAAATTTAACCAAAAAAAGATAAGGAACCCAAACCAAAAGTGAGGTTCTGATTTCAATTGTACATTTTATCTCAATAGGTGCAAGAGAACTGGACTGGTCTTATTTCTGTAATAAACCATAGTAAATCAACTCAACCACCCATCTCCAAGATTTGATCAGGTTTAAGAACTTTACAAGGATTTTGGTCATACGTAGACATGTACAAACATTTAACAGCAAAAGTATAGCTACACATGCTCTGAATTAACTCATCTATGTAAATTTATCTAGTAAATTTATCTGTAGTATAAAGTGACATAAAATGCAGTGATAACTGTCTTCCTTATCCACACTATGGTATGTACTTCCTAGGATGAGCAGTTTCAACTATATGAATCAGACAAAAAGCAGACAGTTTGTGGTGGGTGGTGGTGGTTTTTCTGTTTAAATGACAAAACCAAAGGGCTTTCCTAGGAAGTCTTTTAGCAGAAGTTCAAAGTCTGGATTAGTCATCACAGCACAGTGACCAAATATTTCTCAGAGTTTTGTCTTGTTATATAAAGGCTAGTCTGCTTGGGAGAGGCCAAAATGGAGGGGGAAATCCAGCTACTGTAATCCTCTATTTTGTTGGAAGAAACTCACATGTTGTTTACTCAAACCAGCAGCCTGTTGCATATTGGTGTTGACCAGGGTATTCAGGTACTCAACGTACTCAACAATTTAGCAATTCCTTCCTACAAAATTTAACTGCAGGCAGGCTGACTTTTTAATGTTGCGTTCCTAAGGGTAATATAAACCAAAGATTTTGCAAGCAGAATTTTCTGTATGTGGTGCGTGTTGATTTATGAATGCTGCTTTGCTAAGACTAAGGCTAAGTTCATGGTTTTATATTGAGACTTCTGATGTTTCAGTCTCTCATCTTGTATCTCTTTAACTCATTAAAATTACATTTTCTACCATTTTACTCAGTTAAAACATCTTCTCAAAATTACCCTCCTTTGAACTTAGTGAGGCCTGTGTTCATTCAGTAGTTCTACAAACAAAATCCTTCTCAAGAGAACAGTTGAAGCAGCATATTATTATTTAGAAATGTGAATACAGATAGCATGTCAATTTTCTCTGTTGAAGTCAGCCCTTGTCAGTCATTTGTTCTGACAAGAGCACAGGAAAAGAAAACATGGAGTATTAAGGAAAAACACAACTATCTTATTGTGGAACATAAATTATGGGAGGGGAATATTGGCCAGTAGGATTGCTGGGTTTTTTTAAATGGTTCAATGTGAAGCTGATTTTATTGAGATTCTTATTGCTGAGATTTTGTTTTGTGCACCCTGTCTGTAGAAAACCAAACTTGTCTTAATGTAATTGGGTTACAGTTCAGTTACTGAATGCTGACACCAACACAATAAATACAGACAGACATCAGTCTCCTCATAAAGCTGATTTGTACTATTATGCAAGGTTTTATCTTTCTTCTGATTTCCTGATAATTGCTGCCCTAAAAGCCTTCAGTCATGTATCTTGCACACATTGACTGAGTTTGTGCAAATAAAGATAAGGATGTAATTAAAATGGAATTTTTGAGCCTTGCTTTGGCAAACCCCATCTACGGCAGCAGCAGCTTTTTTTGCTAAAATGCTGAAACAAAGCCCAGAAACTCAGAACAAACACAACATCAAAGTGTTCCAAATTTTTGCATGGGTTTTGTGCTAGTACTTTTACTTTGCAAGGCATTGGGTTTTGGAAGCACTGGGTGCAGGGAGTATTGCATTCACGTCTGCAGGCTGCAATACACGCTCTCCTCTGCAAACCTACCAGAGCCTTTGCAACCAGGTATTGCAGACCAAGATCTTGTGCCATGACTCTCCCTGTTCCCTGTGGGGGTGAGCAGCTCAGCTTACACTTCCAGGGGAAGCTGCTGGTTCATGCAATCATCTCTTCCATTGAGTAATTTGGTTTTCAGTATTTTCACCTATCTGAACAAGTTCAGACAGCCAGTCGCACCAGTTGTGCCAGTGGTTTTCTGCGGCTCTACTCTTCACACAGTTATTTTGGTACTCTGAAATACTAAATTGCATGCAAAAACAATTGCCATTTTGAACAAAAGTTTAGGTTAAAGACTTTTATTTGTTGCTTAAAGACAAGATTAAAATACAGTTTGCAATTATATAAATTATTGTGCCCCATTCAGAGCTGAGGTTGTACAGGTAAATGTTATAGTACCTGAGATACAAGCAAATAACCTCCAAAAATAAACACAGAACATAACAGTATGTAATTGGCTACCAGGAATAAGGCTGTGGTACAGTAACAGAGGTTTCTGCATAAAGAGGTAGTGGAAGTCAGGTCAGTAAATGTAGAATCCTTGTACATAAAGTGAAACATCAGGTATTTCTTGCAGATCCTCCTCTGGGAAACTGAAGTATCTTTCGGGAATGACAGAGGTACTGGCCAGAATCTAATGTCATATTGGCAGCTTCTCAACTTTCAAAAAGGCACCTAAAACCTCTAATCCCTGAAACATTTTAACATTTAATTTAAATTTAAATTTAGGTGATGTGCTCTTTAATCACATCACCTAAAGTCTTACTCATTTTTTCATTCTCATTCAAAAGCTGTGTTGCAATTTCTCTGGCTACTAGCTTCAAGGGGTTACTTTTGTTTAAATAGCTTAATCCATTCTCTATTAATAGACGTCTCTAAACAAATGTTATCTGACCTTCTATTTCATGACAGAACTGGGTATACCCAGCTGTTGGAGACATGCCTTTTGGTGCCTAGAACAATTTTATTACAGTATTTTTGTAAAGCAAGATTTAAGTGAAGGGATAGCTCTGCAAGATCAACCTAGTATTTATGCATAAGGAGTGACTGGATTATTAAGGAGTGGCTGTTCATCACAATGGGGAGCTGTAGACACAGAAAAACCCATGTGAGGATGCAAAAGGCTGATACTGTGCTTTGAGAGATACGCATTTCTTCCAAGAAAATTTATTTCTACTCCAAGATTTTCCTTGTTCAATTAAAGATGATGTCAATCTCAAGAAAGAAAAATAAATTACTCCTCATTTTCTCAGGGGCTGTTTAAATGGAAAGGCAGAATCTCAGTCAAATTACTAGGAAGTCACAACAGGAGGATTAACTTGTTCAGGAACAAAACTTGTTCCATTAACAACAGCAGGAACTGCTGCAAATGCTAAGTTTTTTTTTATGGGGAAGCATATCTGCCCAAGAAAAGTATGCTTTGCGTTGGGTTGTGGCGAATAAAGAAAAGGAAAGGATGGTCAGCGTTGAAATCCTCTTCTATGGCCATGCAGAGCATAGCAATGCCAGCAGTGGCAGCTGCAGCTTCCGTGCCTTCCTCATTCACTTCCACAAAAGCCTTGTGGACAACTGCAGAGAGGAAGAGGTCACGTGCCCCTGACATTCCCGACAGGTCAGCCTTGCCACTGTCAAATACATCCAGCAAGCCCATAGCAGCTAAATCTGATTTAAGGTCATAGCTTTCCTCCAGCTTAAACTTTGGCAAACGCACGTGAACGTCAGCCGAATACAGATGCTCTGGACGTGTCCATTCCTGGAGCTTCTCTAAGGTAAGCTGCTTTTCCATCTAGAATTAAAAGGACAGAGAGCATTAGTTATCACCAGCGCAGTATTTCATTTTCAGTAACATTTATGAGGCTTTATTTATAGAACATTATACGAGGGTAAAGCAGCTATGCAAAAATGAACATACGCATATCTTTGATAGCTAAATAGAGATTAAACAAATACTATTTAGATTAGGTGGAGTCGGTGCAGTTTTTACTTTACAAAGTAAGGCAGACATTTGCTTCTTGCTGCAGTGTACAGAAGGGAAAATCATGCACTGATAGCAAGCCAATCTTCTTACTGTTTCATCTAACTAAATGGAATTACCTAATTAAAAACAAGTAACAAAAATCATAATCAGAAAGCTCAAAAAAGCTGGTCATTTAATGGAAAACAGTCTCACTACTTTATGGTTAAGAAAAGGAAGACTTTCAAAGCTACTGAAAGACAGTCATTAAAAACAAACAAACGAGGCAAGGTAATTCTCACAGTTAACTCTGTTTTCAGTCTCCATCATGGTTCATTCAGTTCAGCAGAGGAGACATGAACACAAGCTACAAAATTAGAACACAACCTCTCTTCCTGATGCAGTACATCCATTTATATTTTATTGCTTACTAGTAGAGAGTTGTCTAAAAATACACCAGATAGATCTGGTGCCCTGAGAACATGGGTTCACTAAGGCTTTCATTTTGAATGGCCAAACTTAAAAATATTGAACAACTGCATTGGCTTAGATGGGTCACCTTCTGCAGTCCAGTGGAGTCCTCTTCAGTGTCATCAGGTAACAAGATGATCATACTAAGTTCTCTTCCATCGTAAGGCAGCTCTAAAACACGGATCTTCTCTTCAGGGATGTATCCAAAATTAAATTTTTTTTTCTGATACATCATTTTTACTGTCCTCCTTTCATTCTGGATGGATAAAAGGCACCAAAAGTAACAGTTAAGGAAATACTCATTTAAAGAACCAATAGAAGACAAGTAAGTTGAAACTGCATTTATGTAAACACTTATCCTCCTTTATAAAACTTTCTTCAAACTTCTGACTGCCTGTTTAATAACAATTTATTCTGAAGAAATAATGAGTTTGTATTATATTGGTTCTCCTCTGGCTTCTATAGCACAGTCCTCACAGAAACTGAAACAGTTTCTTCAGACTGTTGCATGAGAATTTTAAGCCAACAAAGATCAACTCTGTTTAGCATAAAGCAGATGACTGCATACAGTAACTTGTAAAGCTGTTAACATAAGCAGAATATAGAACAAGAAGATGGAGCTTAATCAAAATGTCCTGTCATTTTAAGACTGCTTACCTATCATCACAGACACAGTTCATAGCTGCTGATCTGCTGCAGACAGAAACCCTGCTAGGTCCTAAACCACAGGTGAGAATTGTCTCTAACACTGTTCTCATAAGTAAGACAACAAATAGCTTGCTGAATATGGTAAAATACTAAAATCTATAAAAAATAATTAAAATATTAATAAATTACTTTGTATTTTTTAAATATTTCAGTTGCAAGCAATGCTTCACATTACCACCTATATTATTAGACCTTTTCATTGGATATGTCCTACCAGGATGTATCTGTATTACCTTATTTAATCGAAATGGTGCATCAGTGGTGTCAGCTTCTTGAAATTTCTCTGCCCAGTTTGCTTTGAAATAAATAGCATTCACCAGTACCAGCTTGGTCATGCTATCAACTGAGCCTTCAGCCAGCAGATCGGGGATTTTGCCTTCAGAGGCAGCAGAAAAAAGAGTCACAACAGAATCATGGAGTAAGTTGATGGCATATAAAATATACATTGAGAAACTGATGCCATAGAAATACTACAAATATAAAACCAATCCTATAAAAATGTGCATTTCAGTACCTGTCTCACTACTTCACCATACTTTTTCTTAACACACACTACTATAACTTCTGATATACAGTGATTTGATGAAAATGTAATATTGTTAGTCTAAACTGTCAATGTAACTCATCTACTCCTCATACAAGAGCTACAGAATGCCTACATTAAGGAATACTGAATTTAGAAATACATATACAATATATATATATGGATCAAGACAGACTAAGGCAAATTCTCCAATTCATGTGTACATCTCCACGTTTAGCCATCTCTCCTGCATTCATGGCCTGAACACAAAAACAGAATGGAAAACTCTCAGGACTTATGGAACTGTTTAAATGTCTTGCTTAGGTAATTCCTGGTTCTCTCCATGCATCAAATGAATATCCCAGGGCAGAATTAAACTGTTTGAAAGACAGCAGAGAATAAAGCTCATTCCTTCTCCCAATACATGAAACCCTGCCAGTTATTAACAAAAAATTAATTTACCTTCCGTTTTCTCCTCAACCCACTGGTTAATTTCTTTCCTGGCTTTATCACAAGCCTGAAGAAAATCAACTGTAGCCAAGTCAGCTCCATATAATTTCCGTGTATTAGTCAGGAAATCCTAGATTTTGGAACAATAAGAACAGCTTTCACTGCATGCAGATAAGAAAACATCTAATTACTAGGTAGATAAGGTGTACTCAGATTGTCACCAACTCTGAGGTGGGGTTCTAACAGTGTGTTGCTTGGGGGAATTCTGAAGTTAACAGGTTTTTTCCCCATTCTTAGAACAAGCCTCACAGTACAGCAGCCATGTCTAGAGCTGATGTGGTGCTTACTACAGGTGTTGCAATATTTACCTACTATTCTCCTGAAGCAGGCTCAAGCACAGCTGGGATAAAACAAAACTTTCCAAAACAGCTGAAGAAGGACAAAAATATCACACGAAGTTGTAATTCACTGGCAAAGAGGCATGTTGTTAAAACATATTGGAGATCTCCTCCCAAATAAATAGTGTTTTCAAAAAGATGGAAGTTATGTGGTACTACTCTGATGAAAATTCTAAAAAGCTGATTGCAACAGGAACAGAACTGGCTGCAACCTAAAAAGCTGGTTGCAACGGAGTGGGATGTCATGATAGTTACTGTAAACTAAGAACATATACCAGTGATTCTTCTCTTGAGGACAAGAACAGCAGAAGTGAACAGGAACAGAAAAGGGTTTGCTGTGTTACACCCTTCAGGTGAGAGGCACAGATGCTCACAGCTATGGAAATGCACACAGCAAGTATGAAGCACTTTTGTCAACTTCCCAGAAAAATTTAGAAATAGGCTTGGAAATAGTTCTACTTCATAAATACTCAAGTAGCTGCACTTTCCCAGCAGATCCCAGTACATGTCATCCTGATGTGCACCACTGTACCTGCAGAAAGCTGTAGGACTTCTCTCCAAAGAGCCGACTGGCCAGCCGTAAGAGATAGGGAGCATTGCTTCTGTTTATATCCGCTGTCAGAGCCTGGAATCCTGAATGAACATCTTCAACTTTGTCAAGGTGAAGCGTCTGAAATAAAAAGAAATGAACTAGCTGCTGTTAATACTGTCTTAAAAGAGCATACTGTGAATCTGTAGGGTAGGCCTGATGCAGCAGGGTAGGATCCAGTAGGTAGGCTGAAAATAAAAGGCTGGAAGCTGTGAAGAGACTTCTGTAAATCTCAAAGAATGAGTCAAACTGTCCCTCGGTGCTACGCTGCCAATGTCAGCCACTTGTATTGTGATCCTGGTTTATACACAGTCACAGCTCAAGCTCCTGATCACAACCCCAAGTCCTGTCTGCATTTCTGTGAGCTTCTCCTCTGTGGACTCAAGAACTTGTTCCCAGGTGAGGAATCAAAAAGAGAGATGATGCCATGGAAACTCTTTTGCTTTCTTGGTTCCCCCTTTGGCCCAAGGGGATGTGGGGTTGTATATTTTCACAATATAGAATCATCACTATAACAAGTGAGGTATTAAGAAAACTTAGAGCAATTAACTTTTAAAATTTTATGAAAATGTAGCTCCATAAATATATATACACTTAATATATACTTTTTATATCTATAAAAGTAAGTATTAGGTTTAAGATCAAATGCATTACTGCAATATCTCTTTATCAGTACCTCCTCTTCCAGAGGCAAGCTGGCTGGCCAGGGCTTAAGATATGACAACAGAAGCTGCCAGACCTCATGGACAGGGATGGCTACACCAAAGCAGGGACATTCATATTCAAAAACCATGTGTTTCCCAGTAGGGAAAACTGCTGTGAAGGAGTGATTGGATTCAAAGGAAAGCCTTCTCTTTCTCTCACTGAGTTTTTGGTCAGGCTTTGCCAACGACCTCAGTACAAGCTGTGCTGTACAGGTGCATGGCTCAGCAAGAACCACAGAGGCAACCTTACAATAGAATTATGATCCCAGAAACAATTTTTTTTGTCCCTGCAAACAGCTCTTGACAATTGCTAATCGCTCCCTCTTTAATTAGCACTGTGTTCCTAAGTGAAGTATTATGGTACAGAAACATGCCCTGTTGAGGATGACTGGGTTGAAAGACATTTATTTTCCCCCCCAAGTTCCTTTTGCATGATTTGTGCTGTCAGTAGGTTTATCCTAGGTGGGGCTGTCAGTCTGATTACATGAAGTATGTTCAAAGTCTGTTTGAACAAGTAGTGGGGAAGTAATTCTATTGAGTAAGCCCAGCAATACTCAACAGTATAAAACAGTCCCTCCTAAAGTCCAGAATACAAAGGTGAAATTATTCATAGGCAAATGCATGAGGATGACTGCAATGAGGAGACTCCCACACCTTTTTGCAGGCATTAGCCCAACAAGGGTGCAAAAATAACAGTGACTGAGTCCCTTCCATGACAGAGGTTTCAGGGGAAACTGGCATACGCCTACGTGCACCATTTTTGCAATTTGTAAGGTTTTTTTAACTATCCTACCTAGCCTAAAGCTATGGTAAGGATAACCATGCAGACTTAGCTCCTTTGAGATATCTGAGTGCCTGTTAGTGAGAGATTGATGCTTAGGTAGCATCACTATGTATCATCATAGCTTTAGATATAAAATTATAGAATGCTACTGTGTTTTTTACAAAAACACACAGAATTATTGAAATTTAACATACCATGGGTGATCTTGTGTTATAAAGTAATAGTCTGTCAAATGTCTCATGAAAACTCATAGAGCCTTGCTGCTGGAAATTATGATAAATTTAAAAGGAGACTGACTAATGTAATTAGTCTCCTCTGTCAAGAATTAACTACTGAAATTAAATTAACAACAAGGGCAGTAGAAAATATAGACAGAGGGCTCAGGAGCAGGGTAGGCAGAAGGTAACTAGCTGCAGAGTCTGAGGAAAACTGAGTGTGCATAACAGAAATCTTGTCCTGAACAAACAAAAACACCCTCATTTCATCTTCCCTCCTCTAAAACACAACCCTTTTTGACGTAAATAAAATAAACAATTAATGACCATTTTATTTTACTAACCTTCAACACCTGGGCTTCTGTATTACCTTTGGCCCCCAAAAGGACCATGGCCAGAGCACCAGAGATACTGACAGGAGAAAAGAAGACATTTCCTGTTGGGTTGGCCTCACTAAACCTTCTGAGCAGATCAAGTGCAAATCTGCTGTTGGCAATGGACAGGTTCTCCATGGTTATAGCTGAAAAATAAAACAGTTGATAAGGACCCTGGGAAACATTCTTCAAACACCTTGTCTAACCTTGTGTGACTCACAGAGTAAAGACTGTATTGAACTGGATGCAGCTGCTTACAGAAACAGCAAGAATATCATCATCAGTGCACCTTATTCTTTAAAAAAAATCAGTCATATTGAAAAAATTTGTTAATTGTGTATTCCAACCTTCCTTATCATTCTAACTTTATAGACATTATTTTTTTTTTAATTCCTTTCCTGTAGATGTGAAATTGGAAGTGTATGTGCTGGTAGGCTTGCAGAAGTCCCTCAGCCTCACAGACCCAGCACAGGCCAGGGCTCTCCCTCCTCCAGCATTCCCTCTGCTCCTCTACAACGCACAGAGGACATTCAAAGGATCTGCTCAGGGCCGTGCAGACACCTCTCAGTAACCCGCCTGCCTTCATGCCACAAATCCATGTCCCTGAGCGGTGTCAACCCTGCCAAAGGCTTCCGTGCACGCCGACTTTCAGCAGCGGAGAGCGCCGCTGTCCCCCGCCCGCGCTGCCAGGAGCACG